>NW_028146748.1:1200000-1706358 GCF_055883805.1 Amblyomma maculatum
CAAATATCCTGCAAGCGATAAAATGAGGGCTCTGTTTTTAGACGGAGATACTAGAAATAATTAAGGCGATAAGTACGAAGACATTTTACCTGAATGACTTCGCCAAGTTTGACGCGTTGTCTGTGACGGTCACGGTGACTTTGTTCAGAATTGCATAGTCCACTAAGACACCATGCAGTGCGTGCGCGAGTACGTCGTACGTATGGTGTCCAGTGAGGCGCATGCATGCCAGTACAGCAGACTTTCTCGTGCAGTCTTCGCCCAGCCAGTGGACGGTTACACCAAGAAAGCTCCTGCAATGAATAAATTTTGGTTAGAAGAATACCACAAAATGCTTTACAAAGAAAAATGCATGCTTCTAATAGTGTTACAGGGAGGTCGCAATGTAAGCTTGCTTACCGACGAAAGGATGTCCAGCAGTCGGCTGTGCAGCACACAGATGACACATCTCGAAGGGTGGCACGGAGCTTGTCCTTCATTTCTTCGTACATTTTGTTGACTCTCTCAGCTACTGCCCGACGGGAGAGCACTTTGATGCCAGGTTGAAGTGTCTCTAAAAGACCGATAAAATCTTCGTGTTCAACTACGGAGAAGCTTTGGAATGATCCTATAACGAACTTCGTTACAGCCGAGTCTACTTCCTGCTGCGACGGCGTGGGCACTCTTTTTAGAAAACAGCCTTCCAGTCTTTTCTGCTTAAGAGCAGACGAAGAGCCTTCATCAGAGTCTTCTGGCAACCGTTTCTGTTTTCTAACATCACGTTCTTGCAAAGCGTATGGGTGCTTTTTCTGAAAAAAAAAAAAATTATAAGAGTAAACAAAAAGATCTCTGTCCTTACTCTGCAAGGTAATACTTGGAAGTATTAGACTATACGTTATCAGAAAGGAGATTACACGGCTAATTATTCTTCTTTGCTCGGCTCATACCTCAGTGTTTCTATGAAAACTGGCAAGCTGAGAAGAAAACAGTACGCGAAGAAAAACACTTTGCACGACAAAATTCCTTTGATTAGCTATCGAGGCTAGATGTACTTTTTTTTTTTTTTTTTACAAATGAGCACACAATAAACTAGGCACTCAGTGCGTCGCAGCAAGCATATGTCAAGTTCAAGTAACACCAACAAGGCGCATACTGTTCTATTGCCAGGTTGGGCACTCCCCTACCTTGAATTAGAAACATCCCACGTTAAGTCAGTAAAGAAGTAAGCTGTAATAAATTTGAAATTTGTCTAAGAACAATATGCACGCCCTGGCATTTTGCATTCTCAACAAAGCTTCGTAAATGTGCAACAAGATGACCTCAATATCAAATATCTTAGTATATTAAACTAGCTTATCAGCCGCGCAGTTCACGCCACAACGAAAGCAAAACCAAGGTCTTAGACGCACTGTTAATGTACTACGCAGTTAATAGCGTGCCTCAAGCCGAAGAAAAAGCACTGCCTTCTGAGCAAACAATTTACCACATACGCGTTGGCAATGTTCAGTTCGCAATCGCCGATCAGTCACAGAAGAGAATGGAAGCGCGGTGTTTTTTTTTTTTTTTCCCGAACTCAGAATACAGGGTATGAGTAGAAAATAAAAACTTACCTGCAGGTGCTTTAGCAAATTTGATGAAGCCTTGGAGCTGGAGCATAACGTCTTCGGTCCTGGCGGACATAACTTGCACGTTACAGTAACATTGTCTCCTATTTTTGACTTGAATTCAAAATAGGGCTTGAGATCCGGCCACGGAAGCTCGTCTTTTCGCAAACTCATTACCGTTGTCAGGCCTCAGAAGCAAAGTTTGAGATCAGGATCCTGGAGCCAGGTTTTTGGTACATCAGAAGACCGTCCCACATTTTGCAGTCACCCAATCAGAATTAACTTAAAAGACGATTGGTCCACTGAACCGACTCTCACACCATTAACTTTGACAGTGTTAATGACTCTTTCTCTGATGCTAAAACTAAAAAAAAAACGTCAAAATATCTCCCAAATTCTGGTGCGCTCAGTGAGATCCAAAGACGATTGGCTCACTGAATGGTGCACCACGCCCTTCAACTTCAACAGTGCTACAAGTCTCTCTCTCTCAAAAAAAAAAAAAAAAAACCACCAGAACACCAAGTTTTGTTTTCAAAATACGTGGCACGCATTTCACTTTTTTCCCGCCAAATTCAGTTTCCGCTGACAGTTGACCTTCTTTGCGTTCCCAGAACTCGGTACATTACCGAACTAAAACAAACACAGCGCCAGCCAAACACTTATCACTTTTAGTAGTTCCCGTCAGTAAAGGCGCCAAATTCTTCGCTGTCTTGTCCGCACCATTCAAGCTTTCCGAAGCTTGTTACTTGTTGCCTGGAAAGCGCCCGGACTCAGCACCTGCAGCCGCTTGCGGCAATGGTTTCTGTAAGAGCCCTTCCGGTGTCCCCCTTCGCCTCGCAGCGACGACGTAACGCGACCGCGAGCACGAGTGCGGCCTGCGTGGGTGTAACCGGGGGAGCCGCGGTGCGCCCACTGTCCGCATCTCGTGGACTTCAGAAGAGTGCCGCCTCTTGCTCGGCCTAGGGCTATTAGGGGCCAAGCACGACTTCTCTCGCGGCTGTCTTGTCAGGGCAGTAAATTCTACCGATAGGCGCCGATGTCCACGATGCGCTGTGCGTCGCCTTAAACGGCGTGCCATACCAGGGAGTGCACGCGCGTTCCGTTTCGTTTACTTCCTAACTGGGCCATCTGTTTACGCGAACGCCGACCTAACATGCTTCTGCCCTCCCGCCCGGCTTCGGCGCCGCATCGTCTAGAGTTTTTTGCGGCATGAACGAACAGAATGACTGAGCAATAAATTTCTTTTCGAGACCCGCCAGTCTCCGTTTCAGCAGGCCGTATTCTTCATGCACTGGATGGAGGGCTCCCGGTGCTCTCCACTGCTTAACAAAACAAAGCGACAACGAGAGGCCGGCGGTCTGGCAAACGCTTCTGCGCGATTCTGACTAAAGCTGCCGGTCACTTGAGCCCTTTCTCAGGCACGTTGTTGAGTGTGACTGTGAGCGTGTACAGTGCAGCAAGTAGTACATAGCTTTCCCTTCGTAAAGGCAAGATAGCATGCCTTCCCTTTCACCGTGCACTAGCGTATGAGTCCGACAGCCGGTTTTCGGTCGACAGGCCCGCCATATCAGAAAACAAACGTTTTTCACTCACTTCCGACCCAACTTTGTCCGTCTCATGTACACACCCTGTATGTGCGCGTGTGGAACACAACCTGCTGCCGAGCAATGTGCGTGCGTGTGCGGTCGTGAAAGCTGCATAGCTTTGCCTTCGTAGAACTTGGCGCAAAGAGACTGCGCTTGCCTGCGCGCTCGTCGCCCCTCGCCCGTGAGTTAACTTGCTTGGCGGCCCCACTCTTCCGCGTTTTTTTCCCTCCGTGTATTTGACTATAGAAATGAACCCCGAACTGTGCTCTACAAGCAGCAGTGGTGCTTTTGGAACAAAAGTAATTTCGAGAGTAATTAATTACTTTTACTGGGAAATTACCAGTCGAAAGTAATGCATTACATTACCGAATTACCAGAGCAGAGAAGTAATTCATTACATTACAAATTACCGAAGAAAGTAATTAAATTACAGTAATTACATTACAGTAATTCAATTACTGCCATGTATGTTGTTCATCCTTTGTATGTCAGCGCCGCAGATTTCACGGACGAATGTGCGTGGATCCGTCAGGTTGTGCACGAAGACAGCGTCTGTTTGCCTCTGGCGCGCGTCCTTATCGAGGGTCCTTTCGGGTCGCTGGAAACAGAAGCTGCTGTTTCGTCTATCCTGTCAAAGGAGTACCCTTACTTTGACAGGAACGCAGAAACAACTCTGAAATGATCTTGAAGGCGTAAGGGACGAGTTTCGAACAGGGGGACGTTAGTGCACTGACGCGGTCGAAAGCAAGAGCGTTAGCAAGTCAGCTAAGCTATGACGAGCCAGTTGAGGGAAGAAGTCGCTGTGAGAACTGGAGTGACACTCAGTCAGGCAAGGGCACAGTTCTAACTGCAAACGTGGAGGAAGTGGAAATGAGCAAGGAAAGAACGTCGCTTCAATTCTCCCACCATCTTGCAATAGTTTCGAGCGTTCGCTGTCGGTAGACAAAGCTCTTTTGGAAACGAACAAGAAGAGGATGACTCTATCGAGAAAATTTGCGATTCTCAAAAAGAAGGAATCTGTAGGAGAATTGTAACACTGCGAAAGAAAGATGGCCTCCTATTCCGCCACTAAAGGACAAAAGAGGGGTTATGTTTGATCAGCTGATTGTTTTAAAACGGTACAGAGAGGACTTGCTTCATCTGGCACATGGAAGCGGATGGGCAGGCCACTTAGGGCTGAAAAAAAGTAAGGCACGCCTCTTGCAGGACTTTTATTGGCCTCTGTGTTTCAGGGATGTGGATAGCTTTTTGAGGTCTTGTGACAGCTGTCAACGCGTAGGGAAACCGCATGACAAACAAAAGGCGCCTATGCAGCTGGTTCCGATAATCACAGAACCTTTCAAGCACTTGGTGATCGACATTCTCGGACCGCTTCCAGCCACGAAGCAAGGTTATAAGTACCTGCTCGCACTGCTTTGCCCTACGACGAAATTTGCGGAAGCAGTGCCACTAAAGAGCCGAGCTCTACAGAGGTCGTGGACGGGCTACTTTCTGTATTTTTACGAGTGGGTTTTTCCTCGGAAATACAGAGTGATAACGGTAGTGTGCTTACCAGTGCCCTAACCACAACATTCCTAGAAAGGTGTGGAGTTAAACTGATCCACAGTTCCATATCGCACCCGCAATCTAACAGTGTTGGCGATGTCATTCTATTTTGAAAAGAGTGCTCCGAGCGCTGTGCTACGAGCACAAGAAGGAATGGGACGCTTGCCTATCGGCCACGATGTTCGCGCTCAGGACGGTGCGCTAGGAGTCGACAGGGTTTACACCTGCTGAACTTGTGTACGGGAGGAATCTCCGATCTCCTTTGCTCATGTTGAGAGTGATTTAATTGGGAGGGACGAGGAGATGATTCGACTGTCGTGGATTACGTCTTGAGGCTTTTGGAAAGGCCAGACAGGGCAGGCAAATTAGTCGAAGCGCAAATGAAGAACAGTGACATGTCTAAGGTCTATTACGCCCGTAGTGCTAAAGAACGGTAATTCAATCCGAATGAGACGGTGATGGTCCTGCGACCATCGAAGGCCAACAAACTCGAGATTCAGTGGGAAGGTCCTGCTGTTGTTTTGTAGAAGCTGTCGGGGACAAATTATGTGGTGTGAATGCCGGGCAAACGAAATATTTGCAAAATATATCACGTGAATGTTGTGAAGCCCTATTCTGAAATGCAGTCAATCGTAAACCTCACGTTAAACATGCCTTAGGATGTCAGTTCGGAAATTACAAGCGTTGAAAATGACAGGCGTGATTACACGGCAGTTGTGTTCATAGTAGAGACAGACCATTGCCCATTAACATGGTTCAAATATATGTCTGGCAAAAACGGGTGTCTCCTTCGCTAAAGCCTGGCGTTGCAGCAATTCTCTTCCCAGATGCGATACAAAAAAGGCAGCAAGAACACAAACGCCGATGGCTTAAGTTGCTGTTTTTGAGCAGAGGGGTATATTTGGAGAGGCTTGCGTGAACGTGCCGGGGAAAAAGACGGGAAGGGGAACCCGGGACACATGCTATGCATCCCAGGGTGCATGCTTACATATATATATATATATATATATATATATATATATATATATATATATATATTGTCACGCCACTGACGACGAGGAAGGATTGTGCTGGTGTGGGAGAAGAAGAGGGGAAAGCGTTGGTGCCTGGGGGCTAGTAGGCTTCACCTTATTCCACTGCCATATCACTGTAAATAAACACTCCTTTGCTATTTCACCGTAACAACTTGGTGGAAGGTGCTCTGTTCGATCCCTCAGTACGGCGCAGCAAGACCAACTGCAGTTTCGACGTAGTCGCCGCCTTGCTGGACTGCCACCGCTTTCAACCATCATGGACCACACCGAACCTAACCGAGCCAGCCGCGACGCTGCAAGCCAGGCTGGTGACAGACCTGCCCCCTCCAGCTCTATTCCCTGCCAGCCTTACCGGGTACCACGACCGTTTGCAGGAGAAGAAGGTGAGGACGTTGAGAAGTGGATACATCATTATGAACGAGTTAGTCGGTACAACCGGTGGGACCCTATCACCATGCTCACAAATGTCGTTTTTTTTTCTAACTTACAAGGCTATGACCTGGTTCGAGAATAACGAGGACAATTTGACAACTTGGGAACGGTTTGCCACCTAGATAAAACAGCGTTTTGGTGACTCTGTACCGAGTAAAAAGCGGGCTGAGCAGACCCTTGCTCAAAGAGCTCAATTGCCGGATGAAACTTGTACCACTTGTACAGAAGAGAATCTCAGATTGTGCAAACGTGTGAATTCCAACATGCCCGAAGAAGACAGAGTCGGCCACATTCTGAAGGGCATCGCGGCTGACGTGTACAACTCTTTAATTGCCAAAGACACCCTTGAAACCGTCTCCGATGTTATTAAACACATCCGCGCTTTTCAAGCTCTCAAAACGCATTGTATTGCGCCAAAATTTGAGCGGCTGGCCAACGTGCCTACCGTGGCCAGCCTTGATGACCATGCCCAACCAGATATTCCGTCGACGATACGGCAAATCGTGCGGGAAGAACTCCTGCGGCTCAACCCATTTCCCCTGCACGAATCTGCTGAGGTCTCTTTCCAGAGGGTATCTAGACGGCCGGCTTCACCACAAGCGAATACAGTGCAGCTTTCGAACAATCTCCTGAAGTTGCAGCTTCTATTGACTATCCTCCTATCCATTTCGTCAACCGGAATGCGTCGATGACTGACGCCCCAAGGTATGACGTGGCCTCAAATGCACATAGATCTTCTAATCGATCTACCAGGATTCCTGAGCAGTATGAGCATTCAGCCAGACCTACGACACGCCCAGCTGTTCCTTGCTCTTACCCACAACAGCATTTTCTACCTTCCCCGCCGATATGCTACCGCTGCGGCATCGAAGGTCACATCGCCAGGTACTGCCGCAGTAGGTTCCCACCTCGCTATAACCGTCCGCGTGTCCAACAGTACCCAACAATCTGCAATACAGTCCCGTTTTTCAGCAATCAAGTACTCAGCGTAAGTATTACCAAAACATCCATAACGAGAATCTCCGCGACCACTCCCCTGCATCTGATAGAAGTGTTACTCCTCCACCCGCCTTCCGTGCGCGTTGTTCTCTATCACCGCGGCGGCGCTTCATGTCGCTTCAGCAGGAAAACTAACCAGCGCGACCAATGGGGGTGAGGCCGCTGGAAATGTGCTGCGTGCTAACATCCCTCCAACTATAATGCTCAAAAACAAAATTCGTGTGCTCATTGATGGTGTGTGTACATTAGCTTTGGTGGATACGGATGCGACTGTGTCTGTGATGAGTAATCAGTTTAGGCGCTTGTTGGGAAGCAAAGTGATGTTTGAATATGACCGTGCTTCAACGTTTTGTGGTGTGAGTGGAGAGGCGTTGCGGCCACTGGGTGTGTGTAGTGCGCAAGTGTCTGTGGATGGTGCAATTTTTCAAGCCGTATTCGTAGCCTTACCCCACTCAACGCATGACATCATTTTAGGAATGGACGTCTTGAAGTTTTGTGGCGCTACCGTGGACTGCCGAAGTCAAGAGGTTCATTTTGATGGCTCGCATCCGCCGACTCTTTTTGAAAGTGGTCGTAATGAAGAAACAGTTTTTAGTATTACCGAAGACACAGTAGTTCCACCTTTGTCTGCCATGTTCGTCCCCGTGTCCGCTCCCCTTCTTGACCAGGTTTAATTTCAGGCCGTGGTGGACCCAGTTCACTCAGCATGCCTGAAGAAAAATGTTATTATCCCTCACTGTATGATCTCCGTGCATCACGGTAGTTCCTTGTTATGGACAATCAATCTATCTTCCGAGCCAGCAGTTTTACCAACGAGATTGAAGATTGCCTCCTGTGGACCCGATGCGCCCCACGTCGTTGCTTTGGTCACAGATGCTACGAGTGCCACCGTACCTCTGCCAGCTGATGAAACTTCGATCTTCCGAATGATCAGCGCCGATATCAGCTCCCCTCAGCGCCGTACTCTTGTGGATATTCCTCTACCCTTTGCGCCTATGTTTGACATTTCTCAAACACATGGACCGACCTCTCGCCTTGCACATCGGACCCATCATACTATCGACACTGGTTCGGCTCGTCCCATTCGTCAAAAGCCATATCGCGTCTCCCCATCTGAGCGCAAAGTCATTCATGAGCAAGTGGAGGACATGCTACGGAAGAAGGTGATACAGGAGACATCTAGCCCCTGGGCTGCCCCTGTTATTCTTGTACGCAAGAAAAACGGTTCATGGCGAGTCTGCGTCGATTATCGGCGTCTAAATTCTGTTACGAAAAAGGACGTCCATCCCCTTCCTCGAAGGGACTCTAGAGCATTAGTTAATAAATGTGTGTAGGGTCCCACACTGACGCAGCATGCTCCAGTTTTGAACGGTCGAGTGAGTTATAAGAAAGTAGTTTTACATATGATGGTGCCATAGAAAAATTACGTTTAATATAGCCTGGCATGCGGTTAGCATTTGTTATAATGGAAATAATGTGCTCATTCCAAGTTAGGTTTGATGCGACAATGCCTGGTTAATGTCAAATGTGGGCTGACGGAATTGGTGTCTTGCGTAATCTTCGCGTATAATACGGCCGTCCAGAAGACGACCACAGCGCCCCCTTTCAAGCTTGTGTACGGCAGGGAGCCCACGACGACGTTCGACGCAATGCTGCCGCACATAACCAACGAGGACAACCTTGACGTCGCCGCCTACCTGCAGCGTGCAGAGGAAGCCCGACGACTCGCCTAGCTGCGTATTTATTTATTTCAGTTACCCTCTTGGCCCAATGGGCATTATAGAGGGGAGTGGGACGTGGCAAAAAAAAAGAGAGGAGGAAATAACATGGGTACATTGTAGATTATGAAGGCAAATGATGTTTACAATGCAGAATTCACACAATAAAATAATAACAGCAAACAAAACAAATTATACAGCTTGCAAATTATTGAATGCATAAATACAGGATAGGGTGGAAAAAAACAATGACGCACACGATATCGCATACAAACAGCAACACTCGATAAAAAAGGGAAGCAGATAAGAAGTCGTGTACAACGCGCATGATCGCTGGAAGGCTGAAGTGCACAACTTAACCTATAAAGATATGAAACTAAAATAAATATTACTATCAATCGTTGCTGCACAGTACACTCAGCTTTCTTATAATTCATCGACGTTGTCAGCAAGCACCAGCGTTTTAGGCAGGTAGCTCCACTCCGTTGCTGTTTTGGCTAAAAATAAATATTGATAAGATGCAGTTCGAAAATGAGGTATTCCTACTTTACAAGAGTTATCGATGCGTGAGGAGATGTATGCCGGTGAATATATAAGTGAATATTTCAGCTTTAGATTTTCAGCATGTACTACTTCATGGAGGAAAAAGTCTTTGACATGATAGCCAATGAGTTGAGCGGACTGTGTGGCAACTTTAGTGAAGTATAAGGCACTAGATTTTGGTTGCATGTATTCTTTTTATTGATGATGCATAAGTCATTACTGTACGTGGAACACCGCATAGCATTCATCTGCGGGCACTAATTAATTTGATTGTTTTTTTTCTCACCTGTTTCGGTTTCAACGACCAAGTAAGGTGTGACATTTTGTATGGGCCACGTGAGGCAGAAAAAAAAATCGAATTAATGGGTGCTACTGAGTGCAGCGGTGGCGTAGCGGTAGAAAATTCGCCTCGCATGCAAGAGGACCGGGGTTTAAATCCCGGTGCCGCGCAATTCTCCACCGGATGAAAAAAAATAATTCCGCGTGTCGATGGAATTGCATAAACAGGTTTGGGGTGCGACCTGATGCCGGTGAACACCTCCAGCAACGCACTCCCTCACCAGAACCGGAGTTGGCCACCATGGTGCAGTAATTGGCCGCAACCTGCTATGATAAGCTCCATAAAACCCCGGCCCTCAGTCACCAGCAGCTGCGGAACAACTGACCACGGCGGCGGTCCGACCTGTGACGCAGTAGGGGGTGCTAAGAAAGCCTGGCTCCGCTGGACAGGCCGCCATTGGAAACTGACCCTGGCAACGTTTAATGCTAGAACCCTAGCTAGTGAAGCTAGCTTAGCAGTGCTGTTAGAGGAACTAGAGGGCCTGAAATGGGATGTCATAGGGCTTAGTGAGGTTAGGAGGCCGAATGAGGCATATACTGTACTGAAGGATGGGCATGTACTATGTTATCGAGGCTTACCAGAGAGGCGACAACTAGGAGTAGGTTTCCTTGTCAATAAGTATATAGCGGGTAATATAGATGAATTCTATAGTATTAATGAGAGGGTTGCAGGCACCGTAATTAGGCTTAATAAGCGGTATAAACTGAAGGTTGTACAGGCCTATGCACCTACACGTAGTTATGATGACCAGGCAGTTGAAAGCTTCTATGAAGATGTAGAATCGGCAATGCGAAAAGTAAAGACGCAGTATACTGTACTAATGGGCGATCTCAATGATAAGGTAGGGAAAAAACAGGCAGGAGACAAGGCAGTAGGCGACTATGGCATTGGTTCTAGGAAACGCAGGGGGGAGTTACTAGTTGAGTTTGCAGAGCGCAATAACTTACGACTCATGAATACCTTCTTCAGCAAACGGAAGAACCGGAAATGGACATGAAAAAGTCCTAACGGTGAGACTAAAAATGAAATCGACTTCATAATGTGTTCAACCCCCGCCATTATGCAAGATGTAGAGGTAATCGGGAAAGTGCGATGCAGTGACCACAGGATGGTGAGGTCCCGAATTAGCCTAAATCTGAAGAAGGAACGCAACAGATTAGTAAGAAAGAAATCCATCAACGATTTAGCGGTGAGGGGGAGGGAAGAAGAGTTCAGGAACTCCCTACAGAATAGGTTTTCAGCTCTAACTGAGGATGGCGACATTACCCTAGAGGCAAGGAACAATAATTTCAGAGATATCATTACTTAGTGCGCGGTAGAAGTAGGCGGCAGGATAGTTAGAGAGGATATCGGCAAGCTGTCTAAGGAGACGAAAGATTTGATTAAGAAACTCCAGAGTATGAAAGCTTCCAATCCAACAGACCAGATCGAATTGGCCGAGATGTCAAAGCTAATCAATAAGTGCAAGGTGGCCGATATAAGGTAGTATAACATGGAGAAAATTGAGCATGCTGTAAAGAACGGGGGAAGCCTTAAAGCGGTAAAGAAGAAATTGGGCATAGGCAAAAACCAGATGTATGCGATAAGGGACAAGGCGGGCAACGTCATCACTAATATGGAAAAGATAGTCAAAGTAGCCGAGGAGTTCTATACAGATCTCTACAGTAGCCAAAGTAGTCACGACCGTAATGAGATTGGCGGTAGGGAAAAACAGTCAGACGTTCCACCAGTGACGAAGGACGAGATTAAGAAAGCACTAGAAACTATGAAAAGGGGGAAATCAGCTGGAGAGGATCAGATAACTACAGATTTGCTGAAGGAAGGGGGGGGATATCGTGCTAGAAAAACTGGCCACCCTGTATACGCAGTGCCTGGTGTCATCGACGGTACCGGAACAACGGAAGAATGCAAACATTATCCTCATCCACAAGAAAGGGGACTCTAAAGACCTTAAAAATTACAGACCAGTCAGCTTACTGTCGGTTACGTATAAGGTATTTAGTAAGGTAATCGCTAATAGAATCAGGACAACCTTAGACTGCAATCAAGCAAAGGATCAAGCAGGGTTTCGGAAACGGTACTCTACTATCGATCATATCCATAACATCAATCAGGTGATAGAAAAATGCTCGGAATATAATTAGCCCTTATACATAGCATTCATTGATTACGAAAAAGCATTTGACTCAGTTGAAACCTCGGCGGTGATTCAGGTATTGCGAAATCAGGGGGTAGACGAGCCGTACGTGAAAGTGCTAGAAGATATATATAGTGGCTGCGCAGCAACCATAGTTCTGCATAAAGAAAGTAACAAAATTCCCATAAAGAAAGGTGTTAGGCAAGGAGACACAATCTCCCCAGTACTATTCACAGCTTGTTTAGAGGAAGTATTCAAAGACTTGGAATGGGAGCAGTTAGGGATAAGGGTAGATGGAGAATACCTCAGTAATCTGCGATTTTCTGATGATATTGCCTTGCTAAGCAACTCGAGGGATGAACTGCAAAAATGATTGATGACCTAGACAGAAAAAGTAGAAAGGTAGGCTTGAAAATCAATATGCAGAAGACTAAGGTAATGTTCAACAGCCTCGAGAAGGAACAGCAGTTTACATTAGGTAGCGAAATACTGGAAGTAGTTGGCGAATATGTCTACTTAGGACAGGTAGTAACCGCACATCCATACTACGAAAAGGAAATAACAAGAAGAATACGATTGGGATGGAGCGCATTTGGCAAGCACTCGCAGATTATGACTAGCAGCTTACCGGTATCGCTCAAGAGGAAAGTATACAACAGTTGCATCTTGCCTGTACTCACCTATGGGGCTGAAACGTGGAGGCTAACCAAGAGAGTTCTACTTACGTTGAGGACAACCCAGAGGGCTATGGAACGAAAAATGGTAGGGGTAACATTAAGAGATAGAAAGCATGCAGAGTGGGTCAGAGAAATAACTCAAGTTACCGACATTCTAGTAGAAATTAAGATGAAGAAATGGACATGGGCAGGACATGTAGTGCGAAGAGAGGATAACCGATGGTGGCTGAGGGTAACAAACTGGATTCCAAGGGAAGGAAAGCGTAGCAGGGGGCGGCAGAATGTTATGTGGGCGGATGAGATTAAGAAGTTCGCAGGGGTCAATTGGATGCAGCTAGCACAGAACCGGGTTAAGTGGAGAAATATGGAAGAGGCCTTCGCCCTGCAGGGGGTATAATCAGGCTGATGATGATGATACATTTAAAGAAACGGCACCAGCGGGAGATTTTTCTGCGTCGCTACAAAGGTTCTAATTACAATGTGTGCTTCATGAGTGTTACACTTGATAAACGCTCATAGTCACCGAGAATGAAACGTGCAGCGCGATTTTGAAGGGACTCTAGAGCATTAGTTAATAAATGTGTATGGGAGTCCCACACTGACGCAGCATACTCCAGTTTTGAACGGACGAGTGATTCATAAAGAAGTAGTTTTACAGATGATGGTGCCATAGAAAAATTACGTTTATTATAGCCTGGCATGCGGTTAGCATTTGTGATAATGGAAATAATGTGCTCATTCCAAGTTACGTTTGATGCGACAATAACGCCAAGATATTCATATGATTTTACTGATGTTATTGATGCACCTTTAAGGTTATATGAAATAGGACAATAAATGCCGCGACGAGAAAAGCGCATTACTTCGCATTTAGTCGTGTTAAGTGTCATATTCCATGCAAAGCACCAGTCAGAAGCAGCATCCAGGTCAGCTTGAAGCACACATAGATCATTAGTAGTTTTTACTGAGCGATATATGACACAATCATCGGCAAAGTGTCTGACTTGATTTAATTTTGTTAGACAGATCGTTTATGTAAAACAGAAATAAAAGAGGGCCAAGCACCAATCCTTGCGGGACACCTGAAGTTACAAGGACTGACGAGGAGAGGTAGCCATTAGCGCGAACAAACTGAGAGCGATTAGTTAAAAAGCATTCAATCCATTTTATGGCGAATTCCAATCGCAGAACTGGAGCAGCGCGCACGCTCTATCACAGAACGCCTCAATCCAGCGGAGAGCACGCTCCCAGACTCTGTGTTTTGAATACTCTTGCTCTGGCCGGAGCAAGTAGGTGGCGCTCGCGAGCAAACGGAGACGGAGAAAGTACCCATCATTCTTTGCACTTGCCCGCGCTTTTCGTGCGCTCGCGTCGTCTGCTGTGCAAGCCTGCAGCCTTTCTTCCCTTTGATATGAAGGTTACACCAGTCGTTTACGCAATTATATCCTGCTTGCTCGAAGAGCCGAGCGCGGACACACACGGTAAGACTCCTTCAGCACTTTCTTTAATATGGAATAAAACTTCGGTTCACGTACCGAATGTTTGCAGTCTTCCAGAGCCGAGCTGTAAAGTGCGCGGCTTTGAGTTTACACGGACGATGGACATATAAATAGTTGATTCTTGATTCTTCGACAGATGAGTCGGAACTGCTGCTCTCCGACTCGCTGTCCTCAAACAAAGCGAGCGCAAGAGCGCGACGCGAATCACCATCCATGGCGGCGGCAAATACTGATCGTCTGCTATGGAGCGGCGCGTTGCAGAGACCAGAAGCCAACGCTGCGAGCCACCGGAAATGGATGCGCTAGCTAGCGCATGCGCAAGCGTCGCTCGGAAAGTCACGTCACGCAAACTTCCGGTCGGTTCCCCCGATTTCGGCGGAGCAGTTTTGACTGCTCCGCGGAGCGACCCTTGCTCGGCAATTGCTCCCGTTCTGCGTTTTGAAGACGCGATCCGTGTTCCGGATCTGCGTTTGGAAGACAATTTCTCCGAAAGGAGCAGAAAACGTTGCTCTGGAAGTGCTCCTGCTCTGTGATTGGAATTCACCATTAGTAAGTTGTTGTCAATATTAAGCATGCTCAATTTATAAAGAAGTAGCCTGTGAGACACTTTATTGAAAGAACGACGAAAATCTTAATATATGCAGTCAATTTCATACCCACTGTCAAGTGAAGAATGTATATCATTTACGAATGCCACTAACTGTGTTTCACATGAAAAATGTTTTCTAAAACCATGTTGAAGAGGCGAAAAAAATGACGAAAATTCTAAAAAGGTGGCTAGGTGTGAAAAAATGACGTGTGTAGAAAATGGAGGATACACGCGTCGAAAACGCTGCACATAGGGGGCACCCGAAGAGCGCAGGAAGAAGAAAAGAGAACACAAACGGCTTCCAGGAATTGGTCCGCACTTCGAACGCGCAAGCGAAACCCGAGCCGAAGCTGCAGATGGCCCGCTCCTGCCCCGCGAAGACCAGCATGCCGAAGCCACAGCAGAAAGCTCTCTCCCTCTCCCCCTTTCCTCCTCTCATGTTTATCTCCTTTCCAGTGCTGTCCGACTCTTGTAAAATAAACCCAGTCTCTTAACCGTTACCGAACGTGTGTGTGTCGTTCTTTTGAGGCTCCTGCGTGCGCGGCCCTGCCGCCCGAACGAGTAACGCGCAGTAAAGGAGAATCGTGGCACGACCTTGCTAGCATCGCTCCGTGGTGCTTGCTGTACAGTGATACTAACCTAACAAAGAAAAACTAGGAACTCTACATTTTGGTGCCGAAACCAGAGAAGTGTTGGTCAACTCCACTTGGTCATTCCACTGTTGGTCATTCACCACTTAATTATCGGCCCATATCACTCACCAGCATACCATGTAAACTTATGGAACACGTTATTTACTCTTTAACGATGAACTTTCTGGATTCAAATAATTTTTTTCATTCTTCGCAGCACGGATTTCGCAAAGGATATTCCTGTGAAAGTCAACTAGCACTTTTCATTCATGACTTACATGCTAACCTTGATGCTAACCTCCAAACTGACGCTATTTTCCTCGACTTCGCCAAGGCATTTGATAAGGTACCTCATAACCACATATTTTTGAAACTTTCTCGCCTAAACTTGCATCCCGATATACTAGCATGGATAAAAGAATTCTTAACTCACCGCTTCCAATCAGTCATCGTCAATAATCAAATGTCTAACCTGCTACCAGTCTCCTCGGGCGTGCCCCAAGGATCCGTCCTTGGGCCACTTTTGTTTCTAATTTATATTAACGACCTTCCTGAGAACTTAGATTGCCATATTCGGATGTTTGCTGACGATTGTGTTATTTACAGAACAGTCACTAACACTTTCGAACAACAATCCCTTCAAAATAATTTAACTCGTGTGAAAGACTGGTGTAATGAATGGCTAATGACACTTAACACAAGTAAATGTAAATATATGTCGTTTCATCGTCGCCATTACCCCCTCCTGTTCAGCTACAGCATATCTAACGTTCCTCTCGACCTTGTCCCATCATACAAATACCTTGGTGTTCATCTTTGTCAGGATCTTACGTGGAACACGCATATCTCAAACATCATATCATCCGCTAACAGAACACTAGGATTTTTAAAGCGTCACCTACGATCTGCACCTCAGCATGTCAAGCTCCTCGCATACAAATCACTAGTTAGATCAAAATTAGAATATGCATCTCCCATCTGGTCTCCGAAACAAGCATATCTGCGTAATTCAATTGAAGCAGTTCAAAACCGAGCAACTAGATTCATTCATTCATCGTATTCTTTTGATATCAGCATATCATCCTTAAAATCACAGTCCAACCTATCTACCCTTGCTCATCGTCGCTACATTGCTAGTTTATGTTTGTTTCACAAGTTTTTTTACTCCGAGCTACGACAGGAACCTTACATCTGCGCACCCCCACCACGTATCTGCCTCCGCACCGGTCATCAGCAGCAAGTGTCCCGACATCGCGCCCGCACCACTACATTTTCTTCATCATTCTTCCCCCGGACTGCCAACGACTGGAACGGCCTTCCCCGAGAACTTGCTGCTATCACATGTCCATCTTTATTTCTTGAACAAATCACACGTGTACTTGCGAGTGAAAATCTTGTATTTTTATAACTTACTTACTCATATATGTTACCAATTCTGTTTTTCATTTCTGTGCGCCCCACCCCTTATGTAATACCCTCTAATGAGGGTCTTTAAGGTATTAAAGTGATGTGATGTGATGTGATGTAACTGTCCTCTACGGCGACATGGAGCGACTTCAACAGAAGCAAGCAGCAATACGACAGGCCATCGACAAGGTTGTCGCACCAGTCGCCAACCTTCTACAACAGTCTGCAGTCGAAAGCGGTGAGCTGGAAGAACAATTTGACCTTCTTGTCGAGCAGTCAGAAGAGTTAAAAACAGTCAACGACAACATTGAAAAGAAAGTACATCTTCAGGAACTTGACGCAGAGTTGTCCGCAAGCTCTGCCTACAATGAGAAGATAAGCGTCACTAAAACGCGTATCAAAAGAGCTCTGCGAGATCAAGCCTCAAGCGAAGACCGATCGGCAACTCCATCAGTAACAGGGGCTTCTTGCGGGCCTAATTCTCAGCAGTTAGTCCACGCCGTCACCACAAGCCAGCTTCCCTCGACAACAACGAAATTGCCGAAGCTCGAAATCGTCAAATTCAATGGGGACTTGCGATCATGGCAGAGATTTTGGAACCAATTCGAGGCAACTATTCACGAGAACGGAGCTCTTTCACCAATCGATAAATTTCAGTACCTAACAAGGTATCATACAAGGAAGGCTGCCGCGGCTATTGAGGGTTTGTCGTTAAGCAATGAGAACTATGTCGTTGGCATCAAGACCCTGACAGAAAGATTTGGCAAGGAGGACGTCATTATTGAGGAACACATGTCTAGCTTGCTCTGTCGGGGACAAAAACGGGCAAAAACCAGATCAAAGGGACGTGTCAGGAGACGGCTGTTTTGTTCCCCTGATCGCCGGTCGAGCGGCCACTCGCGGGTGTGTGTGTGCGCGCTTGTGTGTGTGTGTATGTGTACGCTCAGCAGTGCCTTTTTCGGAAATTGCACCAGCGCCTCGTCGCCCCTGAAAGCGTCCCTCCCGCTCCAATGGCGCTGTCGAAGACACAGCCAGGGCCATAATTCACGAAACTCGGCGGGCCTGCACCACATGTCGGCAGAAGAGGTTCTTGGAAACCTAGCGGGCACAGCGATGGGCCTAACAAGACGCGTACGCCCGCCTGCCCTGAAATTCGAGCTTACGAGGGGGCTGCGGGCCAGCACCGGGGACGTGAGGAGGATTCCTCTATTATCGACACCACCGAACGAGCGCCGCGAATGCCAGGCTCCAAGGGTACCCGCAAGCGGGGGGCCCCTCTAAAGAAAAAGAGGAACAATTGTGAATGCCTGGAGAGGGAAACACGGCCAACCGTCCTCGGACAGTAGCTTGCAAGACGCCGAACGAAACGGTCGTCAGTTTGAATTTGTGTAAAGTTTCTTTCCCCCTTCATGGATCACTGCCTTGTCGTGGCGGAGGGGCGTGCGAAACTCGATGAAGTCGTGAGCTCTGCTGTGTAGGGCCACCCAAGATAGACAGGTCACGGCAGAGAGTTCTGACAAAATGTGATTCACTGGAGAAGGTAATGGCAACCCACTCCAGTATTTCCTGCCAAGAAAACCCTATGGCCAGTTACAATACCATTAATCATATGGCGCCGGAAGATGAGCCCCCCAGGTTGGAAGGCGTCCCACATGTTACTGGGGATGAACAAAGGGAGATTCCTAGTAGCTCCAGGACGAATGAAGCGACTGGGCTAAAGCCAAAAGGACGCTCATTTCTGGATGTGTCGGGAAGCGACCGTAAAGTCCGATGTTGCAAGGAGATATATCACATAGCAACATGGAATGTAAGATCTATGACGCAAGGTAAACTGGATATCGTCAAGCGAGAAATGGACAGATTGAACATTGATATCTTGGGTATCAGTGAGCTCAAGTGGACCGGAATGGGAGAATTTAACTGCGGCGACCATTATGTCTTTTATTGTGGGCACGAATCCAAGAGAAGGAATGGGGTCGCTCTCATAGTAAACAGAAGAATGGGCAAAGCAGTACTAGGGTACAACCCCAAAAACGACCGAATGATGTCACTTCGGGTCCAAGGTCACCCTTTCAACATAACAGTTATCCAAGTCTATGCACCGACCACTACTGCTGAATAAGCTGATGTTGAGAGATTTTATGCGGACCTACAATACCTTTTAGATCGCACCCCATAATCAGACGTCGTTTTTCTCATAGGAGACTGGAATGCTAAGGTAGGGAGTGAAGAAATATCCGGAAATAAAGGCAAGTTCGGTCTTGGTGAGCCAAATGAAGCTGGGCAGAGGCTAGCAGAGTTTTGTCAAGAAAACAACCTGACCATAGCGAATACTCATTTTCAACAGCACAAGAGGCGCCTGTACACATGGACTTCACCGGACGGTCTGTACAGGAATCAGATCGATTATATTCTTTGCCGGCTGAGATGGAGAAGCGCTATACAAGCAGTAAAAACAAGGCCTGGGGCCGATTGTGGCACCGATCATCAACTTCTTGTTGCCAAAATTAAGCTTCGATTGAGGAAAATGCAGAAAACTAGAAGGCCTTTCAGGTATGATCTGGATCAAATTCCATTAGAATATGCTGTGGAAGTGAGGAATCGATTTCAAGAATTAGATCTAGAAGACAAAGAGCCCGAAGAGATGTGGACTGATGTTCGTGATATAATAGAAGTTGCTACTAAGGTGGTTCCAAAGCAAAAGAAATGCAAGAAAGCAAACTGGTTATCTGAAGAGTCTGTGCAAATAGCTGAGGAAAGGAGGATGGCAAAAGTTATGGGGGAAAGAGAAAGATACAAGGTTGTAATGCGGATTTTCAGAAAATAGCTAGGAGAGATAAGAATGTCTTCCTGAACATACAGTGCCAAGCAGTTGAGGACAACAGCCAATTAAGGAACACAAGAGCTCTGTATAAGACAATCAAAGATATCAAAGGAAGCTTCTGTGCTAAGCTAGGCGTGATAAAGGACCAACGAGGCAAGGACCTCACTGAAGCCTCAGAGATAAAGAAGAGGTGGCAGGAATACACAGAAGAACTGTACAATAAGGACCCGAATGTGCAAACCCAAAATAAGACGGTTGTGATCACTGATCTCGAGCCGGGAATCCTGAAGACTGAAGTTGAATGGGCCTTAGCCAGCCTTGCTAAGAACAAAGCTAGCGGAATTGATGGCATTCCAGCTGAGTTACTTCAAAACCTCAACCATGACGCTGTTAACATTCTGCATACATTATGTCAGAAGATTTGGACAACCCTGCAGTGGCCACAGGATTGGAGGAGGTCAGTTTACATCCCCATTCCAAAGAAAGGCAGTGCCAAAGATTGTTCCAACTACCGCACGATCGGGCTTATTTCACATGCTAGCAAGGTGATGTTGAAAATCCTCAAAGGTAGGCTGCAGCAGTATGTGGATCGGGAGCTTCCGGACGTGCAAGCTGGATTTCGCAAGGCCAGAGGAACTAGAGACCAAATTGCCAACCTTCGCTGGATCATGGAAAAAGCAAGTGTTCCAGAAACCCATTTACCTCTGCTTTATTGATTACTCGAAAGCGTTTGACTGCGTAGATCATAGCAGATTGTGGCTAGCTCTCCAAGAGATGGGAGTTCCAATTCACCTCAGCTGTCTCCTCAGGAACCTGTATGAAGGGCAAGAGGCCACAATCAGAACTGGTCATGGTCTTACTGATTGGTTTCCGATTGAGAAAGGAGTGAGGCAAGGCTGCATACTTTCGCCCTGTCTATTTTATTTATTTATTTATTTATTTATTTATTTATTTATTTATTTATTTATTTATTCGATACTGTTAATCCCATCAGGGATCGTAACAGGAAGGGCATAAAAATACAGAGGTACAAAATATAGTAATGGCAATTAATCAAGTACATGAAAGAATATGATACCAAAATTATGCATAACAAATTATACTATAGCAATAAGACAGACTGAGAAGCGTATGACAAGATTTTCGCGGACAAATAATACAAGTGAAACACAAACGGAAGGAGAAAAATTCGTAATGACATAAGAACACAGTAATTAGTCAGATGTAAGTAGCTCATGTTTCACACGTGTACTAAAAGCATTTAATGATGAATTATTAACAATGGATGTGTGTAAGGTGTTCCATTCGCGTATAGCACGAGGGAAGTATGAATATTTGAAAGTGTCAGTACGGAATGAAAACTCGTTTAGAGTGTGAGCGTGATTATTACGTGTTTGTCTTGTTTGTGATTTTGATATGTATCTTGAAGTGTCGATTTTTAAGTGATTGTGTATTAGCTGGTACATGGTTTTAAGGCGCGCTAGTTTTGCTCTGTTTTGAAGGGTGAGTAGTCCTGCCTGTTTGAGTAGTTCTGTTGGTGAGTCTGTCAACCTGTGTTTGTTATATATACATCTGACCGCCTTCCTCTGTACTGCTTCTATCTGTTTAGTAAGCTTGTTAGTGAAAGGGAACCAGACAACATTGGCATATTCTAGAACTGGCCTGACAAATGTCTTATAGGCGAGTAGCTTTGTTTCCGATGGTGCTTTTTTAAGGCGTCTGTTAATGAAAAATAGCTGTTTTAAGGCGGTTGATGTGACAATGTTAGCATGAGAATCCCATCTGAAATCAGAGGTCAGTGTTATGCCTAAATATTTATATTCGGAAACCGAGGCAAGGGGAATGTTGTTTAATGTGTACTGAAAAACTGATCGATGTAACTTTCTGGTTATGGATAAAGTAACTGATTTTTTAACATTAATAGTCATTTGCCATTCTTCACACCACTTTGTCACTGCTGTTAGGGCGTTATTTAAAGTTATATGGTCATTGACAGAGTTAATTTCCTGGTAAAGTACACAGTCATCGGCGAAAAGTTTAATATTGTGAGAAACACTAGTAGGTAAGTCATTTATAAAAATTAAAAATAATACTGGGGCCAGAACACTGCCTTGTGGTACACCGGATGTTACATTGGCTGTTTCGGACCTCGCGTTGTTAATTTCGACGAATTGAGTACGGTCAGTCACGTAGTCAACAATCCAATCTACTATGGGGCCAGCTCCAAAGGTTGCAGTTAGTTTCATAATAAGTTTAGAGTGTGATACACGGTCGAAAGCTTTAGAAAAGTCTAAGAAAATTAGGTCGATTTGTTTCTGCTGATCAATGGCGAAGGATATGTCATGTGTAAGTTCGATTAGTTGTGTGACTGTAGAAACTCCTTTCCGAAAACCGTGCTGAAGAGGTGTTAAAATTTGATTTTCTTCTAAGTAGGTTGTTATGTGTTTTAAGATAATGTGTTCTAGTAGTTTGCATACTGTGCTGGTTAGTGAAATTGGTCTGAAATTTGAGGGATCTGATTTGCTTCCTGTTTTATGTATAGGTGTCACTTTAGCTATTTTCCATTCTTTAGGGAGGGTGTGCGCTGACAACGACTTGTTAAAGAGTACCACTAAAAATTTTGCTACCCATTCGGCATATCTACGCAAGAAGATGTTAGAGATTCCATCAGGCCCTGATCCTTTTTTTGTGTCCAAGTTTAGTAAGAGGTTTAAGACACCTGTTTCTGTTACGGTAAGGGGTTCTAGGTAATTTCCGGAGCAAAAATTAGTACGAGGCGTAGTTCCGTTGTCTGTAGTGAAGATAGAAGTAAAGTAGTTATTCAGCGCGGCTGCAGTATTTCGGTTTTCGTCTGGAGAAGCTTGGTTTTCATTTCTTGATTTAGGGCTCAGGTGACGCCAGAACTTTTGGGGAGCATCTTTTAAGAAGCGAGTCAACGTATTAGTAAAGTAAAATGTTTTAGCTGTTTTTATTTTGGATTTCAAATCAGTGATAGCCAAGGTTAATTTTTCAATTGTTCTCGGTGATGGATGGCGTTTTTGCACTTTTTTCAGTCGTCGAACTTTTCGTTTGGCATGAATTACGGCTCGAGTTATCCATGGATTACGTTTGCGTATTCTTTTACTCTTGGTAGGCACATAATTAGTGATGCAATATGACACAACGTTTTTAAATCTCTGCCACAATGTTTCTATATCAGTGTGTATGTCATCCAAGAGTGTTGAAATGATGTTAGTTCGTGCGATAAAGTATCAAGTATGGTGGTGTCGTCAGCTCGGTTGTAGTCGGGATACGTTATTGTTGATTGCAAACAAGGTGCATTATAGTGATGCGGGACAGAACACATTACTAGTTTGTGATCAGAGAGGCCATTTAAAATTTCCACATTGGTTTCTTGACAGGGGAAATGACTACTCAGGAAAACTAAATCTAGAATGTTGGAGCTGGTTCCTTGTACACGTGTGGGTTCTGTTACGATTTGCGAAAGGTTAAAAGAAAGCATTATATCAAAAACAACATCGGCGCAAGGTGAATTATGGTGCAGGGTGTTCCAGTTAATATCAGGAAGATTGAAATCACCTAAAAGTATTAGTCTCGCCCCCTTAACATGATGTTGCATATACGTATACAATGATTGGAGTATGATAGGATCAGAACAAGGACTAAGATAGACGCAACCCACAACGATGGTAGAATCAGAAAAGCAGAGTTTGCAAAAGATAGCTTCTACCCCTTCAACTTCAGGTAACGTAAGGAAACTTATATCTTTTCTTATCAATAATGCCACGCCTCCACCTCGCGTCGGCCTGTCTTTGCCTAATATGGAATAATTTGGGGGAATTACTTCAAAGTCTTTAATTTCTTTTGTTAGCCATGTTTCAGTTATCGCCATGAATTCTGGCTTTAAACCTAATAATAAGGATTCTAGGGGACCGACCTTATTGATAATACTACGCGCATTAATGTTCACGAAGGTTATTTGGGACGCTGTGGACGGCGCGAGCGTAGAGTCCGTGTACCTGTGTTTTGGTTTTTTGTCTCGGTTAGTGAAGGTGTAACTGGAGGAGCTGCAACTGGTAACACTTCACTATTTTCGTTGTCCCAAAAATAAAGTTCACCGTTTATTTTTAGTTTGTCGTAAACCAGCGACACTTTCTCGCCGCGATCTTTTCTTGGTTTCCCGTATTTCCATAGCTTTTTTCTGATTTCGCGAACACGAAGCGAAAAATCTTCACTTATGGTAAACTCGGTGCCCTTTAATTTGTGACAGTTGCGCAAAATGTTCGTTTTTTCCCTGAAATCTAGAAGCTTTAGTATTACAGGCCTTGTTTTGTTTTCCGTTGGTCTACCTAGTCTGTGAATGCGTTCTATTGCAACTTCTTCCAGTTTTAGGGATTCTTTCAAAACTTCTTCATTTGCAGTCCGCTCCAGGGATTCGCTATTTTCTTCTTCCTTTTCAGGGATGCCATAAATAATAAGATTTGGTCTTCTGGAGCGATTCTCAAGATCGTCTAGCTTTAATTCCAGAGATAATACGACCTGTTGAAGATTGGCAATATGATCGGTACATGACGAAAGTTTGTCTTCAAGGAGAGTAAGGCGTTCTAGTTTGTTGTCTATTGATGTTAGCCTTTCTTCTTTTATTGTCTTTATGTCATCTGCTATATTCTGTAACTGTTGCGAAAGTTCTGCCATGTCAGGCCCAGGATTACTCTCAACGTCACCCGCAAGCAGTAACAATTTCATCACATGCACCACATCGCACACTGTGTCAAGAAGTACCGCAGGGCACGGCAGCACAACAAGGCAACGCTCGCTAGATCGAAAACATTTCCCAAAGCGCTTTCTTACCTGCACGAGGAAGACAAGCGGATTATCCATCTGTGCGCAAGCCCAGCTGCCGTGCCCTTTGGTTCGAAATCCTTCGGTCAAGTCTTTTATAGTCCAAGAAGCTTGCAGCGCCGCTCCGCATGGCTTGAAGGCCACACAGTCGCTGCCGCTAGTCGTTGGCGATGGTAGGTGCCAAAATTCGTCCGTGGATCGTAGGACCGGGGGCGTTGCAAAATTGTCGTTCCGTAGCACTTGCACATGTTCGGGCTGGAAATGCTGACGTGGTTGGTGGCATCCCGATGGTATCACCAGCAGGCTGGCGATGATCTGCACGAGGAAGACAAGCGGATTATCCATCTGTGCGCAAGCCCAGCTGCCGTGCCCTTTGGTTCGAAATCCTTCGGTCAAGTCTTTTATAGTCCAAGAAGCTTGCAGCGCCGCTCCGCATGGCTTGAAGGCCACACAGTCGCTGCCGCTAGTCGTTGGCGATGGTAGGTGCCAAAATTCGTCCGTGGATCGTAGGACCGGGGGCGTTGCAAAATTGTCGTTCCGTAGCACTTGCACATGTTCGGGCTGGAAATGCTGACGTGGTTGGTGGCATCCCGATGGTATCACCAGCAGGCTGGCGATGATCTGCACGAGGAAGGCAAGCGGATTATCCATCTGTGCGCAAGCCCAGCTGCCGTGCCGGTGCCATTTAACCTATATGCAGAGTGCATCATGAGGAAGGCCGGTCTGGACCAGTCTTCAGCTGGAGTGAAGATTGCTGGAAAACATATCAACAACCTTAGGTATGCGGATGATACCACTTTAATGGCAGAAAGTGAAGTGGAACTAAAGAGACTTCTGATGCGCGTACAAGAAGAGAGTGAGAAGTTTGGGCTTAAACTGAACATTAAAAAGACAAAGATCATGGCGTCTTGCCCTATCAAGTCCTGGAGCATCAAGGGACAAGAAGTGGAAGCTGTGACAGATTTTCTCTTCTTGGGCTCGAAGATTACCTCGGAAGGAGACTGCAGCCATGAAATTAGGAGACGCCTGCTTCTGGGAAAGAGAGCAATGGTTAGCCTTGACCGCCTAGTAAAGAGCAGAGACATTAGTCTGCCATCCAAGATCCGTATAACTCGTGCTATGGTCTTTCCAGTTGTGATGTATTGATGCGAGAGTTGGACTGTGAAAAAGGCTAACCGCCGAAGAATTGACGCGTTTGAATTGTGGTGCTGGCGAAGACTCTTGAGAGTTCCTTGGACTGCCAGAAGATCAAATCAGTCGATATTGTCGACCATAAACCCTGACTGCTCATTGGAGGGTCAAATTTTAAAGTTAAAGCCGAGCTACTTTGGTCATCTGATGAGAAGAGAGGAGTCGCTGAAGAAAGATTTGATGTTGGGAAAGGTTGAGGGTTGCCGGAGAAGGGGTAGGCAGCGAACGCGATGGTTAGATGGCATCCTCGAGGCACTGCAGATGAAGTTATGTGATGTTAGGAAGATAGTGAGAGACCGGAAAGCGTGGCGTGACATGGTCCATAGGGTCACGAAGAGTCGGACACGACTGAACGCCTGAACTGAACTGAACTGAAAGTTTCTTTCATATGTAGCCATTAAATCAGTTTGTTAAGTTTCACCGGAGTTTTATTCTGTGACCAAATTATCTCAACGCAGACACGACGACCACATCGATTAATACGACAGACATGCTCAGTGTTCGTCCGATGAACAGCCTCCATGAAACAGAACGGCTCAGGACCCTCTATGATGAGGTACAGTCTGGGTTTCGAAGCCTCGAGGCACAGGGCGTGACATCGAGCACGTACGGCGTGTTGTTGCTGTCTGTACTTCGGAAAAGCATTTCAAATCAGCTTTGCCTTGAATATTACCGAAGGAAGGCCATGTCGCGACGCCGGACGCACAGGACCGGAACCGAGGGTAGCGTTGACCGGCAAGGCGTCGAGGAACCGCGGAGACGTGGAGCCTTCATTAGAGCTGAGTATAAGTAGTTTATTTACATGTGTACACTTTGGAGATTTCAGAAGGAAGCCCTCTCCCGATGTCGGACACCAGGTTTTCTTCTCTTGGGTCTCCCTAGGTCCCTAGGCAGGGAATTAGTTCATCTTCGGCACGGGCCAATCGCAAAGCGCGAGGTGACAGTTTGCGCACTGCATCACTGAGCCCCGCCCCGCACATTCTTGCACGTGTGCCACTACACTTTAACAAACACGTCGCCAGTTCACAAGCGACCCCCCATCGTTCTATTCTCACGGCTTGCCTCTGTTTTTGTCCGTTTGGTCCGGCGCCTTGTGGGTCTCTCCCTCAGCGGCAAACACTTCAGCCAGCAGGCCAGAGCTCGCGCGAAGCCGACGATGACTTCTCCCTTCGCTTTTGTCCAATGTCGAGCACCGTAACCCGACACCGCGCGGCTCCGACGACGGTCGCTTGCTCCGCCGCCGCCCCTCTGTAGGTCATTAACAGGCCAGGCTCTTCTTGGTTAGTCAGGCCGTTTCTTCACAAAGCGACCAAATCGGCGCTTCGAAATGGCCATGGGTGAGGACGGCGGCTGTTGAGGCGTGCGTGCAGACCGGGTGGGCATCTGCAGACGAAGCTTGCTGAGATGCCCGTGGAGCGAACGCAGACACACCGACGCCTTCTGAGCAATAAATTAGCTCGGACACAACAGCTCCTCCGCCGACGGGAAGATCTCGGACGGCGAGGAGTTTCCGCTGCTCGACGTTAGAGATCAGCTTCTTCGTACGGCGGTGGTTGGGCCACTCCTAAATCGCAAAGACTGGCGCCACAAACCAAGCAAGCGCTAGCAAAAGCTCTCAAGCTCCCAGGCTATTGCATGATAAACAAAAATCTCTCCCCAGTATCATATTTGCGGACCCTGTCACACTACTGCCATCCGTTTTCTGCCTCACTCCCTCTCTTCTGTTCATAAAAAGAGCTACAAATTCACTCACTTATGAAAACTGCTAAGAAACATTCAGTGCAACAATACCTAAATTAAACACTTAGAACAGTAAAGGATACATTTGTATCTTCCTCGTTCACTGAAGCGGTAAAAAGAGTATTATGCACGGCTCAAGCCATCGACTTTAGCATTTGTTTTTGTTTCCTTTTTGTGCCGCGCACTGAAGCTCAAATCTTGGAGCGCAAGGCTCCCTCTCAATACTCGAGGATTTTCCCCTGACATTTGCGAAAGCCACGTTAGTGGACAGTGGTCTGTCACAAAGACGAACGGTGTTCCGTAGAGGTAGCATGCCAATTTTTGGGATGCCCGAACCAGGCAACCACTTTCCTTTTCGCATGCGCTATAGGCCTCCTCTCTTTAGAGCTGCCCAGCTGAGGAATCTCGGTGGTTAATTCCTCACGGACGTTAAAAGCCATGCTGACTGCCTGAATCTCGCCCTCATATCGTTTCAAGAGGTGGTGGTGATAGATCGTGAAATCTCGGCGCCCTCGCTTCCGCTCGATGGCGTAGTTCGTCTCTGAAAGCTTTTTCGCCACTCGGAACGGCCCTTCCCATTGGTATTCGAGCTTTTTCGCTCGCGATGAGCACAGGACGAGGACTTGATCGCCCTCTCGATACGACTGCAACTTTGCGTTTCGGTCGTAGTAACTTTTCGCCCTAGTCTGTGCCTCAATGTTGGCTGGGTCCCACACATCTTTGAGATTTCCATCTTCTGTCTGCTCCTTAATGAGCGTTTCTCTGGTCACCTTTCCGACATTTCGATCTGTCGACACTGACGACGGAAGCACTGACAACCCCTCACAATCTCTTCCCTCACTTTCCGATTGCCCTGCATCATCTGGACTGACTCCTGTTTCTCTCTCATTGGAGTGCGATGGGGCATGCTTGTTTTCCATTTCATTGAACTGCCTGTTTGACACCTCCTCACTGCTCCCTTGTTCCTCGCTCCTCTGCGATGTCGGAGCCTGTGCACCCTCAGCATCTCTCTCCTCCTGCCCTGAGTCAGCCTTATTCCTCTCTAGCTTGGCAGCAAGGGAACGCGCCTCAGCTCTTGTGAGCGCCTGAACGACTCCCTCTGTCAAGCCTTTCCCTTCAGCTCTCAGAAGCTGGTCCGTTCGGTTAGAAAACAAGTAGGGGTACTGCGGTGGCAGCTTGTTTGAAACTGCAGCCTCAGTACGAACTTCACCGAAAGGTCCAGTGATTACGACTTCCGCTACTGGAAGGAAAACACTAGATTCCTCCAGAATCGGCTTTATCCACGCACATTTCCCGCTGAACTGCTTTTCTTCCACGTAATCAGGATGTACAAGGTCAATTGTTGCCCCACTGTCCCTGAGCACTCGGCATTTTTTTCCGTTGACAGCCAAATCAAACAAATAAGGATTGAGTAGTTCCTCATTCTTCACCAAATCGCAAGTGTATGCGAACGTAGCTTTTGGTTTTCGACATCCCGCGGCAATGTGCCCAGATTCTTGGCAGTTATAGCAAACTGGCGGTTTGCGCGCTTCAAAAATCTTCCTCTGTAACCGATCGTGCGCCCCCTCTTTTTCAGGCTCACTTTCTGACTTTTCAACACTAAGCGTTTTCGTAGTGTCTGTTGTCACATTTCCCAGCTTAGATCCTGAACTCCACTGGCGCTTTTTCAGTCCTGACTCTGTCACGCTATTTCCCTTATCAGTCGGCATAGCGGAAGAAAGCTCCTCTCGCTCCCCTCGGCGGGAGACGTATTCGTCCGCAAGTTCTGCCACTGCCTGCACCGAGCTGACAGTCGCCTTGTCCTGAATCCAAATTCTCATCGCCTCTGGAACTTTAGAAAGAAATTGCTCGATAGCAATTATTTCCAAGGCCTTGAGGTACTCATTATTGGCTTTGGCGCCTACCATCCATTCCGTCAGGTTTGCCTTTAACTCATAGGCAAACTCTCCATAGCTAGCACCTTGCCTCTTTGTAATGCTCCGAAATCTCTGTCTGAAAGCCTCTGACGACAGACGAAATCTCTTGAGAAGGCTCTCCTTAACTTTATCGTAGTCGTCAGAGTCCTCTGCAGAGAGTCGAGCAATTACATCCGCTGCCTCGCAAGGCAACAAACTTAAACGCCGCGGCCAAGAGCTGCGACCAAACTGTGCCTTTTCGCACGTTCTCTCGAAGTTCACAAGATAAAGGCCTATGTCCTGCCCAACCTTGAATGGTTGCAATAACTTTGATAGATCATAAAGATCTTGTCGGACCGCTACCTCTACTCCTTGAACAACGCTCGTCTTTCTGAGTTCAACTTGCAGGCGGAGTTTCTCTACTTCAAGCTCTAATTGCTTTTCCTCTTCCGCCTGGGCTCTCTTAATCTCCAACCATGTCTCTTCTACTTGATTACTCTCAGCATCCGAACTTTGTATAGCCACCATGACCTCATTCTTTGTCATTTCAGGGCCAACCTTGATGCCTAGCTCCTCCCCCAGACTCACGAGTTGAGACTTGAGCAGTTTTTTCAAATCCATGACAGCAGTGTGACAATGCCCTGGCCTCCACCCAGAAGTACTTTAATTTACGCTTCTGCGGCTGGCCTCCCCAGAAATAAGATTACACATCTATCTTATTACCCTGGGAACTCAAAAGCAATGCCAGCACTCACCAGTCCGCAACTGCCAGTCTCCGTGATCTCGGTGTGCTCTTCTCCATCAGTCAGCCAGGTTCGATCCCACCACGCTGCCAATCAGTTGCCGCTACGCCGGACGCACAGGACCGGAGCCGAGGGTAGCGTTGACCGGCGAGGCGCCGAGGAATCGCGGAGACGTGGAGCTTTCATTAGAGCTGAGTACAAGTAGTTTATCTACACGTGTACACTTTGGAGATTTCAGAAGGAAGCCCTCGCCCGATGTCGGACACCAGGTTTTCTTCTCTTGGGTCTCCCTAGGTCCCTAGGCAGGGAATTAGTTCATCTTCGGCACGGGCCAATCGCAAAGCGCGAGGTGACAGTTTGCGCACTGCATCACTGAGCCCCGCCCCGCACATTCTTGCACGTGTGCCACTACACTTTAACAAACACGTCGCCAGTTCACAAGCGACCCCCCATCGTTCTATTCTCACGGCTTGCCTCTGTTTTTGTCCGTTTGGTCCGGCGCCTTGTGGGTCTCTCCCTCAGCGGCAAACACTTCAGCCAGCAGGCCAGAGCTCGCGCGAAGCCGACGATGACTTCTCCCTTCGCTTTTGTCCAATGTCGAGCACCGTAACCCGACACCGCGCGGCTCCGACGACGGTCGCTTGCTCCGCCGCCGCCCCTCTGTAGGTCATTAACAGGCCAGGCTCTTCTTGGTTAGTCAGGCCGTTTCTTCACAAAGCGACCAAATCGGCGCTTCGAAATGGCCATGGGTGAGGACGGCGGCTGTTGAGGCGTGCGTGCAGACCGGGTGGGCATCTGCAGACGAAGCTTGCTGAGATGCCCGTGGAGCGAACGCAGACACACCGACGCCTTCTGAGCAATAAATTAGCTCGGACACAACAGCCAGTACTACAACTGTTCCCCAAGACGAGCTCCAAGATTTCCTCGAATTCTTAAGAATGGAAGTGGAAAGCAGAGAACGAGCACAGTGCAGCAACCGACAGACCCTGAACAAGGACCTTAAACCGAGAGAGTCAAGTTTAAAGGAAAGACCGCCAACTGCATCAATCTTTGTTGTAAAAAACCACGAGTCACAATGTTCATTTTGTGGAGCATAAGATCACGTTACAGCAGACTGCGTGGCCTCCGTTTCACCAGACGTCAAGAGAGAATTAATGGCCAAAGAGAGACGGTGCTTCAAATGCACGAAAAAGAACCATCGTGCCGCCGAGTGCAGAACAGTCAAGTGGCTCAAGTGCGCGAAATGCTCCGCCCGGCACGCGACAGGCGTCTGCGAAGTTAGCTAGTCGACAGCATCCCTCAAAGGAAACGATTCTGCACCTCATGAGACTACCATGCATTCATCGTTGCAGGGTGCACAGACTGGCTGTACGCCTCGCGTGCTTTTACAGACAGCACAAGCCTGGGCAGAATCAAGAGAGAAGCGCGCCTTGGTGAGGATTCTACTCGACGGTGGCAGCCAGAGAACGTTCATAAAACAAGGTGTTTCTCAGCGTCTCAAGCTTCGAGTGGTTGCAGAAGAATGTCTCGCTATTCACACCTTCGGGACCACCAAGCCAAATGTAACAACATGCAACAGAGTCGAGGTGTGGCTACGGAGCCGGCATAACGACCATGTAATTCGAGTCGAGGCCCTCGAGGTTCCAGAAATTTCTGGGGACTTCCTACTACCCCCTGATGCTGTTGCTACTCGCCTGGTTGCAGACCCAGGGCTCCAACTCGCTGACCTGGTCCCGGACGACTTTCGACAGGACACCGGAGTCTGTCTCCTGATTGGCGCTGACCACTACTGGGACGTCACTACAGGAGATGTCAAGCGGGTCACTAGCAGGCTCGTCGCCGTGGAGACCATCTTTGGGTGGACACTGCAAGGCACATTGACCAAAAATGTAGCGACGACCTGTCTCACAACGACCGGAGTCATGCGCGTGTTGGTGACCGCCGAGCAAGATGATGATCTCTCCAGTCAGCTGAAATCATTTTGGGAACTGGAGCATGTCGGAATAGTGGAAACAGAAGTCACAGGAAAGGAAGACGCTGTTCTGCGAAACTTTCAAGAAAGCACTACTTATAAATACGGCCGTTAACAAGTCGCCCTGCCCTGGAAGGAGAATGCCTCAGATTTAGCAGACAACAAGGTCATCGCTACTCAGAGGCTTCGGTCATTAACAACAAAGCTGATGAAAAACAAAGACAACATGCAAGCTTACGATCAAGCGCTTAGAGAGTACCTGATTGCTGGGCATGCGGAGGAAGTCAACGAAAATGGTGAGTCCCTAAAGGGACCTATTTGTTACCTCCCGCATCGAGGCGTTGTCAGACCGACTAGCGAGACCACTAAGCTGAGGATTGTTTTCGATGCCTCTTCGAGCGCAAGAGGTGAGCTCTCGTTAAATCATGTGCGCTCTGCTGGACCAAATTTGAATCCAAGCCTCGCAGACATTCTAATCAGGTTCCGAACCCACAGCATCGCTATCATGTCCGATATCGAAAAGGCATTCCTCCAGGTGCAGCTCATGGAGAGCGACCGTGACGCTTTGCGCTTTCTTTGGTACGAGCGAGCCCCCAAACAGTCAGAAGCTCTGCCTCCTATTAAGGCGTGCCGAATGACTAAAGAGCCATTCGGGGCAACATCAAGCCCCTTTTTGCTGGCAGCAACTCTGAGGTACCATATAGGGTCAATGCAAGACCTTTATCCGAGCACAGCCAATATTCTCAAGAAGGACTTATATGTCGCCGATTTGGTAACAGGCGCCAACACCTTGGAGGAGGCGGCACGCATCTGCGAAGAATCGCAGCGCATTATGCACAAGGCTGGCATGCACTTACGCAAGTGGCGATCGAATTCGGCGCAACTTTCGACGATGTTCGAGAGTGAGAAAGCACGAGGCAAATTGCCGCAGCTCAGCATGACCAAAATTCTCAGTGTCGAATGGCGGCCTCACACAAAAGACTTCGTGTGTGAAATGAACGCCCTAATAGATTTTTTGAGTTCACGGCAAGACACGAAGAGATTTTTGCTGCAAGCATCAGCGCGTATTTTCGACCCCTTTGGGATCCTTGCACCAGTTTCCACCACAGCGAAGGTTTTGTTTCAAACCCTTTGGGAGCGAGGTACGCACTGGGATGAGAAACTGCCTTCAGACGTACTTGAGAAATGGGAAATTTGGTGCCAACAGCTTCCTGAGCTTCGCCACATCTTCGTACCTCGAAAACTAGCCGTGAAAGGAGAGCATGACAAGCCTGAGCTTCACATTTTCTGCGATGCCAGACCGAGAGCTTATGGTACCATCACTTACGTCCGGACAAAAAACGAAGATGGGAGCATCACTGTATCCCTTTTGATGGCGAAGTCAAGGGTGGCTCCGCTAAAGCGCCTGTCATTGCCGCTGTTGGAACTAATGGGGGCCCTGATAGGAGCTCGGTTGGCAAAAACGCTTCTTCCGCAGCTGAACGTGAGATTCATTAAAACAGATGCTTGGGCAAGTTGGTAACTCATTTTGACCGGAACAGCGCGCACTAAGACACAGACAAGAAGAGAGACACGACACACACGAGCGCTGACTTTCATCTGGTGTTTATTGTTTGGAACGAGGCATATATACAAGTTCCAACAACACAAGGAAAACAACCATCCTTCATAGATTCATAGTCAATTCATGCATGTCACACTGAACAAGGACGATAACAACATTATCATTTTCCCTTCACTAAAAATGCCAATTCTTTTGAACTGATCGATAAGGAGGGGCTACTGACGCATGCGACTTTAGACCAGGCGATGTGCGCTGCTTCGATTATTTCGCGTGTTAATTGGTCACTGTGTTTACTTAAAATTTGTGTGCTAGTGAAGTCAGGGTGGCAAGTTTTGTTTTCACAGTCTCTACAATGAATCCCGAGATGCCCTTTTACTGTGTTATGCACGTTATTATTGTGCTCCTTCAGGCGTTCATTGAGGCATCTCCCCGTCTGACCCACATACAGCTTGCCGCATGACAAGGAAATGGCATACACTACACCTTCTTCACATGACACGAATCGATTTTCATGCTTGATGTCGCAATCTCTGGGAACGAAATCAGTATTAACCATTTTGCACATCTTCCCAAGCTTATCTGGAGCCGAAAATATAACCTTAACTCGTGCTCTATTCGCTATCATTTTTAGTCTGTGGGAGAAGTGATGAATGTGAGGTACAACAGTAATTATTTCTTTTTCCTTCCGCGTCTCTGAATCTACCTGCTTCCCTTTTCCATTTTTGCTCAAGCTACTGAGAATAGATTCGGACACTGATACTAGTAGCTGCTTGGGATAACCAGCCTTAACGAGCCGATCGGTTTGGAGAAGGAAACTATCTTGCATGGAGTGCATGCAGGATTTGTTAAGCGCGTTGTGATAGCATGACTTCACCACGGCACGTTTCACCAGCTTAGAATGAGATGACGTAAAAGAGAGAAATGGCTTTCTGCTTCGTGGCTGGTAAGACCAACACATGTGATGGTGCATTAATCTGAGTTTGAGGTCTAAAAATTGGCAGACATTGTTATCTGGCACTTCAGTAGTTAGTATGAGGGGATGAAGGCACTCTACAAAGTTAGCTTTGATCTGCGTAAAGACTGCGTCAAATTCTTCCACATTAGAGTCCATAAGAACGAGAAAGTCATCTACATATCGAAAACATTGTACAACCTTTGACCCTTTCAATTTTTCTTGAAGCATTCTACCCTTTTGTGCTAACAACAAGTCACTAAGCACGGGAGCTATGCATGACCCGATGCAAACTCCTAGTTTTTGCAGGTAAAACTCACCATCCCAGGAAATGAAGGTAGAAGTTAAGTACACTTGAAGTAGTTCTAAAAAGCCTTCGGCGGATATGCCGTTCTTGTTTTGGAATTCAATTACTCCTTGCTGGTCAATACATCCTTCTAAGCACGCGAAGAGCTCGTCATGTGGTAGTGAATAATATAGGTCCTTGACGTCAAAGGAGCAGGCCATCAGTCCCTTGTTCTTGTTAGTTTCTAAAAACTGGATTAGATCCTGCGATTTTTTTACTTGGAAAGGATCGTCCAACGTGAGTGAATTTAAGATCTTCTTTAGAAAAACGGCTACATTTTTTTGCCATGTGCCTCTCTCAGATACGATCACACGAAACGGACACTCTGGTTTGTGGGTTTTTGCGCTAAAAAACACTTGTACACTAAGGCCTTCACTTTTATCGGCTTTTTTCGTTAACAGATCAAGGTTAAGTTTTTTGCACACTCTCTTGGCCTTAGCTTTAATTCTTTTCAGATTAAGGCTCTTGGCCACTGAAAACGAAGACTGAATAGCTTCCCTACCCTTCTTGACGTACAAATGGGAGGGTAGCACTAGGAATCCCCCTTCCTTGTCGGCTGGGAGCAAACGCAGCGAATTTCCCTTCAAATACGAGACAGTTCGCCGCACCGAGACGGTGTTCACTGGGGCCTTGCAATGCACAAGCGCATCAACTCCTTCAGACACGCACCTATCGGATTCTGCCACCGGTGCCAACCTGGACACCTGCCTCACCATGCTCAGAAGTTCTGCGGGCGACCTTTTGGGTTCCGTGGCGTACTTCAGCCCCTGGGAGAGAACACGACGCACTTCCGTAGGCAGCGACACGTTCCCTGCGGTGTGGATTACATTCTCTGTCGAGTGTTTCTTTCTGGCCGGTGATGCCCGGAGCTGGAAAAGGGTTTGGTGCCACAAGAAGTCAGCCGTTGTGTTCGCTAAATCAGAAAGCTCTTTCCATTTCTTCTTTCTATGTGGTGGGGCTTCGGTTCTTTGCAGCAGAAGAAAAAGACTGCGCCTGTAAAACCGAGCTTGTCTGTTCCATTCAGCCTTCAGGATGTGGAAAATTCTTGAGCAATGGTCCTGCGAAGGCTGGAATCCTCCAAACAGCTGCAGAACGTACTTTGGAACACTAGGAATCCCCCTTCCTTGTCGGCTGGGAGCAAACGCAGCGAATTTCCCTTCAAATACGAGACAAATACGTGTCGTGTCGCTCTTCTTGTCTGTGTCTTAGTGCGCGCTGTTCCGGTCAAAATGAGTTACCAACTTGCCCAAGCATCTGTTTTAATGAATTTCATTTCTAGTACATCGGGCCCTATTAATTGTCTGTCCGTCCATCCATGTATTCTCGTCACCTACATTGCTGTCGCCGTATGCAACGCTCGATCATTGGCTTTTCTCGTCAAGGAAAAACGTGTTCCAACGTACGTTCTGCAGCTGTTTAGAGGATTCCAGCCTTCGCAGGGCCATTGCTCAAGAATTTGCCACATCCTGAAGGCTGAATGGAACAGACAAGCTCGGTTTTACAGGCGCAGTCTTTTTCTTCTGCTGCAAAGAACCGAAGCCCCACCACATAGAAAGAAGAAATGGAAAGAGCTTTCTGGTTTAGCGAACACAACGGCTGACTTCTTGTGGCACCAAACCCTTTTCCAGCTCCGGGCATCACCGGCCAGAAAGAAACACTAGACAGAGAATGTAATCCACACCGCAGGGAACGTGTCGCTGCCTACGGAAGTGCGTCGTGTTCTCTCCCAGGGGCCGAAGTACGCCACGTAACCCAAAAGGTCGCCCGCAGAACTTCTGAGCATGGTGAGGCAGGTGTCCAGGTTGGCACCGGTGGCAGAATCCGATAGGTGCGTGTCTGAAGGAGTTGATGCGCTTCTGCGTTGCAAGGCCCCAGTGAACACCGTCTCGGTTCGGCGAACTGTCTCGTATTTGAAGGGAAATTCGCTGCGTTTGCTCCCAGCCGACAAGGAAGGGGGATTCCTAGTGCTACCCTCCCATTTGTACGTCAAGAAGGGTAGGGAAGCTATTCAGTCTTCGTTTTCTGTGGCCAAGAACCTTAATCTGAAAAGAATTAAAGCTAAGGCCAAGAGAGTGTGCAAAAAACTTAACCTTGATCTGTTAACGAAAAAAGCCGATAAAAGTGAAGGCCTTAGTTTACAAGTGTTTTTTAGCGCAAAAACCCACAAACCAGAGCATCCGTTTTGTGTGATCGTATCTGAGAGAGGCACATGGCAAAAAAATGTAGCCGTTTTTCTAAAGAAGATCTTAAATTCACTCACGTTGGACGAGCCTTTCCAAGTAAAAAAAATCGCAGGATGTAATCCAGTTTTTAGAAACTAACAAGAACAAGGGACTGATGGCCTGCTCCTTTGACGTCAAGGACCTATATTATTCACTACCACATGAGGAGCTCTTCGCGTGCTTAGAAGGATGTATTGACCAGCAAGGAGTAATTGAATTCCAAAACAAGAACGGCATATCCCCCGAAGGCTTTTTAGAACTACTTCAAGTGTATTTAACTTCTACCTTCATTTCCTGGGATGGTGAGTTTTACCTGCAAAAACTAGGAGTTTCCATCGGGTCATGCATAGCTCCCGTGCTTAGTGACTTGTTGTTAGCACAAAAGGGTAGAATGCTTCAAGAAAAATTGAAAGGGTCAAAGGTTGTACAATGTTTTCGATATGTAGATGACTTTCTCGTTCTTATAGACTCTAATGTGGAAGAATTTGACGCAGTTTTTACGCAGATCAAAGCTAACTTTGTAGAGTGCCTTCATCCCCTCATACTAACTACTGAAGTGCCAGATAACAATGTCTGCCAATTTTTAGACCTCAATGCACCATCACATGTGTTGGTCTTACCAGCCACGAAGCAGAAAGCCATTGCTCTCTTTTACGTCATCTCATTCTAAGCTGGTGAAACGTGCTGTGGTGAAGTCATGCTATCACAACGCGCTTAACAAATCCTGCATGCACTCCATGAAAGATAGTTTCCTTCTCCAAACCGATCGGCTCGTTAAGGCTGGTTATCCCAAGCAGCTACTAGTATCAGTGTCCGAATCTATTCTCAGTAGCTTGAGCAAAAATGGTAAATGGAAGCAGGTAGATTCAGAGACGCGGAAGGAAAAAGAAATAATTACTGTTGTACCTTACATTCATCATTTCTCCCAAAGAAATAATTACTGTTGTACCTTACATTCATCATTTCTCCCACAGACTAAAAATGATAGCGAATAGAGCACGAGTTAAGGTTATATTTTCGGCTCCAGATAAGCTTGGGAAGATGTGCAAAATGGTTAATACTGATTTCGTTCCCAGAGATTGCGACATCACGCATGAAAATCGATTCGTGTCATGTGAAGAAGGTGTAGTGTATGCCATTCCCTTGTCACGCGGCAAGCTGTATGTGGGTCAGACGGGGAGATGCCTCAATGAACGCCTGAAGGAGCACAATAATAACGTGCATAACACAGTAAAAGGGCATCTTGGGATTCATTGTAGAGACTGTGAAAACAAAACTTGCCACCCTGACTTCACTAGCACACAAATTTTAAGTAAACACAGTGACCAATTAACACGCGAAATAATCGAAGCAGCGCACATCGCCTGGTCTAAAGACGCATGCGTCAGTAGCCCCTCCTTATCGATCAGTTCAAAAGAATTGGCATTTTTAGTGAAGGGAAAATGATAATGTTGTTATCGTCCTTGTTCAGTGTGACATGCATGAATTGACTATGAATCTATGAAGGATGGTTGTTTTCCTTGTGTTGTTGGAACTTGTATATATGCCTCGTTCCAAACAATAAACACCAGTTGAAAGTCAGCGCTCGTGTGTGTCGTGTCTCTCTTCTTGTCTGCGTCTTAGTGCGCACTGTTCCGGTCAAAATGAACGTGAGAGCTATTTCGATTCACTGCTGGAGTGACTCAACCGTGGCCCTGAGCTGGATAAAAAGCAGTGCCTTAAGGTGGGAACCTTTCGTTGCCAACAGAGTACAAGAGATTCAGTCTCTGACTGATCCAGCGGTTTGGAGGCATTGCCCTGGAAAGACAAACCCCGCAGATCTATTAACAAGGGGCATAATGCCTTCCGCTTTGGTTGAAAGTGAAACATGGTGGAATGGGCCGGCATGGCTGAGGACGACCAACGAGCATCCCGCGTTTCTACCGAACACTGATTGCAGCTCTTGCGCAGAGGAAGAAAGCGTTGTTCAGGTGCTCAATGCAGTAACCTGCAGTGCACCGGAGCCACTGTTGGATATTGTGAATATCAGCTCCTTAACCAGAGTTATTCGGGTAACCGCATGGGTACAGCGCTTCCTAAATAACTCTCGAAACCCTTCTCAGAAACAAGGAGGAGAGTTAACTGCGACAGAGCTGGCACAGGCCGAGAAGTACTGGCTTCGAGTGTCACAAAGGACAAGCTTCTCTGAAAAAATAAGCGCCATTCAATCGTCAGCTACCCTGGACAAGAAATCACCCATTCTAGCTCTCAACCCTTTTCTCGACGCTGACGGCATACTTAGAGTTGGTGGCAGACTTCAACATAGCGCGGAAGAGGAGAGTACAAAACACTCCGCTATACTCTCCTCAGCACACCGGTTCACGCTGTTACTCATAACGCGAGAGCACAAACGGTTGCTTCATGCGGTAGTGCGAGACGTGCTATGCCACCTTCGCGAGTGCTACTGGGTACTTAGAGCGAGACAGACTGTAAAATCCATAATCCAGCGCTGCAGTGTCAGAAACAGCGCTGCAGACCTGCTGCAGAGCCTGTGGCCCCCCTTCCCTCAGACCGTGTCACAAGGGCTGACCCATTTCAGGTCACAGGTGTTGATTTTGCGGGCCCTTTATTTTTCAATGACAGAGGCACGACACGCAAAAGTTATGTGGCTCTCTTATGGGGGTTACATTCTCGTAATAAGAGAATGCGCCACGGGGGGGCTAGAGGCTACAGTCGCCTTCTAGCCCCGACGTGCCAGCCCTAGCAGACAGAGCTGTGACCCCCAACCCGCGGTGCGAGAAATCGCCACTGCGGCGGGTTCGGGCCAGAGGGGACAAACACGAGTTGCGTACTCGAACAGAGTTTATTGCACTGCTCGAGTACACGGCAAAGGAATAGCAATTAAGAACAACCGCCGTGTAGCGAGCGAAAGCCGCGTACGGGGGTGCAATAACAACCACCTAATGGGGAAGCGCGTCAAGTAGGTGAGAGGAAGAGTCTTCTCACCTGACACAGCTTCTCGCTCACATCCCGTTGCGGTGCCTACGGTCAGTGCGCGATTCTCGGTGACGGCGGTGGTCTCCTCGGCAGAAATCATGAACCGCGCGCGTGCGCGCTCATTCGCCGAAGACCCAGCGAGTTGCTACAGTCGCGCTCCTCGACACGGAACGGGAGAGGAGGTCTCCCGGTTACGCCGGCAGGAAAGAGGGAAGCCCGCGGCAGCGTCGCCGCAGTCCCGGGAGGCGGCGGGGGGTGGCCAGCGTGCCCTCTCCTCCGCCAACCTCTCTGCCAGCGCGCGTAATCACGCGTGTTAATTACGCGCGGGCGTTATAATGGAGGAAGGGGATTGTGAATCCCCACATCCCCCCCCCCCTTAAAACCGCCGTACGGCTAAAAGTAGTCACGTTCACCGAGGGATATATCGAGGGGGCCGGCTAAACGCCGTTTAACTTTTAAGCACAAAGAAAACCGTTTAAACCCAAAGAAAAGTGCCAATATACAAAAAGTTGCAGACAGCTCACAGCCACGGGTATCGGAGGGGGAGGCAAGGCCGACGACCACAGGAGACGACCTTGGAGCCGGGGGCACACGTGCGGCGGCCGCAGGTCCCGCTTCTTCACTGTCACTCGGCCAGGCTTGGAAGTGTCAATGGCTGCAGGCCTGCTACTGCATTCATCGTCGGTCAGCCAGGGCAGCCTGCCGGGGAACGGTTAGGAACTGCGTCTTCGCGTTGCGTAGCATGCTGCAGGCCCCCCTCAGCGGGTCGTCCGCTCGCTCCCGGTCGGCCTCTTTTCCCTCCGTCGTTGACGCCGCCGATGGCGAGGGCAGCGGGGCGCCAAGCTGCTCCCGCTGGTGAAGCCACGGCCGCGCGCACCGAACGGCGCCGAGGCGGGCTCTTTGCTGCAGCTTTCGTCGTGCTGGACGCAGGGGCCTGTTCCACGAACTCCGGCTGGCTCGCTCCGTAGCCGACCGGAAACCGTTTGTCTTGGCCCGGTTGACGGTGACAGCAGGCTCTGGCTGCGGGAACGCCACTCCTTGCACGGCCTGCTCCTCGATGCTGCAACGGCCATCGTGGCCTCCGCCGGCTCCCCTCCTTGCTGGCTGCAATGCTGTCTTTTCCCTAGTTACATTTTTTTTTCTTTTTCAAATCTACCCCCACTCGATCTTTTCCAAAAGAAAGCGCGTGCTTTCTCTGGAAGCAAAATGCGCTGAATATTAACAGAGCGTCCCATCCATATTCAGCACAAGAAATTACTCCCTGCGCATTGGTCAGAGTACGTCTGCCGTGGGCGCAAGTCGTAACGAGGCGCGATGCTCGAAATCCCAAGCATTGCCTCTCGCTGCAGCTGCCTACTGGTGGGGGAGTGCGTCCTCCTCGGGCCACGCAGCGGGGCTCGGATTGGGGTGCGCTTTGTGAAAGTCTAGCTCCGCCATCTTTGCTTGCAGCTCTGTCGCGCGTCGGCGTGTGCCCAACGCAGCAACCGTGGCGTTGTTGCGAACTTATAGAGGAAGTTCTACCCATTCGACAACGTCACCATGCACATCACTAGGCAGCGAAATGACACAACTTGAAGAAAAGTCTTAGGGCCGTTCGCATGCTCAGCGATGCACACATCGTGCGATATAGCTCGTATCAGCGTGGCGTGACCAACCTCGAAGGACTCATGTGTATCCTTCGCGTGGGGAAAGGATTGCGCAAGGTGCTATAGTACTGACGGCAGGGATCGAACGCGCTCACAGCAATACAAGCTGTGTAGCGCCCGCACAGGCAGCAATACCAGCGTGCCCTTATGTGCGCCGCGGCCGCGCCGCTCGGCTCCCAGAGCCCGTCGAACACTGGTCGACAAAATAAAAGAAAAAACAGGATCCTACCGCTTTCCTAAAGCTCCCTTAAGGCTGACTAGGCTCCCCACTGCACTGATGGAGTTAAAACGGTCACCACTCAGAGAAGCCGGGTAGGCCGCCCCTTCTCTGAGGCTGCGAGCTATCGCGACGAACTGGATAACAGGCGCGGCAGAAAGGATAGTAATAACACTTTTCATGCCATCAACGTGCGCGTGCAAAAGTACATACGCTACAACGCTGACCGTCCTCACGTAGAGCATGGTAAGTCAAAACACTACGAGAGAATGCCCATCACACCAGTATCCGCGCGTCACCCTGCTACAGAGCGGTGGAGTCGTGTGAGATCCTGCTCTCGCAGAAAATTACAAGATCACAGTGGCTAGCGTCAGCTCCTGATCTCTCGCAATAGTTGAGGTGGTTTTGCTTGCTTGCCGTTGTGCAATCACCACTGCAGTATTAGAAGAGACTGAAAGGATAGTCCTGCTCACTGCCATGGCTAGTCTATGTGTCGGCGTCGCACACACACAGACACTCGATTTGTCACACCTCTGGCCCCACGTTCGGGCGCCAAAATATGGGGGTGTTACTCCCGCAAGAATGCGCCACGAGGGGACTAGACGCTACAGTTGCCTTCTAGCCCCGACGTGCCAGCCCTAGGAGACAGAGCTGTGACCCCCAACCCGCGGTGCGAGAAATCGCCACTGCGGCGGGTTCGGGCCAGAGGGGACAAACACCGAGTTGCGTACTCGAACAACAGTTTATTGCACTGCTCGAGTACACGGCAAGAGAATAGCAATTAAGAACAACCGCCGTGTAGCGAGCGAAAGCCGCGTACGGGGGTGCAATAACAACCACCTAATGGGGAAGCGCGTCAAGTAGGTGAGAGGAAAAGTCTTCTCACCTGACACAGCTTCTCGCTCACATCCCGTTGCGGTGCCTACGGTCAGTGCGCGATTCTCGGTGACGGCGGTGGTCTCCTCGGCAGAAATCATGAACCGCGCGCGTGCGCGCTCATTCGCCGAAGACCCAGCGAGTTGCTACAGTCGCGCTCCTCGACACGGAACGGGAGAGGAGGTCTCCCGGTTACGCCGGCAGGAAAGAGGGAAGCCCGCGGCAGCGTCGCCGCAGTCCCGGGAGGCGGCGGGGGGTGGCCAGCGTGCCCTCTCCTCCGCCAACCTCTCTGCCAGCGCGCGTAATCACGCGTGTTAATTACGCGCGGGCGTTATAATGGAGGAAGGGGATTGTGAATCCCCACACTCTTTACGTGCGCAGTAACCAGAGCAAACCATCTCGAACTCGTCGGCGACCTCACTTCAAACTCATTTCTCATGGCATTCAAACGATTTGTCTCCCGCCGAGGAATGATCAAAGTCATGTATTCAGATAATGCTCTAACATTCAAGAGAGCATCAAAGGACCTCGAAAAGATGTTCCAAGCGGCGCGGGGAGCTGAAGTCCTCATCTACATCGGACAAAATGGAATATCATGGAAATCCATTGTAGAGAGAGCGGCATGGTTGGGCGGCTTTTGGGAAAGGATGGTGCGTACTGTGAAAGCCTGTCTTCTCAAAACCCTTTGAAGAAGCTGTCTCGATTTTGACGGCCTGCGCACAGTCCTAACAGAGGTCGAGGCGGTCGTAAATTCCCGTCCCCTAACGTACGTCCACTCGGATGCGGAGGAGCCAGCGCCCCTAACACCACCCCATTTCCTTGTCGGGCATCGGCTTACAGATTTGCCATCCACAGCTGCAGCCACTTCTGCGGAGTCAACGCATGAAATACTGCGAGGGAGATGGTAGTACCGCGTCACGCTCGTTGATTAATTCTGGAGACGATGGAGGCGCGAATACCTCCTAGAGCTGAGGTCTGCGCACTGGACCAAACCCACGCGGCAGCGAAGTGTTACGGAAGACGATATTGTGCTTTTAGGCGACGAACGGACGCCCCGCCAGATGTGGCCGATGGCTCGAGTCAAGGAGACCTTCCCAGGGAGGGACGGCAATGCACACGCCTGCACAATTGCGCTCCCAAACAAGAGGGAGCTTCGACGACCAGTGCAGGCCTTTTTTCCTCTCGAACTCCGAGGCGAGGATGGCACGCTCAGAACAGAAATGAGCTGAAGCTCATTTGGGGGGGAGGATGTAGAAAATGGAGGATACACGTGTCGAAAACGCTGCACATAGGCGGCACCCGAAGAGCGCAGGAAGAAGAAACGAGAACACAAACGGCTTCCAGGATGGAAAAATACAGCGCAGAGAAGGACGAGGAAAAAATGATGGTTGGTTGGTTTGTGGGGTTTAACGTCCCAAAGCGACTCAGGCTATGAGAGACGCCGTAGTGGAGGACTCCGGAAATTTCGACCACCTGGGGTTCTTTAACGTGCACTGACATCGTACAGCACACGGACGCCACACCGTTTCGCCTCCATCGAAACGCAGCCGCCGAGGCCGGGTTCGAACCCGGGTACTCCGGCACAGTAGTCGGGCGTCTTACCACTGCACCACCCCGGCGGGGCGAGGACAAAATGAAGACACATAGGACACACGAGAGCTGACTTGTGTTGCAAGTCAGCGCTCGTGTGTCTTATGTGTCTTCATTTTGTCCTCGTCCTTCTCTGTGCTGTATTTTTCCATCATGAATAACCAACACGCCCAGACTGCTACGGTATTGGGCTTCCAGGAATTGGTCCGCACTTCGAACGCGCAAGCGAAACCCGAGCCGAAGCTGCAGATGGCCCCCTCCTGCCCCGCGAAGACCAGCATGCCGAAGCCACAGCAGAAAGCTCTCTCCCTCTCCCCCTTTCCTCCTTTCATGTTTCTCTCTTCTCCAGTGCTGTCCGACTCTTGTAAAATAAAGCCAGTCTCTTAACCGTTACCGAACGTGTGTGTGTCGTTCTTTTGAGGCTCCTACGTGCGCGGCCCTGCCGTCCGAACGAGTAACGCGCAGTAAAGGAGAATCGTGGCGCGACCTTGCTAGCATCGATCCGTGGTGCTTGAAGTACAGTGAGACTAACCTAACAAAGAAAAACTAGGAACTCTACAACGTGTTCTATGATTTTGCAAGATACAGAAGTTAGAAATATTGGTCGATAGTTGTTAGCCCCATGCTTGTCGCCTGATTTATGGAGTGCAACTGCGCTGCCTATTTTCCAGTCGTCAGGCAAAATCCCATGTTGTAGTGAGTGTTCGAATATCTTAGACAATATAATCGCAGAATAAGTTTTAGTGTTTTTTAGTAGTTTGGTATTTATGTGATCGGGCCCACAAGAAGACGACAGTCTCAAACGCTCAAATATACTAAATAACCCATCATAGTCAAATCTAATGGGATCCATTGGAAATTCAGAAGAACTTTTGTATACAAGAGGGAAACTATGGTCGCGTGAAAATGCTTCAGCAAAGGTCTGATTCAGAACGTTAGCGCAGTTGCTCACAGGAATGGGGTTAGACTTAGAATCAACAAGCGATACTGCTGACTGGCCTGGCTCGTGTATAATGGTCCAAATTTTTTTCGGATTATTTAACAGAAGCGATGGCAGTGTAAAATTAAAAAAACAATTTGTTTCGCTTCTTTCAAGGCATTTTTAAAAGCTCTAACAGTTACTTTTAGTGTTGAGCACAGCTCATGTGTGTTTTTGAGTGTTTCATACTAGAAAATAGCCTTCTCTCTTTGTTGGCGAGGCGTTTTAGTGTCTGGTTGTACCACGGTGCGTGTCGGTTGGTCAAAATGGTTTTACGAGGAATGTACAAATCAATTAACTCATGAATTTTGCTTTTAAACAGCACCCAATTCTTATTTACCGATCACTCTTCAAATCTATGAATGAAGTGGTCCAGAAAAACTTCTAGAGCCTGATTGAACGCAGTGAAATTTGCCCTAGAGTAAATGTAGACAGTTTTAGTTTTGTTATGCGATGTAGGCACTGGTAAGTTCAATGTAATGTGCTACAGTAAATGGTCCCTTATTCTAGGCATATAAGTAACACCCGAAACAAAATCTGGTACGGTGGTTAATAACAAATCCAACAAGTTGGAAGTAGATGATGTAACTCTTGTTGGTTCAGTAATCACCTGAAATAATAAAAAATTAGCACAAAGCTCTGCAAAATTTTTGACTGATGTCTCGTTATTCGCAATACTAGTGCACGACTAGTTGATATCAGGAAAATTGAAATCACCAAATAAAAAAACTGGAATGTTGGGAAAACTAGCACGTATTACATTGAGGGCATCATGAAGATCACGACAGAATCCAATGGGTGGAGATGGTGCGCGATAGCAGGCGCGAAATAAGTTTTTGATGGTTATTTGTTACCTGCACGCAAATAAATTCTAATGAAGTGGCAAGTTTAACATGGTAGAATTCAATGCGTTCAGATACTGCTATTAAAACGCCGCCACCACGGCCGGAAGAGCGATCACATCGAAAAACACTGTAGATTTCTTGGGAGGAATAAAGTTCACTGTCGCATACAGAACTACGCAGCCAAGTTTCTCTTAACACAATTATGTCAGATGATGTAGTATCAGCTGCACAGGATAAGGAATCATTGTTAAGAATGGCACTGCGTATATCAGTAAATAAGACCGAGATACTTTGGGGCGTTTGCGTGTATCTACGCGGAAGGCCGGTTAGCTATGGAGAGGAACTTGAGGAACATGACTTTAATTCATTCGTAGCATTACGTGCACCTTCAATCTCCTGGAAATTATCAGTGTTTGGGCAGTACAAGAAACATTTATTTTTTAGAACCAGCTTATTATAGCGTAGACTAAACTTTTCATTGGGTGCTGTTTGCTTGGCGAAATCGATCAGCTTTTTTCGCGCATTCCTGGTAACTGGGCAGAAATCTTCAGGTACCGCGATTCCAGATCCCTTCAAGCTGGTTCTGGCACTGAATACTTTATCTTTCGCTTTATAACTGGCAAATTTGACTATTATAGGCCTCGGTTTTTCAGAAACTATTGCGCCAATCCTGTGCGCCCGAACAAAATCTCCGTCTTGTGAACTTATTGATATTTTATTTATTATTATATCTTTTACTTTCTCTTCTGATGCAGCCCGGGTCTCACTTGGTTCATCTGCAATATTGTAAAATACTAGATTATCCCTGCGGCATCTATCTTCGAGATCATTCAAACGTGCCCTGAGTGTCTCGTTCTCCTTGCTTTACTGAGGCTAAGTCATTCCGACAGTATTCTATTGTATCCAGCTTGCTTTCCCCAACATCTAGTCTGCTATGAATTCCTGTTATTTTATTTTTTAATTCATCCTGATTGTCTGTTAGCGTTCTAATTGAGTCGAGGATACGGGCTTGGCTTTCTTCAATATTAGACGTTTGTTCTTTGAGCTCACGAAGCAGTGAAAGAATGTCATTAATCTCAGACTCCGCCGGGGTGTCATTCTGCGTGTTAGCTCGGGTGTTTTTGCTATGATTAGGGCCCGGATTCAATTCTACACCTCCTGATAACAATAGCATTAGCACAGAAAAACACTCGTAAGCATAGTCAAAAAGCAGTTGTGGGCATGGGAGCACCATAAGGAAAACATCATGAAATAAAACAGCGCAAGCAACGGGACGAAACACGAAGGAAGGGAGACGAAGACACAGACGCTGACAGCGCCTGTGTCTTCGTCTCCCTTCCTTCGTGTTTCGTCCCGTTGCTTGCACTGTTTTATTTCATTATGCAGTACCAACTAGCCCGGCATCTTGCACTTCTGATGGAAAACATCGTTCGAACGTTTCGAAGACACATCACCAACCTGCAAAAAGTAGAGATGAAACGGGTTTGTAGTAACCATCGTGGCAGAGCTCCCATGCCCACTGAAGTCGTGAGGACGGTGGAAGGCATTTAAGTAGGGCTGTGACGCTGATGTCCGTGTTGATGAAGCGGACGATCCGTAGGGAGCCACAAGGACTTGCATCGGAACATCATCCAAAACGGTACTGGGGCAGATATCAGGTACGGTCTCTTGAAATACGGAGCACGTATCGTCGCTGAAGCACCGATAAGGCGTCGTAACAGCGCATGCGTTGAGTAGGGTTGATAGCTGCAAAAGGTAGAGATGAAACGGGTTTTTAGTAACCATCGTGGCAGAGCTCCCATGCCCACTGAATCAACAAGACCAACAGCGCCGACGACACAACTTACGACGACGCCAAGCAGAGTGCAACCCAGGAGACCAAGTGTGGGTTTGGACACCAAATCGCCGTCGCGGATTAAGTGCAAAGTTGTTGCGTCAATACTTTGGGCCGTACAAAATCATTCGCCGCGTCAGACCACTGGACTATGAAGTCATTCCTGACGGAACGTCAGCATCACAACGGCGACGCGTGCGTCCAGAAATTGTACATGTTGTACTACTGAAGCCATATTACGCGCGTTAAGGAATCTGCGGTTTTTAAACTTTCTAGTGTTTAAGTTGCTTTGTGTTGGAACATCGAGGTGATGTTTCTTTAATGGGGGAGTAATGCGCGAAACTTTCAGAACTGTATTTGTTTTTTTAACAGCTGCCGGCATACGGCCTTATCACTTTGATTCTGGATCGCGTATCAGTTCCGTATTCTTTGTTTGTTAATGCTCGATATCGCGAGTCGCACCTTTATCAATTTCATTGTAGCGCAAGATGCACCGGGATCTGTCCCGAATATTCCGACCACTAGTGTGTCTTTCTACAATGTTCCAGCTTGTGCTGGTAGCTGTTTGCGACGTTATCTAGATTGTTCTGAGCAGCCTTTAAATTGAGGACACGTTCTAGCGCATATGAACAAGGACGAGAGAGATGTAGACAACACGAGCGCTAACTCAGCTTTGGCTCGATGGCGAACTTAGGTACCAGGCTGAGAATGCTATCCATGTTCTCTGGTAGACGAGCTTGCCCTATGGTCTTTACTTCACACCTTGTGACAGGGGGCCTTTTGGGAAGGCCGGCACGAAGCTTCCTCAGCTGTTGCTGCCGCACACTTTCAGTGAAGCGGTCCACAATGGTGAAAAGGAGCGTAGCGATTGATTTCCACCGGATGGCTTTGTCGGATCCTGAAGGCGCGTGTAGAGAAGATCTCTGTAAAGGCGCGCTTGGCGTCGCCACTCTGATCTCAGTATCCTGCACACCCTTGCACCATGACCCACTGATGGCATAAAACCACCAAAGGCCATTTTGATGTCGTCCGGTAGAAGCTTGTTCCGGATCCAAAAGGACAAGGTACGGCCACGGCATTCCGCGTTCACAGTCAGAGAAGCAATGACGTAAGGTTGAAGATACGAACATGAAGAAAGAGGGCCCGATGTACTAGAAATGAAGCTCAAAAGCACAGATTGTTGGGCGAGTTGGTGCATTGCGGACACGTTCTAGCGCATATGAACAAGGACGAGAGAGATGTAGACAACACGAGCGCTAACTCAACTTTGGCTCGATGGAGAACTTGGGTCCCAGGCTGAGGACGCTATCCATGTTCTCTGGTAGACGAGCTTGTCATATGGTCTTTACTTCGCACGTTGTGACAGGGGGCCTTTTGGGATGGCCGGCACGAAGCTTCCTCAGCTGTTGCTGCCATCAGTGGGTCATGGTGCAAGAGTGTGCAGGATACTGAGATCAGAGTGGCGACGCCAAGCGCGCCTTTACAGAGATCTTCTCTACACGCGCCTTCAGGATCCGATAAAGCCATCAGGTGGAAATCAATCGCTATGCTCCTTCTTCACCATTGTGGACCGCTTCACGGAAAGTGTGTGGCAGCAACAGCTGAGGAAGCTTCGTGCCGGCCATCCCAAAAGGCCCCTGTCACAAGGTGCGAAGTAAAGACCATAGGACAAGCTCACCTACCAGAGAACATGGATAGCATCCTCAGCCTGGGACCCAAGTTCGCCATCGAGCCAAAGTTGAGTTAGCGCTCGTGTTGTCTACATCTCTCTCATCCTTGTTCATATGCGCTAGAACGTGTCTGCAATGCACCAACTCGCCCAACAATATGTGCTCATGAGCTTTAAATTGAGCGTTGACGAGTCCGATGGCCATTCTTTGTTCGACGAGCACGTTTGTTGCTATCGCCGCCGAGTTGCTTATTTCTTTTGCGGGCGGAAGTCTTCATTTGTGCCATCGACCCTGGTCACCACCACTTGCCAATATCTTTATTTTTATTTTTACCTACCCCCTCCTTTCTCCCTATAGCTCACCTCTTTGATTTGGTTTGTGGGGTTTAACGTCCCAAAGCAACTCAGGCTATGAGAGACGCCGTAGTAGAGGACTCCGGAAATTTCGACCACCTGGGGTTCTTTAACGTGCACTGACATCGCACAGCACACGGGCGCCTTGCTTTTCGCCTCCATCGAAAAGCGGCCGCCGAGGCCGGGATTCGATCCCGCGTCCTTGGGAACAGTAGTCGAGCGCCGTAACCACTGCGCCACCCCGGCGGGGCGCCCTCTTTGATTTCGTCTTCTGCTTCATCACTACCCCTTTATTTCTGCCGCCCCAGTTCAGGTGCTTCAGATATCAGACAGCAGATACCGGGGCTGGCAAACACCTTTTCCTTCCTTTTGAATATATTGTAACGGGTATTGAGCCAAACGTTCAGGCAGCGCCCTGAGCCTAGAAGACTGCCGTGCCAAAGTCCGAGAGCGGTCCGAGCAGCGGTCTGAGCGCGGTTCCAGGCAACCAACTTCGTCGTCTACGCCAACTAGCAACCACTTCATCGTCTACGTCAACTAGCCACTGATTGTCTCCGCTTCGTCGTCGACTATAGTTTTTATCACTGCCCCTCTCCTCTGTAGCCTCGACTCGATGCGACGAGGTGCTACTAGGAAGAAGTCAGCGAAAGGGTGCACTAAAGTGTCACAAGGACCCAGCGGCGTTCAGTCATGTACGATCATGATAGGGCTTCAGCCGAACCACGTGCACGACTTCAGGACGCTGTGGCCTTCGGGATGGAGCTGAAGCAACGGGAACAACGGCGTAGGTGACTTCACTGATACGGCGAACAATCTCGTAAGGGCCGAAGTATCGGCGCAGTAATTTTTCAGATAGGCCGCGATGACGAACAGGTGTCCAAACCTAGACGAGGTCGCCCGGTTCGTAAGTGACGATTCTTCGGCTGAGGTTATACCGAGCAACGTCATTCGCCTGTTGTCGGTGAATTCTGAGGCGTGCTAGTTGCCGCGCTTCCGCAGCACGCTGAACAAAGATGTCGGCGTCAAGTTCGGCGTCAGAGCCGCAAGAAGGACTAACTGGCATCATGGCATCCAACGGCGTGCTCACTTGGCGACCGAAGACAAGTTGGAACGGGGTCAGTCGCGTCGTCTCTTGAGTGGCGGTATTGTACGCGAAAGTTATATAGGGCAAAATCGCATCCCAGGTGCGATGTTTTGCATCCACATACATAGAAATCATATCGGTGAGGGTGCGATTGAGGCGCTCCACCAGCCCGTTGGTCTGAGGGTGATACGCCGTCACACGTCGATGGCTAGTGTGAGTCAGAGTCATGACCATCCGGATTAGGCGAGCCGTAAAAGCTGTTCCACGGTCAGTGATTACCACGGCGGGGGCGCCATGACGTAGGACAATGTTATGAACGAAAAATTGAGCAACTTCGGCTGCAGTACCTTTAACAAGGGACGCGGTCTCTGCGTACCGTGTTAGGTAGTCTGTCGCGACGACTACCCAACGGTTGCTAGATGAGGACTTCGGAAAAGGACCGAGAAGATCCATGCCCACTTGATGGAAAGGGGTCTTCGGCGGAGCAATAGGCTGAAGAATTCCAGCGGGTTTCAATGGCGGAGACTTGCGACGTTGGCAGTCACGACATGAGCGTACATAAGCCCGCAACGAAGGGAGTAACCTGGGCCAATAATACTTTGGACGAATTCGTGCAAGTGTACGGCTCACCCCCAGGTGGCCGGCGGTGGGTTCATCATGACAGGCACTCAATATATCTCGGCGCAACTCGGAGGGCACAACAAGGAGAAACGTCTCTTCACTGTTAGCAAAATTTCGCTTGTAGAGCACGTTACCACGCAGAGTGAACGTTTGAAGCCCACGATGAAAAACACGGGGAATACGGGCGTCGACGCCCTGCAGATAGCCGACGAGTGACGCTAACTCTGGGTCCATTCTCTGCAGCTGCGCCATTTGGGTTGTACTAATAGCCCCCAGAAAGGGAAAATCATCGGCCGTTTCTTCTGGGCATATGGCGATGGGCGAGCGCGACAGACAGTCAGCGTCCTGATGCTTCCGTCCTGATTTGTATACGACTGTTACGTCATACTCTTGTAATCTAAGGCTCCATCTAGCCAATCGTCCTGAGGGGTCTCTGAGGCTCGCGAGCAAGCATAATGAATGGTGGTCGCTTATAACGCGGAAAGGTCGGCCGTAGAGGTATGGTCGGAACTTGGTGAGGGCCCATATTACCGCCAGACATTCTCAGTTGTTGAATAGTTGGTTTCGGAGCGAGTAAATGTTCGGCTCGCGTAAGCGATGACCCGTTCTGCATCATCTTGCCACTGAATTAGTACTGCACCACCCCAACGTTGCTGGCATCAGTGTGAACGTTAGTTGCGGCGTTTTCGTCAAAATGGCCTAGTATCGGAGGATTCTGTAGGCGGCTGCGAAGCTCAAGGAAAGCGGCCGCTTGTTCACTTCCCCACAGGAACGGCGTGTCATCTCGAGTCAGTGTGGTTAGCGGTTCTGCGATGTGCGAAAAATCTTGTACAAAGCGTCTGTAATAGGAGCACGAACCTAAGAACCATCGAACCGCTTTCTTGTCAGTAGGGTGCGGAAAACCAGAAACGGCAGCTGTCTTTTCAGGGTACGGGCGAACACCTTTTGCGCTGACCACGTGACCAAGTAAGCGAAGTTCCTCAAAGCCGAAGTGACACTTCTCCGGTTTGATTGTCAGATTGGCGTCTCGGAGAGCTTTTAACACAAGGCGTAACCTTTCTAGGTGTTGGTCAAACGTGGTCGAAAATATGACGACATCGTCCAGGTGAACCAAACACCACTGCCACTTCAAACCGGACAGAACGGTGTCCATCATGCGTTGGAACGTGGCCGTGGCGAACATAGGCCAAACGGTAGCACCTTAAACTCATACAAGCCATCGGGTGTCACGAAAGCCGCCTTCTCCCGGTCACTCTCATCCACTTCTATTTGCCAGTACCCACTTTTTAGGTGTAGCGACGAGAACTATCGTGCATCTCGCAGTCGATCGAGTGCGTCGTCTATGCGGGGAAGTCCTTTTTAGTGACGAAATTAAGTTTTCTGTAATCGACACAGAACCGCAGAGTATTGTCCATCTTTCTGACGAGAACAACCGGCGAAGCCCACGGGCTTGTAGACGGCTGAATGACATCGTTGAAAAGCATTTCGGTGACCTGTCTCTGAATCGCTGCTCGTTCCGTTGGAGAAACGCGGTATGGGCGTTGGCATACGGGGCGCGTGGTCTCGTCTGTTATTATACGGTGCTTGGCGACCGGAGTTCGGCCCACTTTGGAAGACGTTGCGAAGCAGTCTGCAAAATCTGCCAAGACAGCCGAAAGCTGATCCTTCTGAGCCGGTGATAACTCGGTGTTTATTTTGATGGGTGGCAGAACATGGCGAGGTCCAGTGTCATATTGAAGGGCTTCTTCCACGGTGCACAAATGTGGACACTCCGCGACGTCTTCGAGAATGGAGATCACCGTGCCTTTGACAAGGTGCTGAAATTCGTTCGAAAAGTTGGTGAGCAGAACGGTAGGGCAGCCATCCCGTAGGTGAACGAGACCTCGGGCAACAATGAGACCCTTTTCCAGCAGCAGCGGAATATGACCCTCCGCCATGCCCTCAAAGTCATGAAATAGGTCATTCTGCACGCGCATTACGACACTGCACCGTGGTGGCACCGTGACATCATCCTCCACAATACGCAGAGCATGGCTACAGGGATCGCGGGTGTCGAGGCGTGCCACTGCCCGTTTAGTCGAGAATGTGACTCGTGCCTCGTCTAGGTCGATCACAGCACCGTTTGCCTGCAGAAAGTCGAGTCCCAGAATCAAATCTCTCGAACATTCGCGCAAGACAACGAATTCCCCGACGTAGACAAACCGCGGATGCCAATTCGGGCTCTGCACCTTCCGGCCGGGCTAATGAGGTGACCTCCGGGCGTGCGAATGCTGGGGCCCAACCATGGCGTCACAACTTTGCTCAATTCCTGGGCGAGGGCGTGGCTCATCACTGAACAGTCTGCACTGGTGTCAAGTAGAGCGATCGTGTCAGTTCCGTCAAGTGTCACGCACAAATCAGAAGTAGCGCGTCGGATGCTGTCGCTACCCTGCCCCTGTGAGAAGTCAGCGTGTCGGTGTATCGGCGGCGGAGGATCTTCAATGTTTCCGACAGCAGCGGCCCTGCCTCCGGAGACCGCTGGAATTAGTTTTCCCGGTGTGGACTTTGAGAACGCCGCTCAGTATTGCTGGCGTCTCTGTGAGGGCTGGGGGAACGGTACCGCAGCAAAGATGACGATCCTGAGTCATAGCGCCTGTATCTCCCAGGCCTCTGACTGGCCGACAGATGAGCTTCTATTTCGAGCGGAAGTTCGCCGTTCCGTGGACAGGGCGCATCGGGTGCGAAGCCGCGAAGTCCCACTCGGCGATACGGGCATGCACGGTAAAGGTGGCCGGGCTCCCCGCAGCGGTAGCAGATTGGCCTGCGGTCCCGCGTACGCCACACGTCCGACTTGCGAGGGCGTGTGACAGGCACCACAGCTTGAGCCGATGCGTCATACGGTCTGATGTGGCTAAGTACCGGTGTCGGGTCAATAGGCCCACAGGCAGCTGCTTCACGCGCAACGAACGCGTACGTTCGTTTGTCGTCGACCCGTGGAGGCATGGTAGCGACAGGATCGTAGGCAGCTGCCTGACGAACAACGGATGTGTGCGTGGGCATTTCATGAACGCGCTGCAGTACGTTGGTGACCGGGAATTCACGAGCAGCCTGGCGTACTTCATCTCTGACGACTTCGGTCAGTGATGTCACTGGCTGAGGCAGACGGAAAGGTTGGGGTTCCTCTCAAACAACCGACCGAATGAGGTCACGTAAGGCGTCCACACCTCCTCCATGGCACGACGAAAAAACATCTGGGGCCAGGCTGCTGACGTCTCGGTTGTACTGCCGGGCCCGTTGTTGGAGCGTCGTTTTCATGGTCGTTGCTTCTGCGAGGAATTCAGCAACGGTACGGGGTGGACTGCGAACGAGGCCCGCAAACAGCTCCTGCTTAACTCCACGCATGAGGTGGCGAAGCTTCGTCTCCTCTTTCATATTGGGGACTGCGTGCTGGAAAAGACGGGTCATGTCTTCACAGAACATGCGTACACTTTCATCTGGCGGCTGGTTTCTGGACTGAAGTGCAGCTTCAGCTTTCTCGCGGCGGTCGACGTTTGGGAAGGCGGTCAGAAGTTTACGGCAAAATGCTTGCCAGGTGGTAAGGGCGCCCTCATGGTTTTCGAACCACGTACGCGCAGACTCTTCTAGGGCGAAGTAAACATTATTCAGCTTTCGCTCGTCACTCCAGCCGTTGTACCGAGCCACTCGCTCGAAGGTCGCCAGCCAATCCTCAGCGTCTTCGAAGACGTCGCCGTGAAAAGATGGTGGTGTTCGCGGCGGGTGGCAAAGGATCGGATCTGAGAGCCTGGGATCAGTGGCCATGTCGAGGTGGCTCGAAAGTTGCTGCTGCGTGATCCTCGTAGAGGATCACGCTATGGGCTATGGAACGAAAAATGGTAGGGGTAACATTAAGAGATAGAAAGCGTGCAGAGTGGGTCAGAGAAATATCGCAAGTTAACGACATTCTAGTGGAAATTAAGAAGAAGAAATGGACCTGGGCAGGACATGTAGTGCGAAGAGAGGATAACCGATGGTCGCTGAGGGTAACAAACTGGATTCCAAGGGAAGGAAAGCGTAGCAGGGGGCGGCAGAAAGTTAGGTGGGCGGATGAGATTAAGAAGTTTGCAGGGGTCAAGTGGATGCAGCTAGCACAGAACCGGGTTAAGTGGAGAGATATGGGAGAGGCCTTCGCCCTGCAGTGGGTATAATCAGGCTGATGATGATGATGATCCTCGTAGGGGTGGAAAGGGGCCCAACCTCAGGCGACTGTCCGCGGAGGCGGCGACTGAGTCGCTGGTGGACCGGAGTCAGATCCGTCGTGAAGCGCGTAAATGTGGGAAAGCGTACCCAGCGCACTCCACCAGACTGTAACGGGTACTGAGCCAAACGTTCAGGCAGCGCCCTGAGCCTAGAAGACTGCCGTGCCAAAGTCCGAGAGCGGTCCGAGCAGCGGTCTGAGCGCGGTTCCAGGTAACCAACTTCGTCGTCGACGCCAACTAGCAACCACTTCATCGTCTACGTCAACTAGCCACTGATTGTCTCCGCTTCGTCGTCGACTATAGTTTGTATCAATATGATAAAATAAGTACATGCTGCTGCTACTGCACATCTGCTAGAAAATTGCTTTTCCAGCTATAATTGGTACCTCTGATAAACTTTGCATTGCATTCATTTTCATAGAAGATGCTGACTACTACTGTTCTCCCTAGAAGCGAATAGCATGTCTGTATACATGAGCAAGGCGCAAGCTTAGTAGATGGGCTTTCATTTTTCTTTCGATAGCGCTGCCCCTGTTTTCTCGTTGCGGCACTGCCATCATTTCCTAGCACGATCGAGCGCAGATCCCTTGATTTGTGTCAAATGCGCATAAGCACCGCATCGCGGTGCTGCAGCGTAGCAGCTTGCGAGATGCGAAATTGCGTGCAATTTGTGCAACGCGTACACTTCAAACCTGCGGCAACAGCTGCGTGAGCGAAGGCTCGGCTTACTTTCACTTCAACCGAGCTTTATTAAACTCTATATAAGAGATTTTGCGAGAAAACAAAGCTGTGAGCTGGGGCTTCGCTAGAGTCCCTAGAAGTATTTGCTAGTCTCACGTCTGAGTGGGGTTCCCTACGGAACCGGTTGGCCGCTTCCCGGATCAAAGCGCAGGGGGCGCTGCACGCATTCGGAGCGTGGTCGCGTTGTGTACGGGGTGCTGTGACGGTTGTGCCGTACTGCGAGTCTGCGCCGCGCTGATCCGTTGGTGCCGTGGCAAGGCTCGTGCACCACGTGCATTTCTTTTCGCTCGCGAGCCGGAATGCGCGCAAATTAGCTAGCATGTGTGCAAGTGTGCGTTTTTTATGGATATGTGATCGCATCATGTCCAGAAAACGGGGTAAGCGTGATTGCACGTGTTTCTTGCCCGGGTGCAAGAGCGGGTAGCGCTCGTGCAATGTGAAATGCTCTCTCTTCAGGACACCGAAAGACGCAGGGAAGAGGCAAGAGTGGGAGCGCAACATCAAGCGCGGCGGCAAAGGCAAAGGCATTTGGCAGCAGCAGCGGCGGATCGCGGACGCCTTCACAGTGTGCTCTTGGATTTTTGCAGTTGCGCAAACTGGACCCGGCGCCCTCCTGCTGCGCAAGATAACACCGGTTTTCATCGCTTCAGAGGCCCGACCATCTAATCGCTGCTGCCGGCGATCATGACAGCTTCCACGTGTTGCGTCATCATCTCTCGGCTACCGGGGCGCCACCGACAAGCTTAAAAGAAGAAACGGCTGCGGATTCCTCCTTCATTTGGCAGCAGCAGCGGCGGATCGCGGACGCCTTCACAGTGTGCTCTTGGATTTTTGCAGTTGCGCAAACTGGACCCGGCGCCCTCCTGCTGCGCAAGATACCACCGGTTTTCATCGCTTCAGAGGCCCGACCATCTAAACCGCTGCTGCCGGCGATCATGACAGCTTCCACGTGTTGCGTCATCATCTCTCGGCTACCGGGGCGCCACCGACAAGCTTAAAAGAAGAAACGGCTGCGGATTCCTCCTTCATTTGGCAGCAGCAGCGGCGGATCGCGGACGCCTTCACAGTGTGCTCTTGGATTTTTGCAGGTTGGTGACTGCCGCCTTGCGCTTATCAAAATATTTTCCTTTGGCATGTACCTCGCTGCTGCTGCTGCTGCCCCCCCCCCCCCCCTTTTTTGCAATTTTTTGTTTGTTGTGATTTGATGCCCTTTTTGTTACTTTTTAGCCCATGTTAGGTTGCTATTTTTGTGCATAATAACCCATAGGTTGCTTTAGTTGCTATTCGAATTGTTGAACATCCGTTACCATGGATTGCAAAAAGTGTGAAGAATCTATAGAAGCTGACTGCCGGTCAATAACATGTAGTGAATGTTCGGGAGAGTACCACCTGGGTTCTTGTTCTGGTGTGTCAGACTCTACATATAAATCTAAAGGAGATGACTATAGGAAGTCCTGGAAATGCGTAACATGCCGCAAAGGCAAGACAACTGCACCTAATTCTAATGACTCTGATAATGGTACTGTCACAGCGCTTCTGCTTGACATGAACAGAAAACTCAATGAGCTCCTTCCTCTGAAAACCACTGTTAAGGATATGGAGGCTCTGATAAAGCACATGTCCGCCCAGTACGATACGGTACTCGCAACCATAGCGGAGCACACTGGCGAAATTAAGACTCTCAACAAAAGAATTTCAAAGCTCGAACAAGTTGGAAGTAACGCTGAACTGAAGAGACTGTCTGCTGCAGTAAATGACCTTGAATACAATAAAGCTGAACATCGAAATTCACGGGATGGCGAAACAGGAGAAGGAATGCCTCATGACTAGAGTAAACGACCTAGCCAAAAAACTAGACCTTGAACCTCTTAACGAGCAGAATGTCTCTGCCGTTCACAGTCTTCCTTCACAAAAAGATAAGACTCCCGGTGTGATTATTCGCTTCACGCAACAATCGACACGAGACAAATGGCTTGAGAAAAGGAAGGCTGTATCAGCGGTCGACAAGGACATGTTTATATCTGAGAACCTAACCACGCAAAATAGGTTGCTGCTCAAGACTACAAAAGAATGGGCACTTCAAAACAATTTCCGGTTTGTGTGGCATCGCCATGGAAAAATTTTGGTCAGGAAAGAAGAACATGCAGATGTTCACGTGATCAAGGCTAAGACCGATCTCGAAAAATTGGTAGACTGATACCCACGTGCTATGCGTAGGTTGTGCAGATTTGGGCATGGCTTCTGCAGACTCGTTATCGCCTTCTGACTTTTTTTATTTTGTTGGGCCAGAACATAAAAAATCTACTCGATGCATTAATTTAAACTGCCAATCGGTACGAAACAAACATGACATGCTCGACCTTTTTTTCAGCAGCTTATCATTTCAGTTTGACTTTATCATGCTGTCCGAAACATGGTATGATCAGCACTCAGCTGTTTGGCAGCTCCCTGGTTATCAGTGTTTTACTAGAAGTCGAGAAACGTCGCGCGGAGGCGGCGTCAGTTTGCTTGTTCGTGAAAGCATAAATGTAGAGCCCATTAACGAATTTTGTTGCACTACTGCTGACTATGAAGTTCTATCAGTTGTGTGTGCTCGAACTATTTATTCTGTTTTTTTACCGGCCACCGAGTGGAAACCTAGACACATTTTTTCGGTTTCTTGAACGGTTCTTTTTGTATAGGTGTGAATTCAGTTATGAAGTTGTGTTGGGTGGCGATTTCAATATCAATATGATGGTCGACAGCCCGTCAAAACGCAGTTTTGAGGCAGTTATACAGACACATGGTTGTTTCAATGTCATAACAACACCTAATAGAACTACTAGTAATACGTCCACATGTATCGATCTGTTCATTACAAGTGCTGCATTAGGTAGGATTAAATCGGGAGTTTTTTCGTGTGGTCTTAGTGATCACATGCCCATATTTTTATGTCTAAACCGCAAAAGCTATCGATCAACCACTAATGACACTTTCAAACAAGTAATTACGCAGAACGGGCTGGACAGTTTCCGCGACGAAATGGAAAGCACAGACTGGACGGATGTCTATGCTGTACAAAATCCCGATATTGCTTATGAAATTTTCCTAAAAATCTTCTCCACTTGTTATCATAGACACTTCCCCTGTAGTATTAAGCGAAAGAGACCTTCCAGGATTCGCAAGCCATGGATTACAATGCAATTATTTGAAAAAATAAAAACTAAACACAGGCTATACGATAAATTTATCAAATCACGTAATCCAGATGACTGGACTGAGTTCAAACGCTTTCGCAATCGCCTCACAAACGAACTGCGCAGCGCTAAAACCAACTATCATACCGACCTGTTCAAGTAATGTGAAGGCGACAGTCAGAAGACTTGGAAACAACTTAATGTCTTACGGAACCATACGCCGAGTTCACAACTACCTGTGCAGATTGTTAAAAATGGTGTAAAGATAAGCGATGAGTCACTGCCTGACTCCTTTAATGAATTTTTAACCAGCACTAATGACATTCCCGTATGTATGACCGCCTGCGATTTCATACCAACAAGCATTCCGGATACTATATTTATGCACCCAACCAATGAATCCGAATTAACCTGTCTCTTCTCTGAACTTAGCAATAGTCGTAGTCTGGACGTAGACAGCCTGCAGATAATGCCAATTAAGTGTATCCTAGATATCATTGCTCCAGTGTTGACATATGTTTACAACTTATGCCTAAATGCCGGAATCTTCCCGCAGAAAATGCAAGTCGCTAAAGTAATCCCGTTATTCAAGCGTGGTGACAGGACCCTAATAACAAATTATAGGCCCATATCAATTCTGCCAGTTTTTTCAAAAGGTCTCGAAAAGATAATATTTAAACGTCTCTCTGCATTTCTTGAGGATAATTGCCTCTTAAGTCACTGCCAGTACGCGTTCCGCAAACACCTGTCTACTCAGCTTGCCCTCTTGGAACAAAAAGAATTTATCCTTAGGAACATTGAACATCGTCTACTTACACTCGGTGTACTAATAGATTTTACAGAAACTTTTGACTGCATTAATCATGAACTTTTACTTAAAAAGTTAACTTACTATGGTATACGTGGCGTTGCTCATGAAATAATTAGGTCATATCTGGGCTCTAGAGCTCAATATACACATGTCAATAACATATCCTCTCAAATAAAAAACATAAGAATAGGAGTGCCGCAGGGTAGTATACTTGGACCCCTCCTCTTCAATATTTATGTTAATGATATTGTTATTATTGATCATGACACCAAATACATCATCTATGCTGATGATACCACACTCCTGTTTTCTTCTCATGATACCTCAGACTTAATAAGAATTGCTAATAAAGCACTAGAAAAACTACATGTATGGTCGATCAAAAACGGTCTCATAATAAATGCAACTAAAACAAAAGCCATATTATTCCAAGCCAAGAACAGAAATGCTACACTACCTGCAGACATCACACTTAATATGGATAAAATTGAACTAGTGAATTCAGTAAAAAGCTTAGGAATTTTTTTCGACCATGACATGTCATGGAACAGCCATTCATCATCACTTGTAAGCAAACTATCCCAGGTAGTTGGACTAATTTTTTCCCTTAGGTATCTTCCCCGTAAAGTAAAATTGCTTATATATAAATCTCTCTTTATGAGTCACCTTAATTACTGCTGTCTTGTCTGGGGTACCACGTCTGCCACAAATGTAGGTCGGTTATTTGTCCTTCAGAAAACATTTCTGCGCGCGATATGCAATGTGAACTGGGATTTCCCAAGTGAACCTTTGTTCCAAGAGCTTAACATATTGAAAGTGCATAATTTATACAACTACATGTTAGTACACTCATACATTAAAGAATGCAAATTGAATAAGTTTGCCATCCGTTCAACAGCCAATCTTAAACAAAATCTACTTCACTACCAAACGCGATGTCCGGAATACTGGTATGTAACACACACGCGAACTAATTACGGTAAGCAAATGATTGCTCACACCCTACCTGCCGTACTCAATGCACTAATCTCGGAAAATATTGATGTTTTACATGTTTCATTATCTACTCTACACAATTTTTTTTGCCACTAATATTGAGTGTGTATATTGTCAACCATTGGGTTAGTCATTGTAAATCAGCACTATATATGTTCCTTGCCAATTGTACTTCTTTTGTGACTGAGTGAGATTATTTTCATGCTGCTGTATTTTTTTTCTTTTTTTTTTACTAACCTATGTAGCTTTGCAGATTCACCTTTTTTGCTTGTTATTTTTGTTTCGTTCTTCATGCTTGTGCTTTATTGTATTGAAAGCATTGCCATTCCGCACGGCTGCTGCTGCTGCCAACGAACGGGTTTTAGGACCTGTCAAGCTGTTTCCGCAGCTTTTTTCCTCGAACCTGTCCGTTTACAACTGTACTTTGCAAACGGAAAATAAAGCACTTACTTACTTACTTACTTACTTACTTACATTGTTTATTGCCTCGATCAGCTAGGGCATAAAGGAATATGTAAAACGAAAATTAAAAGGCGTAATAAATGAAAGAAAATAGGTTGGCTGTGTTCTAATAAAGTTCAAGAGGGAACGATGATAAGGCCCTTGCTAGCAAGCAATGTACGAAGATGGGTTGCTCGGCGAAAGGCCCACTGCCGTCAGGTGCCGATATTGTCGGCTTCAGTGGCGGCCAAAGTGGTGAATATCTTCATTATTTTGTAGGTTGGAGGCAGGAAATCCTGGACGTTGATATAAATATCAGAGGATCCGAATCGGCCGGGGTTGCCCTCACATTACTGTAACACGAACAAGCTAATGTCGACGTTTGTGAGCGACACTTCAAACCCTGCTTCAATGAGCGAAGTTAAGGCAGGTAAAGGTAATTGAGATTCCCCGGGATGTTACGCAACTCACGCACGATACCATCTCAACGCTGTTTCCTGACACTCCAAAATACTTGTTGAAACCCCTGCCTCTCAAGAGAAAGGAGCGCAACTTGTACGAGCAAAAACAGTCAGCAGGGAGACCTGCAGAGAAAGAAAAAAAGCCCACTGATCCTGAAGCATCAGTGGAGCCAGTTGAAGAATACAGCGGGGGTGGATCGTGTGACGCGAGCCTGCTCCAGGAATGCAGAAAGCTGCATGCCACCGCCACTGGGGACAAATGTCGATCTTTATGATGTTGAGCAATTAACATTCGCATAGTGCCACTCAAGCGAGGACGAATCTCCGGAGGCAATCTACGCAAATAGGCGAGTTCTGTTCCATCGCAGTGATACAGGTGAAGCTGCCATTAAAGCTGCTGTGTGCATTCGAGGAAACAAAGTCAAGGAGATAGCTGTAAAGTCGACAGAAGAGGTAATTAATCTTCTTCAGGACATTGCTAAACTCAGCTTGCGTCCTGGCAGCGGATTGAAGCCTATAGGCAACCTGCAATGGAGTTTGCTGAGACATGTGGCGCCACCTGGCGGCCGACGGGAGCTAATACTGAGTCGGCGCAGAAGCAGCCGCCGTATATGTTGCGGCCGCTGTGTTCCTTCTGCGTTCGCTTTTTGTTATGCCAGTGAGTGTGATTTACTCATTTAGTGACTTCGGTGGTCTCGTGCGATGCTTCGACTACTACGGATGTGAACAAGAATAAAAATAAGCGCAGGGGCGGCGAGAAAGACTGCCACAATCACGAAGGAAACCTAAGCGTACCGCTTGCTGGGAGAACCTGGGGAGAATGATGAGAGAAGGAGATAGGGGCTGCGAGATAGTAATGTAACTGAAATTCGTTTCGTTATGGGGCCATTGGCGTGCAGACACCAAGAAGCTAAAATAAGACGATCGCCCGTGAGCGGAGGGAACCGTATAAACTTCTGACTCGGGGAGACGCACGCTGGTTGGGGCCCACTACTCAGTAGGCGCTCCGCACTGTAAAATCTGGCGTGTACTGTTATATGCTCTGCAAGATCGAGTGGCATTGTCCTTTTAAAGGAGGTAGCGCCAGAAAAGCAACAAAGCCGCGCAGCCGCAGCATCGTATTCCAGCGGCATTTCAACGGAGGCGAAATAAAAAAAAAAATGTTCGTGTATCTGTGAACCGGATTTCTAAGGCGGGGTCTATTCGGAACCACGAAGCCAAAATATGTTCAAAACTTCCAATTACAGATTTGAGTAAGCATATTTATCTGTAAATTAGTTCTTAAAGTGCTAAAAAAGTAGAAGTGACAGAGTGTAGAGGCCCGTGATACTGTTGAGAATGGAACTTCGTTCTATCGTTCCGCGCCAAACACTTATTACACTGACTGCTGAAGCTGCTCAAGAGTTTCTTGTCCCAGACGATAGACTGTTTCATCATTAGTAGCAACAGTAAAAAATCCTAACTCTTAACGGCCTCCTTTACGAAAGCTTTGCCGTTGAGTGCCAGCATTACCCGCCGGCTTTCCCCAAGCTTGAGCTTGAGATACGGAAGTACAAAATGCATGCCAGTTGTTGTTGTTAAGAGCTTTATTTTTCCAACGGTGTAGGAGGCTCCCTACTCCCCGCCCCCGACACGTGCAGTTTTCGTTGATGACGCACGCTACAACCGCACAGTGCTTGCAATCGCCTCGACATCCGTAACGGCCGGGTACCGCACACGCCTCCTGTAACTTCCGCGGCACTGTCGAAAGGTGCACCACGAACAAAAAGTGTTCATCATGATATTAAACTGTAAAGCAAATCCGCGAGGAAATTACTATGCTGCTGTAATCAAAAAGCAAGAACAAAAAAAAGAAGAAACGGTGATCAATCTCTTCTCAGGTTCTCTCTGCAATTTCAATCCTTGGGGATGAGGTGTGAACGCAATAGGTAAATGAAAGGCTACGTTTACAACATTTTTCATTCATTTAATCATTTCTTAATTCATCATCACATATCGGACTGATGCCCTGAGAGAATAATTTCCTTACAAAAAAAAATGTTCCGTCTACACACGCGAAATTCAAAGCTGTGCGCGCGGGTGTTCCGTCGCGAGCGGCGCGCACTTCGCGGTGACATCGACACCGTTCACGTTCTAAACATGGCCATTCTCGAACAGGCGGTGTCCTTTCGCCAGTATTGGTTTTCGGAGGTAGCTCTGAAGACACTGATTGCCTTAAAACTGCAGAAAATGAGAGCCGAGATGCTTCCAGCCGTACAACGCGACGCAACCCGACCGCGCCGGCCGCCTCAGATTATTCGGCGCCGCCGTTGGCGGCGCTAAACGCTGCGCTCCACTAGCGCCGTCTGGCCACTGCAGGTTGCCTATTACCAAGACCTTTCCCTCCTACAATGGGCGTTACTTAATTTGCGACAAACTGTACCATTATTTCTGATGCAGCATGCGTATAGCCTGCAAATACTGGCGAATGTTACTCAGAACACCCTGTCAAGAAGAAGAAAAAATTAAGAAACAGACTTCTAATAAGTCTCGAGCAGTTTGTCGTACGAAGGACAATTAGGGCGGCAAAGGTGGTGAAAGCTCTATGTCGTGTTTTAGGCAAGACAACTGAGGCAGCATAGCTCAGACAGGAACGGCTTTATTCCGTCGTAACGGAAATGAAAGAAATGCGCTGCGGTGGCTGACGCAGCGCGCTTTAATAAGCCACCTTATCACAGTGGCAAGGGTGAGCGGAGAGAGCGTGGCTGAGGCGAGGTAGTTCCGCAGCTTTGATAACACTTCGCGATACCACATCCCTCCGCACTTATTTACAGTTCAAAACAAGTTCCTGTTCACGGCACATAGCGGTCGGGTGGTCTCCTCTCCCGAAGTGGATACCGCCGTTCTGCCGGTTCTGTATCCGAATGGCGGTCTTGCACTCCAGCTTGTTGTCGGGGAGGCCGGCAGGGCTCCGCTTGCTCATCAGATTCCGGGTATGGCGCCAGAGGAGCAGATGTGTCTTCTGGAGCCACTCGGACGATGTGGTTCTTGTGGCGAACCCACTGAAACACACCTCTAGGAGTTACGACACTTAAGCGGTACGAGGCTGGACCAGTTTGCGCCAAATGGTCGCTGAAAACCATTTCTCTCCACGCCTGAAGTTCCTGACCTCTACACTATCACCAACCTTAAAAAGTCGCTCTTTGTGATAGCATGACTTACGCCTTAAGGTTTGGTCAAACTGCTTAGCCGATACTTTTGATTAGATTGAAGGTTTTACAAGATCCAACCTTGTGCGAAGACGTCTGCCAAGCAGGAGGAGTGCAGGAACTTCCCCAGTGGTTGTATGAGAAGTGTTGCGATACGCCAAAAGAAAATCAGCAATAGCTGAGCGTAGGAGTACGGACGGATTCTTACGCAACGCAGACTTGAGTGACTGCACGAAGCGCTCAGCCTGTCCATTGCTGCTTGGATGATACGGCGCTGTGCGAACATGACGGGTGCCAATGCTGCGCATGTATTTTGAGAACGCGTCCGATGTGAATTGTGGACCGTTTGTTGCGAAACCGAAACCGAAACAAGACAGCCCCGAGTCGACAGACAAGACAAGACGAGAAGGCTTCAAAGACAAAACCACGGAGAGACGCTTGGGGCGTGAGTCGTCTGCTGTAACCAAAAATAAACGGATGTCGTTTGTGCTCTGTTACGAAGTTGTCTGATTTAACGAACGCGACATAAAGATAAAGGTTGTGCCGAAACCCGGGATGTACGCCGCGACCTAACGAAGACAACTGCCAGTCCTGGAGGCGACTAATAACGAAGAAAACGCCAATTTCTATCCCGAAGCCGCCGCCCTGTGCTACCAGAGTGCAGCGACATGGAACGACACAAAGCGAAGAGAACGGCTGTTCGGTCTCAGGTGACCCGCCTCTTTTCCGAAATTGACTCCTGCATGAAGGGCCGAATGCACAATGTAAAAGAACTGAGTGTTTTGTTGGCGAGACTTAGCGCTCTGCAGACCCAGCTGAACGAAGTTAACGCCTCTGTCGAGACGCTAGTGCCAAAGAAAGAAGCTGAGAAGGACTACGAGGAATCTATCGAGTATGACGACCGGGTCGTTACATACGTCGAGAAGCTCCAAGAGGAAATTAAAGAAATTCAGGGAAAGAGGCAGCCGAAAGAAGCATCACGACCTAACGACGCAGCCACGATGAACGGGGCCTGCCAGGTGAAGCTTCCAGGGTTAGAGCTCATAAAGTTTGACGGCATAGAAGTGTCACGGCAAGAATTTTGGGAGCAGTTCGAGCAAATGATTCACAAAAACGACCGCCTGACGACCTTGGATAAATTCGGATACCTAAAATCAGTGGTGACAGGCGAAGCAGCGAGAACGATACAGGGCCTCCCTCCCACATCGCAGTGCTATGACGACGCCATATTGCTGCTCACCAGACGTTTCGGCAAAGCGGACGCCATCGTGCAAGAGCGCATGCGTGCGCTCTTGGACTTCGAGCCTGTGCGGAGCACCGAAGACATACGCTCCCTCCGGAGGTTATACGATACCCTCGTCTCTCGGATCCGCGGCCTGCAGGCGCTTGGCCAGGAGCAGGAAACGTACGGAACACTGCTCTTTCCCCTCGTACAGCGCGCTCTGCTGAAAGAATTATTGCTCGACTTCCATCGGACCGTGGCGAAGGAGGAGGGGTCGAAAGCCATAACACGGAGCCCGGACGGAGGAGGAATTCCGCTGCGGGACGACGACTCACCGGGAGAGTCAACAGAAAGAGAAACAGCTACAAAAGGTACGCTGTCATTACTTAACAAGCTTGTTGACTTTCTGAGGATCGAAGTGCAAAGCCGCGAAAACCTGGTTGCGCAGCAAAGTATCAGTAGGAAGCAACAGTCGTCAAAGCCCCGCAGCCCCGCAGAGATGTTCAGCCCAGCAGAGAATAACAAGAACAGCGCTGGAACGAAATTTAAATCATCAGCAGCTCTACTTCACCAAACCGCAAAACCAAGTTGTTTCTTTTGCAAGGAGAGTGACCACGAAACTGCAGCTTGCTGTGCTATCATTGCATTAGAAGAAAAGAAGAAAATACTACGACCGGGAAGACGTTGCTTTCGATGCGTGAAACCGAGTCACCGTGCTAACGAGTGCAGAAGCAAGATTAGATGCACAATTTGTGCAGGACGACACGCGACAACCATGTGTGATCCGGAATTCACCCATCCGAAAGTCAAGGCTAATGTGAACGATGTGACGACTGTCCCCATGAACTTGCAGTCTACGTTAGAAGTACCTAAACAGCGAGAAGTACTGCTACAAACAGCCATGATATTGTGTGTCGGCGAACGTAAAGCCCTCTACTTACGTGCTCTCTTTTACAGCTGAAGCCAACGGTCATTCATCACGGAGAAAGCATCTGCAAAACTCGGTTGTAAAATTGTTGGAAAAGAAACGCTGAAAGTTGGTGTGTTCGGCGGACACCAGTCACAACGAGATTTTAACAGAGTGCTGGTGTCGCTAACCGCGCACAATAAGAAGATGTATCAGATCGAAGTTCTTCAGACCAACATAATCTGTGAGCAAAGGATCCCGATCCCTGACCTCAAGAATAAAGAATTACTTGGAGCCCCGTCTGCCGCTGACATGACCTTCGATAGCGAAAGAGGTGACGTAGACCTGCTTATCGGCTCAGAGCACTACTGGGAACTTGTAACGGTAAGAAACAAGAAGCTCAACGAGAAACTGCGAGCAGTGGAGACACCCTTTGGGTGGTGTATTCAGGGCCCAGTAGGGTACAAGACTTGTGACTCGCAATGCATGCAAATCACTGCTCTTCGCGTATCACTTGCCGAGAGAGAAGCTGCAAACTGCTTGGAACGATTCTGGACTCTCGAGTCAATCGGAGTCACGGATGATGACAGCTGTGCGGAGCACAAGCTGCTTGATTCTTTCGAAGAGAATATCAGGCGCAGTGGTTCTAGATAAGAGGTAGCCCTTCCATGGAAGGAGAATATAGATTTAAGTGACAACAAGGAAGTTGCTGAAAAACGCTTGTCACAACTGACAAACCGCCTTCGAAAAACTCATCTCTTGGAGGAGTACGACGCTGTCATCAGACAGTATTGCATGGAAGCATAGCTGAACCGATCGTAGAAAAAGAGGAAGAGGGAAAGCTGATCTACTACATGCCCCATCAGCCGGTTTTTCGGGAAACGAGTAATACAACAAGATTGCGAGTAGTTTTTTACGCTTCATCGCATGGACAGAAGGCAAAATCCCTGAATCAAAACCTCGAAAGTGGTCCGAATTTGACAGCCGACCTTGTAGCACTGTTACTAAATTTCAGAAGCCACAAAATAGCTTTGGTAGCCGACATTGAAAAGGCATTTTTGCAAATCGAGATCAGAGAGAACGACAGAGATGCATTGCGCTTTCTGTGGCACCATGCAAAACCGGGTGCAAATGAAGCAACTGGCGAGATACAGACTTGGCGAATGAAGCGAGTTCCCTTCGGAACCACCGCAAGTCCTTTCTTGTTGACAGCTACTCTCCAGCATCATTTGAAGATAATGGAACGAGACTATCCGGAGACTGCTTCGCTACTGGCGCAGTGCTTGTATGTGGATGACGTTTTAACGGGAGCAGAAAACGAAGACGAAGCCAGGACAGCAGCTTGAGCATGTTGGTTATTCATTCTTGATGGAACAGCGCAAAACATCGGGACAAGAGACAAGCGCTGACTTACAACTGGTTTTTATTTCGAAGAAACATTGCTTCTTATACCTTCATCACCCTCTCAAAAAGCACATGCGTCGCAACCATATCGTTCAAGCGTCCACAAAAAAGCATAAGACACATAATCGCAGATATTTATAATCACATTTTTAACATGTCAAATTCTTTCTTAGTCAAAGCAACGGACGATGTGCTGACACAATCGTCGCGCAGACTCGCTATCGAAGCTGCCTCGATTATTTCCCGGACTAGCTGGTCTTTGTGATTAGCCAAAGCTTTGCATTTTTCGGAAAACCGGTCCACAACTAGTTGAAGGGCAATCTCTACAATGGATTCCCAGGTTCCTGCAAGCTTGCTCGAAATTATTTTTGTGTTCTAGCAGCCTTTCATTCATGCACCTGCCAGTCTGCCCAATGTACTGTTTACCGCAAGTCACTGGCAACGAATAAACAAGGCCTTCGGTGCACTCCACAAAGGGGGTTCGATGCTTTATCGTGCATCCCTGCTTCTTTTTGGTCGGATCGGAGTTGACTCGTCTGCACAGACTTTTGAGTTTATTAGGAGCAGTCATCACTACATTCACGCCAGCTTTTCGACCTATGCCTTTCAGGCGATGGGAAATATTGTGAAGATACGGAATTGTTACTACCGGCCTCCTTTCTTTCTGTTTCCGTGCATCATCTTGCTGCTCGGGCCTAGCCTGCATCAGGTGCTTTTTCACCTGCTTGGCAACAGATACCAGCAAGTGCGAGGGGTAACCCGAGTTGCCAAGCCGTTCCGCCTGGCGACGAAAGCTCACATTCATTTTGTGAACACAGGATTTCCTCAAGGCATTCGTGAAGCACAAGTTCACAATAGCCCTCTTGGTCAGCTTAGAGTGAGCTGATTGGAAGGGCATTGGCGCTTTCTCCGCTCTGGGCTCATAGGCCCAGCAGGCGTGCCCTCTAGTGAACTCAAGTCTCAGGTCTAAAAGCCTGAGTGACCCTTGAGCAGGAAGCTCGTGCCTGGTAATAAGTGGCTGCAAAGCCTGCGCAAAGCGACCCACCTCCTCCATTACTACTTCTAGCGTATTCGCCCTTTGGCCATCACAAAGAACTAGGTAGTCATCAACGTACCTAAATACCTTTTTAACATTAGTACCTGCAAGGGTTACGTTCAGGAACCTGTCTTTTCGCGCCAAGTACAATTTGTACTTGGCGCGAAAAGACAGGTTCCTGAACGTAACCCTTGCAGGTACTAATGTTAAAAAGGTATTTAGGTACGTTGATGACTACCTAGTTCTTTGTGATGGCCAAAGGGCGAATACGCTAGAAGTAGTAATGGAGGAGGTGGGTCGCTTTGCGCAGGCTTTGCAGCCACTTATTACCACGCACGAGCTTCCTGCTCAAGGGTCACTCAGGTTTTTAGACCTGAGACTTGAGTTCACTAGAGGGCACGCCTGCTAGGCCTATGAGCCCAGAGCGGAGAAAGCGCCAATGCCCTTCCAATCAGCTCACTCTAAGCTGACCAAGAGGGCTATTGTGAACTTGTGCTTCACGAATGTCTTGAGGAAATCCTGTGTTCACAAAATGAATGTGAGCTTTCGTCGCCAGGCGGAACGGCTTGGCAACTCGGGTTACCCCTCGCACTTGCTGGTATCTGTTGCCAAGCAGGTGAAAAAGCACCTGATGCAGGCTAGGCCCGAGCAGCAAGATGATGCACAGAAACAGAAAGAAAGGAGGCCGGTAGTAGCAATTCCGTATCTTCACAATATTTCCCATCGCCTGAAAGGCATAGGTCGAAAAGCTGGCGTGAATGTAGTGATGACTGCTCCTAATAAACTCAAAAGTCTGTGCAGACGAGTCAACTCCGATCCGACCAAAAAGAAGCAGGGATGCACGATAAAGCATCGAACCCCCTTTGTGGAGTGCACCGAAGGCCTTGTTTATTCGTTGCCAGTGACTTGCGGTAAACAGTACATTGGGCAGACTGGCAGGTGCATGAATGAAAGGCTGCTAGAACACAAAAATAATTTCGAGCAAGCTTGCAGGAACCTGGGAATCCATTGTAGAGATTGCCCTTCAACTAGTTGTGCACCGGTTTTCCAAAAATGCAAAGCTTTGGCTAATCACAAAGACCAGCTAGTCCGGGAAATAATCGAGGCAGCTTCGATAGCGAGTCTGCGCGACGATTGTGTCAGCACATCGTCCGTTGCTTTGACTAAGAAAGAATTTGACATGTTAAAAATGTGATTATAAATATCTGCGATTATGTGTCTCATGCTTTTTTGTGGACGCTTGAACGATATGGTTGCGACGCATGTGCTTTTTGAGAGGGTGATGAAGGTATAAGAAGCAATGTTTCTTCGAAATAAAAACCAGTTGTAAGTCAGCGCTTGTCTCTTGTCCCGATGTTTTGCGCTGTTCCATCAAGAAGACGAAGCGCTGAAGATCTATGAAGAAGCGAATACAATATTCGGCGCGGCATATATGAAACTGCACAAGTGGGCATCCAACAATCCGGCATTGAACGAGCGCTTTGTGGCGGATGACTGCGAAGCAAGGCACCTCGGGTACCTCCCAGGAGTTCTAAAAGTGCTGGGATTGACATGGAACCCAAGCACAGATAACCTGAAATTCACCCCACTGGCAAGCGATCCCTCCGAGCCAGGTACAAGCACAAAAAGGACTGTTCTCAAGACTACGGCGAGACTCTATGACCCACTTGGATGGCTAGCTCCATTCGCCGTCAGGGCAAAGGCTTTATTCCAGGAGTTGTGGCAGAGAAATGTGGAATGGGATGATATCCTACCGACGGATCTGGACATGAAGTGGATGCAGTGGTGTGGTGAACTAAACGAATTGGAAAGAGTTCAACTGCAGCGGTGCTACAAATCCGACGCTCTCGAGCCTACCACGAAAACAGCCCTACACGTGTTTGCTGACGCCAGTCCTGTGGCATACGGAGCAGTGGCCTACATTTGCGTAACAGATGCGGATGGGATTACAACTTCGAGCATCCTAATCAGCAAGTCAAGGGTCGCCCCGATTAAACAACTGACTCTGCCAAGACTGGAACTGATGGCGTGCCTCTTGGCTGCCAGACTGAATCAATACATTCTGAAGAGCCTGAAAGAGCCACCGCAAACGACGTATTTCTGGACTGACTCGATGATAGCACGGCACTGGATTGTAGGAGAGCCGTCGCGATGGAAGCAATTTGTGAAGAATCGCGTAATGGAAATCCAGCGTCTTACCGATACCTCAATGTGGAGGCATTGCTCAGGGTCAGAAAATCCGGCGGATATCATGACTCGAGGAGTTACAGCTGATCAGCTTGTTGAGAGCTCCACCTGGTGGGAAGGAACGCACTGGAAGGAAACGGAAAACGCTTGGCCACAGATCTCTTCGCTTCCAAGGAACATTCCGACAATGGAGGAAGAAAGACGAAGCGTAGAGGTCCCTCAAGCGAAGAATACCACAGAAGTTCCCATGCTGTTGGACACAGATCGATACAGCAGGGCCACACGACTGTTCCGAGTGACTGCATGGGTGTTTAAATACATCAAGAAGTTGCGACGTCTGAGCAGTCACAAGGGTCCATTGACGGCGGTTGAACTGAATGAAGCCGAAAAATATTGGATACGGCAAACTCGGCGAGATGACTTGAAAAGAGAAATTGAGTGCGTGAAAAAAGGCGAACGCTTTCCCGCAGACTCGCCTCTCAGAGACATTCCAGTGTTTATTGACAACGATGGTATCATGCGCATAAGCGGCAGACTTCAACAAAGCGGCAAGCCGTACAACGAACGTCATCCAGTTGTACTGTCAAGTCGACATCAACTGGCAGAACTGCTCGTGCGTCAAGCACATCAGCAAGTGCTTCACGGTGGAGCAAGATATACTCTGGTGCAGTTGAGAGAGAGGTATCTTGTTGTGCGAGCCCGTCAGCTAGTGAAAAGAATCATCAAAGGGTGCATAACCTGACAGCGCTACAATGCCCGTCCAGCCACTGAAGTGACAGCACCGCTTCCAACTGATCGAGTGAACGAGGCTCAACCATTTGAGATAACAGGAGCTGACTTCGCGGGACCACTTCTGGTGAAAGGAGAAAACTCGCTTTACAAGTCCTATATCACACTGTTCACCTGCGCTGTAACAAGAACGGTGCACCTAGAGCTCGCAGAAGACATGTCCGCAGAGTCTTTTCTGATGACCCTCAGACGTTTCATCTCAAGACGAGGTATACCTCGGGTCATTTACAGTGACAACGCGCTTTCCTTTAAGAAGGCCAACAGAGATCTGCTTTATCTATGAAGCTCTACCCGAAAACCAGAAGTTCTTGACTACTTCGCAAAAGCACGAATCGAATGGAAGTTCATAGTGAAGCGCGCCCCATGGTCGGGGGGCTTTTATGAGCGCCTCGTCGGATCAGCTAAACTCGCGCTCAAGAAGGTGATCGGTTCCAAGTTTCTGACCTTCGACGAGCTAACCACTGTACTGGCAGAAATTTAAGCAGTCTTAAATTCTCGACCTTTAACTCACGTCTACGACGAACCCGGAGAACCGGAACCCCTTTGCCCTTTATTCTTCTTGACGGGAAGACGCCTCACATCGCAGCCTAGCGCGGGGAAAATCGAAGCAGATGAGGTCAACGTATCAGTTCACAGACTATGGGTACGACGCCAGCAGACTACAGAAGCCTTCTGGCGCAGATGGACAAGATAGTACCTCGAGTAACTGCGAAATATGCAAAAGAAGAATGAACGCCAAGGAAAAACACTCAAGGAAGGGGATTTGATACTCCTTCGAGATGGCCTGCAACCACGGCAACAATGAAAGATTGCAAGAATTGAGAAACTGTTTCCGGGAAGAGACGGAAAGGTGAGATCGCGCCTAATGAAGCTACCTGGAGGATCGTCTCTCAAGCGACAAATCCAACTCTCGTACCCCCTGGAAATCACGTAAACGAAGAAAAATGACAAGTGATTTTCGGGGGGGAATGTGTTGCGAAACCGAAACCGAAACAAGACAGCCCCGAGTCGACAGACAAGCCAAGACGAGAAGGCTTCAAAGATAAAACCACGGAGAGACGCTTGGGGCGTGAATCCTCTGCTGTAACCAAAAATAAACGGATGTCGTTTGTGCTCTGTTACGAAGTTGTCTGATTTAACAACGAACGCGACACCGTTATCGGATACAAGCGTCTCTGGAAAATCGAAACGACAGAAAAGCTCACAAAGACGGTCAATGGTTTTCTCTGTGGATGTATCTTTCATTTGAAACACTTCTGGCCACTTAGAATGATCGTCTATGACTATCAAGAGCATCGCACCTCTGAATGGGCCTGCGAAGTCGACGTAAACCCGTTCCCAGGGCCGGCTAGGCCACGCCCATGGATGAAGCGGAGCAGGGCACGGCATGTTGCGCTGCGACTGGCACGACTAACATGCACTCACTTTCTGTTCGATGTCTCTGTCAATTGTTGGCCACCACACGTAACTTCTCTCCAACTCCTTCGTCCTGATGATTCTAGGGTGCCCCTGGTGCAGCTGCTCAAGCATGAACGACTGGAAGCACTCAGGAATGAAGACAGGAGTTCCCAGCACCATGCATCCTTGCTGCAAAGACAACTCCAAACGTCTGTAGAAAAACGGCTTCAGTAAGTCATTCGGAGCGCGATTCGGCCAGCCGCTCAAAACGTACTGCATGACTGCTTTGAGTACAGGGTCACGACTGGTATCGCGTGCTATGTCACGGCAGTTTACTGGATGCGAGTCAAAACGAAGAACGAAGAATTTATCTTCCGGGGCTCCATCATGATTGCCATGCAACGGCAACCGCGAAAGGCAATCCGAGTCTGCGTTTTCTGCTGACGACTTGTACTTGAGCGTGTAGTTGTAGGCAGATAACAAAACGGCCCAACGCTGCAATCTCGCTGAAGCTATCGTAGGAATGCCTGTTTTGGGCCTGCGAACGGTGTGCAATGTCTTATGATCGCTTGCTAGGATGAATGAACGGCCATAGAGGTAGAAGTGAAACTTTTTCACACCGAAAATTAGGCCGAGTGCCTCTTTCTCAATTTGGCTGTAGCTAGCCTCTGCCTTAGTCAATGTTCTTGATGCGTATGCTATTGGCTTGCCCATACCATTTGGTAGGACGTGAGGGAGCACGGCTCCGATGCCGTATGCTGATGCGTCGCAAGACAGCTATAGTGGCAATCCGGGCTCGTTGTGGGTAAGCACGGGTGGCATGGACAGCAACTTCTTACTTCAACGAAGGCGTCCTCGCATTCGCTGCTCCACACCCAGGGCACATCACTGCGTAAAAGCCTGTTGAGCGGTGCGATTACTTTGGATAGGTTCGGAATGAACTTTCCATAGTAGTTAACTAGGCCAAGCAGGGACCGCAGCTGATGCTTGTCATTTGGCCTCGGTGTCTTTGAAATTGCTGCCACTTTCTCATCGGCTGGACGCACGCCATCAGCGCTTACAATGTGACCGAGGTACTGAAGCTGGTCGTTAAAGAACTGACAATGAGGCGTCTTCACCTCAACTTCTCTTTCTGACAAGCGTTTCAGAACAGCTTCGAGGTTACGCAGGTGCTCTTCATCAGTCTTTCCCGTTGCGAGGATGTCATCAATGTAACATCCAACCCCTTCGAGTCCTTTGAGCATGTTATCCATTATCCTTTGAAAGATTGCTGGAGCTGATGCTATGCCAAAAGGTAGGCGGTTGAGGACGTACAACCCTTTGTGTGTATTTAGCGTCAAGTATTCTTTTGGCCGTTAGTCCATTTCTACCTGCTGGTATGCTCTGTTGAGGTCAAGTTTCGAGAACTTCTTTCCTCCCGCAAGGATTGCAAAAAGCTCGCCTGCTCTTGGAAGCGGATAATGCTCAGTGTCTAGAATTGGATTCAGGGTGTCCCTGTAGTCACCGCGCAGTCTTATCGAGCCATCAGCTTTAATGACCGGCACAACCGGCGTAGCAAACTTGCTGCTAGCCAATGGTGAGATAACGCCAAGATTTTCTAGCTTCACAAGTTCCTGTTCTACTGCCGGACGTAATGCGAATGGCACAGTCCTTGCCTTCAAAAATCTAGGCTCTTGATTGTCTTTGAAATAAAGAGCAGCTTCCTCACCATTTATCTTGCGCAAGCTTTCGCTGAACAGTTGCGTGTACTTTCGTAGCAAGGCCTGAAGTTTCTCCGACGACTCTTCGGTCGCACAAGGCAAACTCCTAACGGCGTTCAGCTCCTAGATACGGCTCCAGTGAAGCCGAATCTTTTGTAGCCACTCCCGTCCCAGAAGTGAGTGTCCGTCTTGTGGCACCACGTAGAGCGGTAGGCGCTGCTTTTGGCCGTTCGTTTCCACGTTAACTTCAAGCACTCCAATGGGCTTGATTACTTCACCTGTGTAAGTACTTACGTGCGTAGTCGAAGACTGGTTCGTTGCGGGTGCATATCTGGAGAAAGCCTCCGGCAGTGGCTGGGTGCAATTATCGAGACAGCAGCTCCGGCGTCCAGCTCCATCTGTAACGGTACACTGTTAACTTTAACTGTCACCATAAAAGGCACTGCACGTGTGTCTAAAGTAACGTCATTCAGAGCAAGTTTTGTTTGCCTGTTGAATGAGCTTACTGTGAGCGTTTTTACAGTCGCGGACGAATTGTGCAAACTTGATGAATGTGTTCCTTATTTTGGCACTTATAACAAGTTGCTTGCGAATGCGGGCAAGATGCTGCTCCGTGCTTGGGCGAACCGCATCGATAGCAGGCTACCGCCTTTGCATCGGGAGTTGGCCTTGAGCTAGGCATTTTATGTTTATCGGCATTCTTTTCGTGCACTACGTGCGCTTCTGTCGCATTTCGCACTGCTGCCTCAAAAGACAAGGCACGCTCGACAGCTTTTTGGAAAGTTAGGCCATTATCTTCGGCAAATAAATGCCGTTGGATGTCGACGCGCTCCAAACCGGAGACAAATCGTTCGCGCAGTGACTGATCCAAGAACTCGCCGAAATCGCTTGTCTGAGCAAGGTGTCTTATCTCGGCCATGAACTCCGATATGGTTTCAGTTTCTTTCTGCGACCGGCGGTGAAATTTTGCTCTTTCGCCAATGACCGACGGCTTCGGAGACAAGTGATTGCGAAGTAGCGTTATGAGCGTTGTATAGGGCTTAGACGAGGGCTTATCCGGAATATTCAGTGACTTGAGAAGTGCGTAAGTGTGCGGTCCAATCAAACTCAGGGGCACGTCTACTTTTAAGTCTTCCGGAACCTTGTTAGCACGCAAATATGCTTCTAACCGCTCTTCATACGAAAGCCAATCAGTCGTAGAATCATCAAGAGGCTCAACTGTCATGGCGAAGTTTCCCGTTGCTGTAGGTGCTACAGTTCTTGATCTTGTGCTGAAAGGCTTCAATGGGCGTAACACCGGGGCAGATTCGCCATCGTCGTCGCCATTATGTCGTGTTTTAGGCAAGGCAACTGAGGCAGCATTAACACTTCTTTTTGGGCGAGTTGGTTCATTTTTGGTTCATCTGGAGTTGGTTCATTTTTGGAGCATAGCTCAGACAGGAACGGCTTTATTCCGTCATAACGGAAATGAAAGAAATGCGCTGCGGTGGCCGGCGCAGCGCGCTTCTATAATCCACCTTATCACAGTGGCAAGGGTGAGCGGAAAGAGCGTGGCTGAGGCGAGGTAGTTCAGCAGCTTTGATAACACTTCGCGATATCACACTCTAGGTGAAATGAAAAATGAAAATGAACACCTTTCAAGGAAAGAGTTTGAAAGAAGTGTTAGTGCCCTTCCTTTCAACTAACAGCTGGCTGTTTAAATATGTTTTAGAGGTTGCAAAACGCAAGTCAATAAAAGTGATGGCATGCTCTAATGAGGGGATACTAGGCTTCCTAAGCACCAAAGAATGCCTATCAGCAGTTTGCCTGAAGCGCGGTGCGATTTGAAGAGCTCGGGTTCCCATCTTGCGTGCTTTAATTGTGCATGCATCCGAAAAATTCTAGTTCTACATGCGTGTTATAACTTAGCTAAACGTCCGAGAAAGTTAAGATGAAACTATAGCGTGAATGAAAACGCCGGCGACAGTGCTCTGTTCCTCGCACACATGGTCCTTGGAGCCTAGAATGTGCGTCTAGTATAGTCCTCCATGCCAGCGCAATTGTTTGCAGAAAATCCTCAGAAATCTTCAATACAATACGGCACGGCGGTAGCTTCAGCAAGATAATAGGGTATAAAAAGCAGCTTCGTATCTACATCGGCTCAGGGGCATGAGCGCAGAACTTCGCTCAAGAAAAAAAACATCGTATCTGTGGTTATGCCAACAACTCGGCTGCGAATTCAATATTTCGACTAAACTGAAATCAAAGACTAAAGAGCGGCTTCGCATGTACAAGGCACCTGACAATGACCATGCAGCGAATGCACTTAGAAGCGCACGGGCACGCGCGTCGTCTGCTCCGTCGGCAGTGGCACTCCGCTTCAAAGCAGCGCCACCGCAGCGATCATTCAGCGGCCGCCTCCATCGCGACCGGCGCACGAGAGACTAGCACTATTTCTAGGGGCCCTAGCTTCGCTAAGTTTTCCTCAGTTTACAAGCGAAGCTTACCTGAACGGATATTTCATGTTTCTGGCTTTCCGAGGCCGTGTACCGCTTCGCTCACCAGCTATGGTCACCGTTCGTAGACATCGCGGCGGCGGCAGTATACCTGTTGACTTAGCTATGACGTATAATGTTTTATAAATGAATTCATTTGTTCTCTTTCAAGATAAAATCATCTTCCTAGGCCAATCCTCGCGGATGAACGGTCATTGAATACGGGCGGCTCGCGATTATACAAGCACGCTCTACACAGCAATGTGCGAATCATAGGCACTGTCGCTGTCATTTGCGTGGATGCACAACCACCACGCATAACCGGCCAATGCAGACACCAACCTGCTTAGTTTGTGGGAAGGCAGAGGAGGCGTGAAAAACCAGTGTGCTCCTTATTGCGGTCACCACATCCGATGTAGCATCCGATGTACATTTGGATATAGGCTACACGCCCACTTGCCCACTTGTGGGAATAAAGCAAGTAGAATAGATGGTATAGTTGTCGAACGTACGTAGCTTTAGGATCTCTACCTCGTGCATTTTATTGCTCAGGAATGGACTCGATACGTCAGACATTATCTATGTACTTCGTTTTACCACACCGCCATGATGCGCTAAGCACGAGATGAGCGAGCCAAGTTGGCCGCAATTCTTCCTTACCGCCCACCTTGACCACCTTGACACCAAGACTGCCCCACAATGGCCCCACCATAGGGAACCATAACCACCATATCCACCACAGAAGCAAGACCACGCACCATGTACACCATTTTGCAACCATCGCCAGCATGGAGCCACGAAGTCGGGTTTATTGTGGTTAGAGTGGAAAATGGTGGCCAAGGTTGTTTTTTGGTGGTCATGATGTGTGCAGTATGGTGATCGAGATTGACCACCATAAAGCATGCCCATCATGGACACCAAAAAAGGATCATGGCCCCCATTTTTCCACTCTAAAGACCATAAACCCACCACAACAGATGATGGTCCTATGGTAATTCTATGGTGGGATTTTCGATAGGGTTGTGTATAATATTATTTTATTATTTATTTATAATTATTTATAAAATAATCATTGATTGACATATGGCCATATAAGGGACGCATTTGCGCATACTGTGGTGTTGCTCTGTGGTTGGTCGAGACCTCTATCACATCTTCCCGTTTCGACCAATAAGAGCCACGGCAAAAGCGTGACACTTTTGCTGGCGACACCGATGAGGAAATAAAGGCGTTTGCCATAATAACTGTAGGTGTCTGCAATAAAATATTGCTTGTAAATGTTCAAAACATTTCTGAAAAACACCGTTTTAACAGCATATATCTGTTTCTGGTTTTAATTGTACCCTTGATTTTATACGAATTTTTGTAGCGCGGCAGAGCGTACAGGCCTTGCTGTACCTCCATCAAGGGTCGATCCAGCACTGCACTACTTCCGGGAGCGGCTAAGCGACTCCCCATTGTTGGAGGACGGACAATGGCAATTCCAATGTGAGACCAACTAATATTTTTCACCCGAGCTCGCTGCTTTCGTATGATTCACACAGCAATCCTGTCATTGCCCCTGTCTTAATTCATTGTTGGGCGGCTCGTGCACGCAGTGACACTTGGGGTTACTTTTCCGTGCGTCATTGCGTGTGGGTCTATTATTTAGGGTGCTAGGGAATGGTTTGGTTAAGAATCTCCTCTGAGGGATGTGTCGTCATCTGCAAACCATAGAACAAGTGCTACTACTGAAAAACGGTGGACCGGCGCTGTTTCTGCAAAAGCAGATAAGTGGCGCCTCTTGGGCACATATTTTTGATAGGATCGAACCGCAGTTCATTTTTTCTCTTCTCGGCCTATTGGCTAAGATCAAAATATAAACCTACGGGTCAATATATCTCGGCCTCTGGCGAAGTGTAGCCCTTTGATCGATGCTAAGGGTCGGGACTCTACTCAAGGTCTCGGTTCTTAGAACAAGCCTTTAACCATTCCTTTCCCGGCAATGCTTGGGTCCCCGTTGCCCATCGGATTATTGCGTGCCCTGAACGGCTGGCAGGGGGGAGCGGTGCTCCGGCACCAGACCTTCACGTCACAACGCTACGCGAATGGCTGATATTTTGTACGCCGGGTCTTTTGTATGCCAACGCAACTGGGATGTCTCCCATTTACATTGACATACCGAAGACTGAAAACCTGGAGATCCCCCTCCACCCTTATGGATGCTCCCGCTCTAAGGGAGCCCATGGCCATTTCCTGGTTCCAATGTCCCAATCATTTTCGAAAGCCACCTCTTTTCTTAACAGCTTAATATCTGTTACGGGTTCTATTTGTACCCATGATATTAAACTGATTTTTGTACCGCGGCGGAGCGTTCGGGGCTTTCCCCACTTCCGCCACGGGTCGACCCGGTACTGCACTACCTCCGGGACCGGAGCAGCGACTTTCCCCTTTTGGGGGAGGACAATCGCAATTATAAAATCAGAAAAAATAATTTTTTTCACCCGAGCTTGCTGCTTTATTTTTTTTTAATATTAGAAGGGCACAGTGCAAAAAGACACGGGATGAGAGGAAGAAGACGTACACACGAGCGCTTCTTCGTTTCGTCCCGTGTCGTTTTGCGCTGTGCTCTTCCAATATGAATCGATACCAACTTGCCCAATTGTCTATCGTTCTTCTTTATTTATTTAATTTTTTAGAACTTTTTTCCGACTTTTACTGTTATGTGCTTAATTTTACAAAGAACGCGGTATTAATTAGTAATTATTTATTTATGCAACCGCAAATATTTAGTAATTCCAGTTTAACTAGCAATTTATGAGTAATAATTAGCAAATAATCAGCACTCAGTGTATAATTATTATTTTATAACTATTTACTTACTAATTAGCAACTGATCATTTATTGACATGGCCATATAGGTGACGCATTTGCGCCTACTGTGGTGTTGCTCTGTGATTGGTGGAGACCTCCATGACGTGTTCCCATCTCGACCATTAAGAGCCGCGGCAAAAGCGTGACACTTTTTCTGGCGACAACGATGAGGCAATAAAGGCTTTTGCCTTAATATGGAGTTTTAGAATAGGGGGACCCAAGGCTTGGGGCCCCCAAGGAAATAGCGCGCGGCGGCGCAACGTGCTTGCCGAGTGGCGAGTTTTGGAATAGGGGTTTTCGCGGAGTCTGGCTTGCGTTCGTCGATTGCAGCGCCACAACAGTAAACCAAAGCAAAACATTTAAATATAAAAGAGCCAACAACGCAATGTTATGCATCAAAAAGTACTATATTTCTGTAAAATTTGTCCGGCAAGATGAAATCGGCAAATTGTCAATCCAGGCCGAGGCTGGGAAACCTCGTTTGAACCTTCCGCGCTTTCCGCTGTCTAGTCCCCATGCCAACCAAATGAGGCGAACTCGCTAAGCCTAGCAGCCCGGTAAATGCGGAAGCAATCAGAAAATATAGTGCGTTTTATCGCTAAAATTTGGTAGTGCGGGCATCATGAGACATAGCATAAGCTTCGCTGGTCTTACGTTTTCCATGAACGCGTGACACCATGGAGCGGGGACTGCGAATGTGTGCCGAGGCGAGCGGCCGCCGCTTGGCCGAACACCGCCATGTTGCCGTAACCAAAGCGACCCAACAGTGGCTTGGGGCGAACGCTATTTCCGAAAAATAGGAGCCGCCCCTAGCGTTAACCCAATGCCCCAAGCGCGCCTTACGTTCTGCGCATGTTCATTTCGACGCCCCAAGCTAGCTTTGGGGCCCCCTATTTTAAAGCACTGTAATAACAGTAGGTGTCTGCAATAAAATATTGCTTGGAAATGTACAAAATATTTCTGAAAAACACTGTTTTAACAACATATATATGTTGCTGGTTCTAATTGTACCCTTGATATTGTCACGAACAATAGGGCTAGACGTGCCTAAAAAGACTTGGAGAAGCTGTACCAGCAGCCAGCGTTCCGCACAGAGCGCGCGAGAAGACTTCACCGTCTTTTTCTCCCAGGCGCCACCTAAGAATCTCGGAAACACCAGGTGGCATTACTCCTCCTCCTAAAAAAGAAAACGACAGCAGAGGCTGATCGCGAGCAACGGGCGATGCCAGAGAAAACAAAAGGATAAGCACAAAAATCAAATAGAAAACGGAAGCGGGGTAAAGTGTCCTACATGGCAATGAAACAAGCGCATAGTACATTGCGCATTACCGCGTGAAATTCGGCTTTATGCTAACAACGTGCACCACTTCGGAACGTGGTTGTCGACGCGAGGGCTGCACAGAACCCGCTGGAAGAACTTTGTATGTCACTTCCGTGACACGGCGCAGAACTTCGTAAGGTCCAAAGTAACGCGACATTAGTTTTTAGACAAGCCGGGCAGGCGCACTGGTGTCCACACCCAAACTTGCTCTCCAGGCTGGCATGTGACGTGTCAATAATGGAGGTTGTAACGACGCGTATCCTTACCCTGATGTTGCTAAATGTGAATGCGGGCAAGTTGACGTGCTTCCTTGCCGCGCTGAGCAAACTGTTCGGCGTCTGGCTTGAGAACATGATCATCAGTGCAGCGCACGAAAGCATGGCTTCCAACATCGTCTGAACGTCACGTCTATAGAGCAGGCGAATGTTGTAAAACCCCCCGTCTCTTGGATAGCAGTGTTGTAGGCATACGTGACGTACGGGAGAATCTCGTCCCAGGTCTTGTGCTGAGAGTCTATGCACATTGCAATAATATCTGCGATCGTATTATTGAGCCTCTCCGTGAGGCCATTCATCTGTGGATGATAGGCAGTGGTTTTACGATGGCTCGTGTGACTGAGCTCTAATACGTACACGACTTGCTGCATAAAAAACTGAGCGATCTCAGATGACGTGCCACACTGCACCGATCGGGTTCCGCATACCGTGTGAGATAGTCGGTCGCGACTATAACCTATTTGTTACCGACCGATGTTAGCGGAAATGGGCCGAGAAGGTCGATACCGATTTGATCAAATGGAGCCTGGGGTGGCGCAATAGGTTGGAGCAACCCCGCTGGCTTGAGAGGCGTTGCCTTTCGACGTTGGTACTCACGACAGCCTCTGACGAAGCGATGAACGGCGTCAACAAGTTTAGGCCAATAATAGGCTTGACGAACTCGGGCGAGTGTGCGTGCAAAGCCCAAGTGGCCAGAGGTGGGCTCATCATGACAAGCAAAAAGGATATCGGCACGGAGGTCGGTCGGCAGTACGAGGAGGTACGCCCGGTCAACAGTGCTGGAGGTTTGCTTGAATAGAACGCCATTCCGGAGACAGAAAGCAGATAGTTTACGAGCAGATTGGCGAGGGATATCAGCAGCTCGACCTTCCAGGTGATATATGACAGGTTGAAGGTCCGGGTCACCTCGCTGTCGGGTCATTACGTCTGAAGCACTCACCAGTCCAAGAAACCCGCTCTCGTCGTCCGTGCTCTCACGACTAAACCGACGGGTGTGCGCGACAGCGCGTCAGCATCTTCGTGCTTCTGGCCAGATTTATACATAATGGTGTACTCAAATTCTTGGAGACGGAGGCTCCATCGTGCTAGGAGCCCCGATGGGTCGCGGAGGTTGGCCAGCCATCACAAAGAATGATGGTCGGTGACCACTTTAAAAGGGCGGCCATAGTGGTAAGGCCTAAATTTCATCCTTGCCAACACAACTGCAAGGCATCCCTTTTCCGTAGTAGAATAGTTTGTCTCGGCGCGGGATACCGTGCGGCTGGCATATGCGAGGACCTTTTCGACGCCTGCTTGGTGTTGAACGAGTACAGCGCCGAGGCCGATATTGCTGGCGTCGGTGTGGACTTCGGTGTCAGCGTCTTTAAGAAAGTTGGCAAGAACAGGGCTCGTTTGCAGTCGTCTGAGCAGCTCCGAGAAAGCCTCTTGTTGCTCGGCGCCCCACACGAACTATGTATCATCGTGCGTGAGGCGAGTCAGGGGGGCGGAAACCTTGAAGAAATCGGCGATGAAGCGGCGGTAGTACGCGCAGAGACCCAGGAAGCGTTTCAAACCTCTCTTGGTGTCAGGAATGGGAAATATGGCGACAGAAGAAGTCTTGTCGGGGTCTGGACTCACGCCCGCGGCGCTCAAGACATCACCGAGAAACTTCAACTCTTTGTAGCCAAAGTAACATTGCTCTGGCTTGAGTGCTAAGTCAGCTGACCGAAGGGCGTCTAACAATGTGCGCAGACGTTGAAGGTGTTCGGCAAAGGTTTCAGAGAACACGACGACATCATCGAGGTAAACTAAACAAATTTGCCATCTGAGGCCAGCGAGGACCGCGTCCATCATGCGCTGAAAAGTAGCCGGCGCTGAACATAGGCCGAAAGGCAGCACTTAAACTCGTACAGACCATCTGGGGTGACAACTGCCGCTTTTTCGCGGTCCCGCTCATCGACCTCAATCTGCCAGTACCCGCTCTTCAGGTCAAATGGGGAGTACTGGGCGCAAAGTAGTCTGTAGAGCGAGTCGTCGATACGAGGCAGCGGGTAAACGTCTTTTTAGTGATGTCGTTCAATTTTCTATAATCAATAGAGAAGCGAAGGAAGCCATCCTTTTTCTTTACCAGCGCAACAGGGGACGACAATGTGCTGTTGGAGGGTGGAATGACACCATCACAAAGCATCCCCTGAACCTGTGTCTGAATTGCTTCACGTTCCGTAGTTGAGATGCGGTACGGCTGCTGGCATATAGTCCGGGCATCGTCGTGCGTAATTATGCGCTGCTTCACAAGAGGTCGCAAAACAAGCGCTGTATTCTAGGAGGAGAGAACGGAGTTCCCGTTGCTGTGTTTTCAAGGGATCTGTACAAACATCAAGGCGATGAACGGATGGGCACACGTTTTCAACTGCACCGAAAGTAAAACATTCAGAGACATCCGCTAAGCAGTCGGCTAATGCGATTGCAGTAGCACGGAAAAGATGATAGGGTTCGTTCGTGAAGTTAGTCACCAGGAGCTCAGATCGGCCGTTACGGAGGTAGATAAGACTCCGCGCTGAGATGATGTCATGGGTGAGCAAAAGGGACGGATTGCCCTCAGCGACCGCCGTCCTTTCACGTAGTTCGTCGCAGGTAACAGTCACAAAACACTGGAACGTGGGGTAATAGAAACGTTCTCAGCAGCAATTCGAAGGGCGGCGCGGCGGTCCTGGCGATTCTCGGTGTCAGTATCAGGAGCTTTCTCGGTCGAAAATGTCCCGGTACGCTTCCGGAGATCAATAATGGCTCCTACTCCCGGAGAAACTCCACACCAAGGATACAGTCGCGGGAACAGTCAGGAATCACGAGGCAGCTGACAACAAACGTGGAGTTGCGAATTTGGACTCTCGCCGTGCACTGAACACTCGTAGTCACGAGATGTCCGCCAGCGGTGCGAATCTGCTTGCCAGACCATGGCGTCATTACATTAGGATGCGCCGCTAGGTTTCCAATTAAAATCGAAAAATCAGCGCCAGTGTCTAGCAGTGCGCTAACCTTATAGCCATCGAGGAACACAAGTATATCTGTTTTCATGTGTACGAACTGTCGACGGGGCCGTCAAGTCAACGTCGCAAACAGGTTGGGTTGTCGGCGGGTCTTCCTCGCGTCGATTGCAGCGGCCTCGCCCCCGGAGGTCGCTGTCTTTAGTTTTCCCGACGCGGACTAGGTGACCGTCCCTGAGCTATCCAGGAGGAGCTGGGCTGCGACGATGGTCTACGTGAAGACGGAGAGCGTGACGGTCGCCGGGAAGTTGGCGCCATGCCCTGCGGGGATACGTAGTCCTCAATCTCACGAGGTCGTAGGCCGAGTGGAGGGTGACGCAAGTTCATGGGAAATCCGTGCAGTCGCAGGACTCGATAGGAGCACTGGCGATACAGATGAGCTGGTTCCCCGCAATGGAAGCACGGGCGCTGGCGATTTGGGGCGCGCCACAGGTCCGCCTTCCGCTGGGGTGCTCGTCGGTTGTCCATGTACGACTCAGTTTGTGCATAATAGAGTGAGCCTTGAGCGGGTGGCTGTAATGGCGTCGTAGTAGGCGAGGGGCGTTGCAAAATATCTGCACACGTTGGACGATGGTACTCCGCGAGAAGATGTGGCGGATCAGCAGATGGTACCGAGGGCATCAATGCTTGACGCTCTTCGGGGACATTGCCAGCTATAGAGCCTACCATCGGATGGGAAGCACCGGAAAGCACCTGGAACTCTTCGCATAAAACAGAGCCGATGATGTCCCGAAACTTCCGGTGGCCCCGAAGGCCGAAAGCGGCTCCGCAACCGAAGCGGTGAGTACCATTCTGTCGTGGGTGGTAGACCACTGCTGGAGCATCCGCTCGATTGTAACAGCTTCCGAAAGAAACCCAGCAACCGGGCTCGGTGGATAACACACGAGACCAGCAAATGGTTGTTCTTTAACGCCCTGCACGAGGTGGCGCACCTTTTTGTCTTCGGGCATTCCCGGGTCTGATCGTCGGAAGAGCCGGGTCATGTCCTTCACATATGTGCTTATAGTCTCATTCGGCATCTGCATACGAAACTGTAAGGCCCCTTCTGCACGTTCTCGCCGATCCGCGCTGGTATAGGTCTCAATGATGCGTCGGCAGAACTCGCGCCATGATGTTAGGGCGACTTCTCGGTTCTCGTACCACATATGAGCTCCATTTTCCAGGCTGAAGAAGACGCTTCTAAGCTTGGCGGCGTCGTCCCACTGATTGAATGAGGCGACTCGTTGAAACTGGACGAGCCAGTCTTCAACGTCTTTCGTTTGACTGCCGTGGAAGGGCTGAGGCTTTCGTGGGTTCTGCAAAGTGTAGTAAGCAGGAGATTGCATGACAAGTCGAGGGGCGGTTGTGGTGCTCAACACCAACGGCCCATGCTCAGGGGGCAGGCCTTGATTCCTCCGTCTAGCACGGTGCACAGGGGTGACGACTGGCACAGAAGTTGAGTCCTGGGCGTGCGGAGGTGCGCAGGACAAGTACCGGGATCGATACGCAGAGCCGACACCAAAATATGTCACGGACAATAGGGCTAGACGTGCCTAAAAAGACAGGGAGAAGCTGTACCAGCAGCCAGCGTTCCGCACAGAGCGCGCGAACAGACTTCACCGCCCTTTCTCCCAAGCGCCACCTTAGAATCTCGGAAACACCAGGTGACAATATTATACTAATTTTTGTAGCGCGGCAGAGCGTTCTGGGCTTGCCGCACCTCCGCCACGGGTCGATCCAGTACTGCACTGCTTCCGGGACCGGGTAAGCGACTCCCCGTTGTTGGAGGAAGGACAATCGCAATTCTAAGGTGAGACCAACTAATATTTTTCACCCGAGCTGGCTGCTTTCTGTATGCTTCACACAGCAATCCTTCCATTGTTCCTGTCTTATTGCATTGTTGGGCGCCTCCTGCACGCAGTGACAATTCGGGTTACTTTTCCGCGCATCATTGCATGCGGGTCAATTGTTTGTGTTGCTAGGGAATGGTTTTATTAAGAATCCCCTGTGAGATATGTGTCGTCATCTGGCAAACCATAGAACAAGTTCTACTACAGTAAACCGTTTACCAGCGCTGTTTCTGCAACAGCCGAAAAGTGGCGCCACTTGGGCACATATTTTGAATAGGATCGAACCGCAGGGACAGCCGGACAGGTGGGTCAACAGAGACACTCCCCTGATGGGGCTGGGACGGGTAGATCACCGCCGCTTGCGGCTGGGGAATGTCTGTCACCGAATTTTTATTTGTTGTAGGCCGTCATTGCACCCGCCACCGCTTCGGAGGTGGACGACGGCTGTTTTTGCGGTTCGCATCTTCCTCTCTCTCTTCCTTTTCTTTCTCTATTTTCTCTTCTGTCTGCACGAGGCAGCGGAGGTGGCTCAGCTACAGAGCCAGTAGCAGGCCCGTGCATTTTCTTTTCCTTCTTCCTACAGCCACAACAAACAACATCAGGTGGGTCAACGCCGCATGCGGCGTGGGCTAGCCTGCCACTGAAGTTTATTCTGTTGCAGGCCGTCATTGCACCCGCCACCGCTTCGGTGGTGGAGAAAGGTTGTTGTTGCAGAGCGCGTTTTTATCTCCCTCTTCCTTTTCTTCTCTATTTTCTCTTCTGTCTGCACGAGGCAGCGGAGGTGGCTCAGCTCAGGCCTGTGCATTTTCTTTTCCTTCTTCCTACAGCCGCAACAACAACGCCAGATTATCGCTTCTCAGCCTTTTGACTAAGATCGAAGTATAGTACTGGACCTACGGGGCAGTATAACTCGGCCTTTGGCCAAGTATAGTGCTTTGATCGATGCTAGGGGTCGGGACTCTACTCAGAGTCCCGGTTCTTAGAACCAGCTTTTAACCATTTCCTTTCCGGCAATGCTTGGGTCCCCCTTGCCCATCGTATGATTGGGTGCCCTGAACGGCTGGCGTGGGGGAGCGGTGCTCCGACACCGGACCTTCACGTCACAACACTGCCCGATCGGCTGATCTCTTGTGCGGCTGGGTATTTTGTATGCCAATGCGATAGGGATGAGTCCCATTTGCATTGACATTCCGTAGACTTGGTCAACCTAACGATCCCCCCACTTATGGATGCTCCCCTCTAGGGGAGCCCATGACCATTTTCTCGTTACAGTGTCCCAATCATTGTGAACAGCCACCTCTGTTCCTAACAGCTTAATATCTGTTACGGGTTCTAATTGTACCCATGATATTAAACTGATATTTTAGCGCGGCGGAGCGTTCGGAGTTTTCCTCACCTCCGCCACGGGTCGACCCGGTAATGCACTACTTCCGGGACCGTTATTTAGGGAAAGGCGCAAACTACGGGACACTGAGACACAAGAAAGCACAAACACAAAGCGCTGACTATCAACTGAGGTTTTGCAAAAAGGCAGGAATGATGCAGCGAAGAGAACAGGGAGTGGAACAGCGATAAAGATAATGGTGAGTCACCTGCCGTCGGAAGATAGTCACGACAATAACACTTCTTTTTGGGCGAGTTGGTACATTTCGAAAACTTTTGAAAACTCTCAAAGTTTTCAAAAAATCACGACAATAAATTAATCATTTGCTAATGGATGAAATTGTGGGGAAAAACAGGCATCGATTGAACACAAGATAAACAATAGATAAGCAAAAATGGAGATGAAGAGGAAATGATAGCGGTAAAATGTATAAAATGTCGAAGTTAAAAATCGAAATTTGGTGAAAACAGCCATCGATGAAACATAAGATAAACAATGGATTAACAATAATGAGACATGAAAATAGATAGCGGTAAAATCTATAAAACGTAAAAAGTAAACGTCAAGGAGTAGAGGGCCTCAGTGAGAGTAAAACACACTAAAACAAATTCAAACCGAATGGCAGAAGGAATTGCAAGCGGCCAAAGGGGATAAATTCTTAAAAATCTTTAAAAGTATAACATTTTGAGGAGTAATATGCATACAGGTGAAGAAACAATTAAAACCAGCAAAATTGTATATACAGCAAAGAGCCGGGCGATGAACAAGAAAAACACTAAGAAAGGAAAGGAAACCATCACAACGCATGCCCGGAGGCACTTAGGAATTTCATTTCTTTCTCCAATAAACAGATTGATGGTGTGCTAACACAGTGGTCCTTGGCACGGCGGATTTTTATAGCTTCAATTATCTACCTAGACATATGATCTCGTCCTTTGCCGATAATCGAACAATTATGTAATACAGGGACGCGAGATTGCTTTTCACATTTTTTGCAGCGATTGGCCACATTTCCAGAAATTACAGTGTTTCCTACATTATTTTTATGTTCTTGCAGCCTTATATTTACGCATCTACCCGTTTGACCGTATTGCCTCCAGCAGGTCAGGGGCACAGAATATATAACACCGGAGGTGCAAAAAATGTGGGGATTGCCGTGCGTCTGCCCACAGCCGCGGTCAATCGGTTGGTTGTTGACTCTCCTACAGAGCAAGGCAAGCTTGATTGGCGCGCAGAAAGCAACGTGGACGCCTGCACCTTTAACAGCCTTTTTCAAACCGTGTCTAATTTTATGAAGGTAAGGCAAGACGACGACTTCTTTTGTTCGCTCTGTTCTGGAGCCGCTGAACGTTTCTTGCTCAAACTTCCGGCCACTGATAGCAGGAGGGGCAGAAGGTAGCCGGCGTCAAAGAGCCGTCCGACCTGCTTTGGAAAACTAACATCGAGACGATGTTCACATGTTTTTTGTACGGCATTGAGCAAACACAACCTGAAGATGCCTTGCTTGATTAACTTGGAGTAGGCAGACGAAGACGTGAGGAGCGGTTTCTTACCTCTGGGCTCATAGGACCAGCAGGTGTGCACGTCAGAAAAATAAAGACGTAGGTCGAGAAAACGTATGGAGTTACCTTCCGGAAATTCAGGTGTTAATACAAGAGGCTCAAGAGACCGGTCAAACAGGGATTGTTACTTTGGTAGAAATTTTTCTAAATTCTTTTCCACTGCATTTTAAAAGGATGAGATAGTCTGCTACAAAACGAACATTTTTTACCATATAATTGCCAAGCGTCTTTTCCGGAAGTAACCTGTCATAGTGGGCAAGGAATATATCGCTGAGGACAGGTACTGCACATGAGCGTATGCACACACCTATCTTTTGCAGGTAGGTAAGCTGGTTGCACTTAAAAAAGAACGACTTGGGATAAAAATTTAGGATTCCCAGAAATTCCTCGCTCGGCAACCCGATTCGGTTTTGGAAATTAACTACACAATTAATGTCGATAGCTTCTTCAACACAATTCAAAAATTCCTGGTGCACCAACCAATAATATAGGTCTTTGATATCGATGGAGAATCCTTTAGGGTCCTTAAACGCATAGACGCTTAAAAACAATAATATGCTCAGACCCCTCAATTGCAAAACGATCAGTTACCTCTAAATGCTTTAGTTTGTTTTAGTGTCTTTTATTCTCACTAAGGCCCTCTATACCTTGATTTTTACCTTTTACGTTTTATAGCTTTACCGCTATTGCTTTTTACCTCCCATTATTGTTAATCCATTGTTTATCTTGTGTTCCATCGATCGCTGTTTTTCACCAAAATTCCAACCATTAGCAAATGTTTTACCTTACTGACGTGACTATCTTCCGACGGCCGGTGACTGAGCACTATATTTATATCGATACTCCACCCCCTGTTCTCTCGCCAAGTTATCGCTTCTCGGCCTTTGGGCTAAGATCAAAGTATAGTACTTCTCGGCCTTTTGGCTAAGCCCGTAGGATGAGAGGAAGTCATTTTATCTTGTTCAAGGGGTCATTCTGCCCGTCTAGGGTGCCACCCCCTCCGTTCCCGTTGTACCATCGGTCCTGCTGCCCTGGTGCCTGGCCGCTGCCTGGCGTCCGGGGCTCCTGCTGCTGGCGGCCTGGCGTCCTGCCTCCTGGGTCTGCGAGGTCCTGCTGCTTGCCGTCGTCCCCCGGCGCCTGGCCTGTTGCCAGGTGCCACGGGCCCCTCCACCTGGCGGACTTCCCCCCCCCTTCCTAAGGTCCAGCTGCCGGATGCCTGCGGTGCTACGCCGGGTTTCCTGCCTGGCGCCCCGGTCGTGCGGTGATGGACCACCTACCTCCGAGCACTCGGCCTTCCAAGGCCCAGTGCTTCACCTTCCAGTTGCCGGAGCCTGCTCCGGCAGACGACATCATTGATGCCCTGGAGGGTGTCGTCGGTGTCGGGGGGCTGCAGTACTTGCAGCACCTCGGCGGAACTAAGTTCCTTGCTTCTGTTTCTTCGATGGCGCAAGACATCAATGATGCTGCCGCGGGAGCTGTGCTCGTCGGCAGTCACCATGTGCCGCTGGGGCAGCTTGCTGCTCCAGTGGTTTTTGTTACTGTTTTCAGGCTGCCGCCATGTGTCAGTGAGGATGCCCTGACTGCAGCATTATCGCCATACGGAAAGGTGCAGGCCATCACTGAGCCCGGCATTAAAGGGAAGAGCTACGTACGCGACGGGTGCCGTCTAGTGAAACTGGACATGGTACGAGCCCCACCGAACTTCCTTTTTCCATCGCGGGCTATCAAGTCATGCTCGATAATCGCGGCATGAAGTGGGTGTGCTCGCGATGCGGAAGAGAAGGCCACATGGGCGCCGCCTGCTAAGCGACCAAGTGCGGAGGCTGTTCCGCGTGCGGCCACAGCACTGAGACCTGCAGTACTGGTCGCAAGCGGTGTAGTAGCGCGCATGTCACTTCAGATTGCGTCCTGCCACGCACGTACGCAACTGCTGTAGCAGCTGCTGCTGCCACGCTCCACAAAGGGCCAAGCGGTGCTGCTGACTCTCCGGAGGAACCGTCTGATGGTGACCACGCGTCTCGAGACTCCGAACCCGACGATAAAGCTTCAACGGTCACCATTGCTGCGGATGGACAAGGAGCAGCGGCCAACCTCGGTTCCGAAGCTTTAAGAGTCCTGCATACCGGAACTTCTATCCCTGGAGGAAACTTTGTTCGAACCGAAAATGACCGCTGCACAACGGAAACCATCCAAGACCTCTGAGGAGGTGTCCGAGTCCCTGACAGAAGACTCTCCGCACCATACACCCAATAAATCGCAGGAGGGATCAGGGAGAGCCAGGAGCGAAGAACGCCCTTTTCCGGGCTCATTAGCGGCTGCAATGCCCCAGCGACCCATTAGTGGGGACTCCTCGCTGCGGCCAATACAGAAGATGCCCGGTGCAGAAGAGGACCTTTGAAAGCGGACTCTTTCTTCGGATAGCGGGTCGGGCCCGTGCGGCTCGGCGCCAAAGAAAAAGCCCAAGAAGGTGAGCGGCAGCGAGGCAAGCGAAATGGACACTAGGCCTCCTGATAATTAAGCCCCATGGCGCCAACAGGAGAGCGACAGGGCCGTAACGGTCCACATCCCTCCTTTCCGATCTTCAGTGGTCCCGGCGTCCACCCCAAGGGGCCATCAAGGGATCTCCATCCCGGCCCGTCAACTCGGGCGGTACGGGGGACCAACGATGGACGGTGTGCGGGTTGGGACTCTGTTGATGCGCGAGTGACTGTGTTTTTTTCGCAGCCAAGTGCACCGACCGAACTCCCTTGCAGCGGTGCCATTGGCACCGGTTGGCATCGTCTTCCTGCCGCCGCCGGGGCGCCAGCCGGGGTGTCCCATGGGTCAGGGAACCCTCTCGTCTGAGTGCCACTACTGCAACGCTGCGCCTTCATGAACTCTACCTGCCGCACCGTGCCGTGAGTGTGTCCGCATTGTTTGTTTTGTAGTTTCTTGGTTTGGCTTGTTATTTGAGTTAATTCAATTTCTTTGCCATGGCTTCCTTTAAGTTTCTTACTGTTAACGTGTGAGGGTTTCGCAACCCGGACAAGCGGCGCGAAATTATTCATTTTGCGCGTTTACACGGAATTGATGTTGTATTTTTACAGGAGTGCGATATACGTACTACATCCGATGTATTATCTTTTCGTTCGCGTTTTCACATTGATGCATTCTTTTCGTTGACAGACTCACGGTATTGTGGTGTAGGCGTTATTTTAGTGACATCCGCGTTTCGCAATGGAGCGCCTTGCACATACGGTCTTGACGAGCGTGTTATCGCAGTAAACATGTTCTTAGAGGGGCGGAAGACGCGATTCATCCGCGCCTGTTCCGGACGGCATTATGGCGGCGTTCTACTGAAAGCTCTTTAACGTTCTCGGCGGCCTAATAACCAGTTTTGTGAACATGGTCATCCGGGATGGAAGGAAACCTGCTTCCTTCATAGCAGGACGTATCATATTGATCCCCAAAGAAGGAGCGTCGCTGTCATCTCCGGATGCATGGAGGCCAATAACGTTACTGAACAGCGACTACAAGTTGATTACCTCCCTGCTCGCCAAGCGTATCCGGTCACTGCTGGCAGATTTAATCTGCCAATACCAATCGTCGGCGGTACCGGGACGCTCCGTATTTGCAGCTCTCACGTTCACGCGTGATGTGTTTGCATACGCACAAGAAAAAGGAGTGAGCGGAGTGTTCGTATCTTTTGATCAAGCCAAGGCATTCGATAGGGTCAAGCGCCCGTATTTATATGAAATCTTAAGGTACTATGGGCTTCCCGAAGAATTCATAGGGACCATGAAACCCTTGTACGAAGATGTGTCATGCGATATGATATTGAACGGAGAAGCGCTCCCCAATTTCGCTGTCACCCGCGGTGTGCGACAGGGTTGCTTATTGTCACCGGCAGTCTTTGTCCTGTCGTTGGACCCACTTCTGCGGCGCGTCCTCAACGAGCGTCGCATCCTTGGCTGTGCCGGGATAGCACAGGGTGAGGTTAAGATAATGGCATACGCAGACGACATCTCCTTGTTTGTGCGTGACGGGCAAAGTCTAAAGAGTTGCCTGGCAGTTTTCAGGGACTATGCATCGCTCTCGGGAGCGAAACTGAACGCGGGAAAATGTCACGCCCTCCGCTTTGGCGATTTCCAAGAGGCGCTCCAAGAGCCGATCCCCATGGTAGAGACTGTTAGAGTACTAGGAGTCCTCTTTCAAGAAGGAAGCGTATCCCCAACTACTTGGAGCCTAATGATTGATAAAACCAACAGGGTAGTCTCACACGCAGTGCGTTTTGACTTGACTATATGGCCGCCAAAAGCGCGGTTATCAAGAACAGGGTGCTTGCCTTCGCGCTCTACGTAACAAGGGTGGCAGTGATGCGAAGACGTACGGCAGGTAGACTCGCCTCCCTAGTAGGCACCTTCCTCTGAGGAGGACAGACGGCCCTAGTGGCGCGACATCTGGTTCAACTTCCCTGTAATAGGGGAGGCCTCGAAACACCATGCGTTCAAACGGTTGCGCGTACGGTGATGGCAAAGCTGGTCGTGAGCCTTTTTGAGAAAGAAGTCTACCTAGGACGGCCCCTACTGCTATACTGGCTTAGCACCGTGAGGAGGGCCTTCACTCCTCAAAGACATTTCGGAACGCAAGCGGAAACGCCACACCCCTTCTACCAGGCGCCAGCCAGGTTCAAAGTAACCCTCAATGTGGACCTGCCAGATGTGAACATAGAGGAGGTGCCGCCAATAGAAATAAGTACCCTCATGGCGTGCGCTCGCCTAAGCGCAGAAGAGGTGGAGCGGACCGAGGCAAATAGCCGGAGATCTTGGGCCACAAGCAAAATGCCTGATCAGGACAAAGACTTTGAGTGGCGACGGCGGTGGGGCGTGCTTCCGACTCGGGACCGTCTCCATCGATGGGGGGTTGTCCCCAACAGTCAGTGCCCGCAGTGCGGAGCACCGGAGGCAGGAGACCACTTCGCATTTGACTGCCGTGCATCGAGAGTTATGTGGCGCCTGGTCTATCGCATGTCTTCGGTGCGGGCAAAACAACCGCGGGGTTCATTTGCGCGGCTTGGGATGGAGTGCACACTTTTTGTCTTCTGAAAGCGCCGCTTCCTTGCGGAAGCACGCAGGCAGCCGGCACGAGCCATGTAGTCAGCGCTGAAGAACCTTCGCCTCCTGCTCTGGGAATACCTATCCGAGAGGCCCGAAGTAGACGGAGAGGCGCGATTTCTGCAGCCCTGGCACACACGTTTCTTTGTCGTGAAACCGAACGGGCTAGTCATGCCGGCACTGATATATTGATTACACAGGTGGTGTGTATTTTCCTATCTTGTGCATTGGGATGGGAAGACTTGACTTGTACCTTTTGTATCGTATCTTTTGTATCGTTTTGTACAATTTTATGTAAATTGCATGGACGTGCAGGCAGACCCTGCTACTGTGTAAGATTGTTAATATAGCGTGATTTGCATCGTACATATTGTATCGTTTTGTATCTTTTTTATGTAAATTGCATGGAAGTGCAGGCAGACATTGCTACGGGTTAATATGTGATGTAGTGTGTTTTGCACTATATGTACATACGTTTGGAAGTCAATATACTTCTCTTTGTGTAGTAGTAAACCTACGGCTCAGTATATCTTGGCCTTCGGCCAAGTGTAGCGCTTTGATCGATGCTAAGGGTCGGGACTCTACTCAAGGTATCTGGTTCTTAGCACAAGTCTTTACCCATTCCATTTCCGGCAATGATTGGGTTCCTCTTGCTCATCGGATGATTGGGTGCCCTGAACCGCTGGCGTGGGGGAGCGGTGCTCCGGCACCGGACCTTGACGTCACGACACTGCCCGATCGGCTGATCTCTTGCGCGGTTGGGTCCTTTGTATGCCAACGCAATTGGGACGAGTCTCCGTTTACATTGACATTCCGAAGTTTTGGTAAACCTGGAGGACAATTGCAATTAGAAAATTAGAAAAACTGCTTTGTTTGTTAATTTTTTTTACGGATTTTTTTCCGACTTTTTGTTCCGACTTTTTTTCCGACTGCTTTCTGGCTTTCTTTTCCACTTTTACTGCTGTGTGGTTTATTTTACAGACAGCGCGGTATTATTAGTATATAATTATTTACGCAACAGTAAATGATTAGTAATTACTGTTTAACTAGCCAATAATGAGTAATATGTATTATTCAGCACTTAGTGTATAAATAATATTTTGATAAATATTTACTAATAAATAGTAACTGATAATTGATTGACATTTTTCCATATAAGGTACGCATTTGAGCGTACTATGGTACTGCTCTGTGATTGGTCGAGACCTCCATGACGTCTTCCCGTCTCGACCAATAAGAGCCGCGGCAAAAGCGTGACACTCTTGTTGACGACAACGATGAGGCAATAAAGGCTTTTGCCATAATAACAGTTGGTCTCTGCAATAAAGTATTGCTTGGAAATCTACAAACCATTCCTGAAAAACACTGTTTTAACAGCGTATATCTGTTGCTTGTTCTACATCAAGTGCTGCAGCGCAACGGCACGAAGCCTAGACAAGAGAATGGGACAGACGCAGCGCTGAACTGACAACATAAGTTTATTAAGGGTGCCAACGCTATATATAATCTGGCACCGCAGAAAAACGTGAAATGGAAACATGGGACGGCACAGTCAACCTGTATCTCTCTGATCTCTCTGATATGGCAACGGATGGTGCACTCACACATTTCGCACCAAGCTGCCTAATTTCCGATGCCTCAATAATCGTCCTTGTTAGCTTATCTTTGCGGGTGGTGACAATCCGGCTTTTGTTCAATAAAGGATAACACGAGCAGTCACGAAAGTAAATTCCTATATGGAAAACAGCATTCTTAACATTAGTGCGATGTTCCCTAAGTCTGTCATTCAGACAACGGCCAGTCCGGCCGATGTACGAAGAACCGCAGGAGAGGGGGATCGAGTAAACAACATTATTCATACAAGACACATATTTGCTGGGATTATTTTTCTTGAAATTGTTATCATCATCTCTCTTCTTACCAGTTCTATTCACGCGCGAGCACATGGAACTTAATCTGACAGGGGCTGGAAACACCAATTCAACACCACCTCTTTTCCTATTCCTTTCAAGTTATGTGACAAAACATGGATGTATGGTATAACAGCTACGTATAACAGCTCGAGCAAATAAGATTGTTTCTCTCTCTCTCAGCTACCCCCACTTACTCTAGATTTTTATAGCGCTGAAGAAACATCACAGGAAGAAAGACACAAAAGACAGAAGCTGTGGTGTTTCTGTGGTGTTTCTTCAGCGCTATAAAAATCAAGATCATGTACCAACTAACCCGTCAAAAAGTCCCACTTACTCTAAGGGTGTCTGGGAGTGTGCACATCGTTAATGGCGCATCAGTAATAATACCTTACAATTTTTAACGGGTGACAACTATTGAGGCGTCCGCGACAGGGCGTTTGGTGCAATCAAGCTCAGAGGACGGAGAACGAGTTGGAAGAGTTTACGAAGAGGTCGTAAACAGGGTAGCAGCAGAGTGATAGCGAGAGGTACCGCGCGAAGGTAGTTGGGAAGGCCCATTGAGCAGTGCTGTGTGATAGCATTAGGCAGTTCAGATTGAAGATGAATCTCAAGGAGATTATTGCATTGGGCCTAGAGAAAGGTCTTAAAGGAGCTGAACTGCGAGAATGGGTGGACCGAAAAGAAAGGGAGGTTCTAGAGCAGGCTAAGAAAGAAAGAGAAGAGGCTGAGAAAGAAAGAGAGAGGCAAAGAAAAGAAAGAGGTAGACAACGAGCCGAAAGAGAAAAAGAATGGCTGAGGAAGCAGGCAGAAAAGGAAAGAGAATTATAAAAGAGAGAGATATTCTTCTGAAGAAGCTAGCTGTGATTCGGCGTTTGAAAGGTATCACCGAGCCTCTGGAGGTTACCTTGCCTTATATTAGGAGTTACACTGAAACGAGTGAGTCGTTGACAGCAACAGGTGCTGTGGAAACCATCTCCGGAAGTCACAGTAAAGTTGCGGAGCAGACCGTTCCTGCAGCCGTTATTTGACAGCTCCTCCTCTAAATAAGTCATGCACTCAGACGTGGTGCAGTCCAACGTGGAGCTAGAATCCAGTCCTTCATCATCAGGCGATGAGCACGCGAATCAGGTTTCTGGCTCGACAACTGCCTTCGCAGCTTCCGCGCAAACTGTCATCTCGGAGGGCACATTCTCAATTTCCTGAGAAATTTTAGCTCCGGTTCAGTCTTCTCTTTCTGAAATTTCTGTTGCAGGAACGGTCTGTTCCACAACCTTACAATGACTTTCGGAGATGGTTTCCACAGCACCCGTGGAAACCATGTGGAACAGACCGTTCCTGCAACAGAAATTTCAGAAAGAGAGGACTTAACCGGAGCTAAAGTTTCTCAGGAAATTGAGAATGTGCCCTCCGAGATGACAGTTTGCGCCGAAGCTGCGAAGGCAGTTGTCGAGTCAGAAACCTCATTCGTGTGCTCATCGCCTGATGATGAAGGACTGGATTCTAGCTCCACGTTAGATTGCACCACGTCTGAGTGCATGACTAATTTAGAGGAGGAGCTGTGAAATAACAGCGAGCACGAAAGCTCAGATGGAGCGGAAGCTCAAGACAGTATTCTTCCGAAAATTCAAGAGCTGGTTTGGAGCGATGGCTTGACTAATGAGGAGGTTCTTCAAACTGAGGAAGATGAGAAAGCCTTTTTCTCAGAGGAGACCATCAGTGCAGATCCTAGACTGATAGATTCAGATATGGAAGAAATCGAGGGTGCACTGCGATGAAAGAATTCAAGGAAAACTTTAAGGAACAAGAAGTAACTAAAAGTGAAGAGAGTATTAGTCTCCAGTAGAAAATGAGTCCTGCTTAAAGAAATTGCTACTGAAGGTCGTAAAGAAAAAGAAGGAAATCGAAAGAAATAATCGAGAACAAAGTGGTTCTCAAAGAGATACTCGATCAATAAAATGTTCTGGCTATGCGAGTAAAACCGGAGCAAGCGTGCCTCTGCTAATACTGCGAAAGAAAGTAAAAATGAAAGGAAAAGAATTCAGCACTGCCCAGGCAAGTGAAATAGACCGAGGCAGGTCCCGAAGAAAAACAAAGCAGAAGCGTCTGAAATGCTGGAAGCGCAAGCGTAAAGAGAGCAGCCAAGACAAAAAAGAAACGAGAAAACCGACAAGAAATAGTACTAAGCATGCTAGCGCCAGCACTGTCCGCAAGCATCATATTGGCAGCAAGAATGACCAGGGTCAAATTTCCGACCCGGAAGCAAAACTGAGTAAGAATCGAGACAGGAGCGAGAACAACTCACGATGGAAAAGGCTCATAGTAAAAGGAAAAAGAGCAGAACTCGCGAGAGGAGGAAACAACAGAGTCTCGTGAAAAAGAGAGCTTGCTTATCTCAAAGATGGAGACGAACTGCTGTGTTATAAGGAGGAGGTGACACACGAGTGTGCAAATATAGGCGAAGCTATTCCTTGAGTTTGACGACTTCTGATTGGAAAAAAAGTCTGCGCTTCTGTGTTGCTAAATTTTCATGTGTATCTTGACAACAGTGCGTTGTTATGTTTGTGAAAATCATGGCATTGATGTCTGAATTTTGTAATGTGTGACTGCAATTTGTGAAATTTGTGCAATGTATGTGGGTGACGTGGACATTTCCCCAATGTAGTTAGTGAGCGCATGCATGTGCGCGCGATGTTCGTGAGTATGGAGAATATTGTAGGACAATATTCTTTAATGGAGGGGCAGTGTCACGAAATCGGCGCACATTTTTATAAAGCCGGCGCGGCACGAGCCCCGTGCGGCGCCGCATCAAAAATTTCCGCAAGGTTCTAGAAAAACCTCCTTCCCCGCGCGAGAGAGCACGTAGCTTTGTACGCGTCGCCGTCACCCTCTTTCTCCTCACCCGGCGATGACGGTGATCCATCAGTCTGGAAAATTCCAGCTGTCTCCAGAACCTTCGGCGGCGCCTGACCAATGACGACGCGCGGCTCGACGGGAGGAAAGGGGAGCGCTCTAACCAGCGAAGCTAGGAGTTTGTGCGCGCTAGCCTTAGCGCGCCTTAACAGACAGACGCGGCGCGCCCAATTTATGCAGATCGCGCCGCTTGTATAGTCAGTCAGTCAGTGGTTGCGGCGTGTTCGCTGGTGCTTCGGCTGGACTCTCGGGGATCACCCGCTGCTGGCAAGCCCCCGGGCCTGCGATGGAGCGGCGCTCGTCTTGCATGGCGGCCACATCGTGACTCTCGAGGCGTCGGACTGCAACAGTGCCCGGTGAACAATTTGGTGTTTGTTTATGCGACTGTTGTGTTTGATCTGTGTTGTAAAGCCTGTGTGTTATTGAATACCTCAGTAGTTGCATGCTTAGCGTTAGTTTTTCTGTGAACCTCTCGTCTCTGCAATTTTAGTGTTTGTGTATTCCTCTGTATCGACTCTTGCAGTGTATAAAGTGTGTTTTGTTTGTTACTTCTGACTCCGACCCTTACTCTGGCTTGAACCGGCGAGAGCTGGGCACCAATCGCCCACTCCCTTCTGTCACTACAAGGTAGTTGCATTCCGGCCGAGCTTGCCCCGCAGGTCGAGGGCCTCTCCTTTGCTACCGGAACAGCTACCCCCATTCACTCTAAGGGTGCCTGGGAGTGTGCGCTCCGTTAAGGGCGCATCGTTAATAATACCTTATAATTACTAACGGGTGACAAAGTGAAATGAATTCTAGGCCTCCCGAGAATTGAACACCATGGCGCCAACAGGAGAGAGACCGGGCTGTAGCGGTCCGACTCCCTCTTTTCCGGTCTTCAGTGGTCCCGGCTTCCACCCCAAGGCGCCATCTAGGGATCACCATCCCAGCCCGTCGACTCGGGCGGTACGGGGGACGAACGATGGATGGCGTGCGGGTTGGGAATGGGTTGGCGCGCGTGTGACTGTGTGTTTTATCCGCAGCAGAGTGCACTGACCGGACTTCCTTGCTGCCCAGCCGTAGGCGCCGGTTGGCATCGCCGTCCTGCTGAGTTTTCAGTTCAATGTATATTTTTTGCCATGCCTTCCTTTACGTTCCTTACTTTTAATGTGAGAGGGCTTCGCAACACAGACAAGCAGCGCGAAATTATTCATTTTGCGCGATTACATGGGGTTGATGTTTTATGTCTACAGGAGTGCAATATACGTACTCCATTCGATGTATTATCTTTTCGTTCATGTTTTCACATCGATGTATTCTTTTCGCTGACAGACTCACGGTGCTGCGGTGTAGGCGTTATTTTGTCACCCGCGTTTCGCAATAGAGCGCATTGCACGTACGGTCCTGACGGTCGTGTTATTGCCGTAGACATGTTCTTAGATGGGCGGAAGACGCGATTTGTGAACGTGTATGCTCCAATCACAAGAGCACTAACAATAACTAACAAATATCGTTCTAATTACTGAAACATGGCTTACTTCCACCACACCTAATGACTGTATTATTCCTCCAGGATACACCATATTTAGATGGGACAGAGATACTCACGGTGGGGGCGTGGCAATTGTAGTTAAATCATCTCTTAGGCGGCACAGGTGGACTGCAGTATGTCGGAATCGGTCTGGTGCAGAATACACTTCGAAGACATCACGTATTTTTTTGGAACTATTTACCTACCGCCAACACACCCCCTGATTTTCTCGATGAAGTGAGACTGTTTCTATCCGCGCATGCACACGCCGATGCACGGTTGATAATGGCTGGTGATTTTAACCTCCCGCACATTGACTGGAATAATATGTCACCTGGACACAAAGAGACTTCGAGTGCAGAAAAACTGTTAGAACTTTTATTTTTGTATAACTTAAGACAAATTGTCTACGAAAATACTAGAGTGACACTTCATTCTCAGTCTTTACTTGATCTTGTATTTGTTTCAAATAAAGTCGGCGATTGCGAACTGACTGTCATGGATGGCTTATCAGATCATAAGATAATTTTGCTTAATGTACTAGTTAACAAAAGCAATTGCACAGAGCCTTCCCCTCAGGTGCTAGTGAAAGATTACGCACGGGCGGACGAAACATCTATATTGGATTACTTAGAAATTTCTTTTAGTGGATTTGAGTCAGCCCTCGAGCAGGGATCCCTGGAGCACTTATGGCAGCGGTTTAAAAATACAATAAAATTTTGCGTGGATCGTTTTATTCCCACATGGTGCAAGAAGATACGTAAACACAACCCGTGGATAACCAGAGATATCATGCACATGCACGCACCTGTCATGGCCACATTGAGGTGTTCGGCAGGTCGCTCGACGCGCCCAACTCTATGGCGTATGGACGTGTCGTTAATGCTGGACGTCAAGAGCTTCAGCGACATTCGGGCGGAAGTGTCCAGCTACGTTCCTGACATCAACCAGCTGTCACCCGAGGGGTGGGACAACGTGAAGACGGAAAGGCGGGCAATTCTCGTCCGGGCAGGTAAGGAGAAAAGTGCACTGCGCACCGCCGCACTGAACGATGGGCTAAGAAGATTGAGGATAATTCAAAGTGCCGATGACTTTATTTATTTATTTATTTATAATACCCTCAGGGTACAGTTGTACGTTACAGAGGGGAGGGGCGCATACAGGATATATATAAAAAACAGAAGGTTAACAAAAGCGTACAAATCTGAAAAACAAAACAAATAAAAAAGAACAAGGTACATGTGCAATTTAGGAAATTTAGGAAAACGGCATAGGTGTTAAAAACAACAATATAAAAATATAATAAGCAACAGTATACAATGATGTTATGCAAATAACCATACAGTAAGTTTTAAAACTAGGCAAAAAAGAAAGATTGCAGCGCGGATTTAAATTTTTGTTCTTCAGTTATACTTGTTAGTGATGCAGAGAGGTTATTCAAATCATTACAGGTGCGGGGAAGAAAGGAGTTAAAATAGGCAACTGTGTTTGTGTGCGGAATGTTTACCTTTTGACTATGGTTACGGCGAAACGAAATGTAGGATGGTGGCTGAACCCATGAGGAACGCAAGGTGGAGTTATGGTAGTATATTTTGTGAAAAAGTGAGAGGCGGGATAGTTTTCTTCGAGTAGATAACGGCGCGAGATGTAAGTATGCTTTAATATTAGTAACACTGGCTGTCCTTTGATAGTTATTTAAGATGAACCGGGCTGAGCGATTTTGTACTGCCTCAACGGAGTGTATGAGTGTTGCTTGACCGGGGTCCCAAACAGATGAGGCGTATTCCAGTTGTGGACGAATGTATGTTGTATACATTAATAGCTTTAATGATGATGGTGCAAGGGAGAAATTACGACGAATGTATCCGAGAGTACGATTGGCTTTAGCGATGATGGAGTTGACATGCAATTTCCAGGTTAGATCACTAGTAACGATTACACCAAGGTAGCGGTATGACTTTACAGATTCTAATGGGACGTTATTAAGCATATACATAGGACTTGTTACATTAGTTCGAGATACACTCATTGATTTGCATTTGTTAATGTTTAATTGCATGCACCATTTACTGCACCATTCGCTAATATTATTAAGGTCATTCTGGATTAGTAGGATACCGGAATTATCAGCAAGTTTACGGTATAAAACACAGTCATCAGCAAATAGGCAAATTTTCGAAGAAACACAGGAAGGCAAGTCATTTATGTAAATCAAGAATAAGAGCGGTCCCAGAACCGACCCTTGCGGAACGCCAGACCGGACTGGGACAGAAGGTGAGTTGATTTCATTAGCATTTACAAATTGTACGCGGGATGTGAGGAAAGCGCGGATCCAATTAATTACAGCAGGGTCAATGTTTAGAAAGCTGAGTTTATGAAGGAGTAGTGCGTGGCTTACTTTGTCAAAAGCTTTAGAGAAATCAAGAAATATACAGTCAGCCGAAAAGCCAGAATATAAATAGGCATGCAAATCATTAGTGAAGGAGACAAGCTGAGTTTCACAAGAGAATAGTTTACGGAATCCATGCTGTGCACTTGAAAAAAAGTTGTTATTTTCGAGAAAGTTAACAAGATGTGTGTATATAATGTGCTCCATAATTTTACAAGGTACGGATGTTAGGGAAATAGGCCTGTAATTGAGGGGATCGTGTGCTGGACCTGATTTGTGGATGGGGATTACTTTAGCAGATTTCCAGTCATGGGGCAAAATGCCAAGATCATAAGATTGCTTAAAAATGCACTCCAGTATTATTGAACAGTATTCTACAGTGTTTAGCAAAAATTTAATATTTATCTCGTCAGTTCCACAAGATAATTTGGGTTTCAGTTTGTTTATTAAAGCTTTGATACCTGTTGATTCAAATATTATTGGGTCCATGAGCTGATAATTGGTAGCATTCACAACTGGAATATGACTGGTGGGTACAGGGGATGAAAATGACTGAATGAATGCGTCGTTAAGTACTTTTGAACAGAGGTGAGACGGCACCGAGTCCCCTGAATTAGTGAGCAATGATAAGGTGTTGTTATTAGTGTTATTAGTGTTCCCTCGTATGACATTCCAAAATCGCTTTGGATTAGCCTTTAGTAACTGTGGAAGAGTAGTGTTTAAAAAAGACAACTTAGCTGACCTTAAAGACGTGATGTAACATTTAGCCGCTTTTTTATACGATAGCCAATGAGTTAGTTTTAAAGACTGTCTGGCTGCACGGAACAAACGCTTTTTCTTGTTTGATAATCTGTTCAGATGTGTATTATACCAAGGCGCTTTGCTGTTATTGTAGGCGGTTCTAAGGGGGACGTATCGGATGGTTAATTCGGAAATTTTATTTTTTAACATGGACCAGTTAGTTTCTATGGACCGGTCGTGAAGTGATGGCAAAAACAGATCTAGAAATGAGCAGAGTTCGCTGTTGATGGCGGTGTAGTTAGCTTTGTTAAAATCACGAAATTTTCTTTTTTGTCTGCTTGTTTTTGTTTGAGTCACCGTTAGCATAAAATGTAGGATATCATGATCGCTCAGCCCGGGCAGGTGCGAAACGATCGATAAGTTGTCTGCTGATGTTGAAAGAATAAGGTCGAGAACTGACGATGTACTATGTGTTACACGTGTAGAACGATTAACAATCTGGGATAAGTTGAAGTCTGAGCAAATGGAGAGAAACGGATTAGCTTCGGCGGACGGGGGATTTGAAAATGAGTTATCAAAGGACCAGACGATATTTGGAAAATTGAAATCGCCTAGAAGTAAAAGATCAGCACCAGGGAAACGAGTTACAATATGATTTAGAGAATTGTGTAGGTTATCGCAAAATGATGAGTCAGCCAAGGGTGGTCGATAACATACGCCTAATATTACTTTTTTAAAGTTCAGATTCAGGCAGCACCATATTAGCTCTAAATTAGTTATAATAGGTACAACAAAACAATCGATGCATTAACTGATAGCAATTAGGACCCCACCACCAACTCTGCCCGTTCGGTCACTCCGGAAGACAACATATTTCTTTTCACAATGAAACAGTTCACTATTTCTTATTTTGCTATTTAGCCATGTTTCTGTTAACACAATAATATCAGCATTACAGTCTTCTATTATAGCGCATAATTCATCTTTTTTTGGGTAAAGGCAACGGATGTTTGTGTATAACACTGAACATTCGAGACTATTCGAAGCGCCTCCCCTCATATGATCCTAGCTAGTAGACATCATGCGACCAGACCGGAGAGTTCTGCCATGAGTTTCACTCGCGATTTCTGCTGCATTTTCATAGGAATTGCTGATTTCATAAATGGCATCTTCACTTTCGTTGTAGCCGTAGCACTTTCGTCCTATAAAAATTTTCTTGTAACCAAGTTTGAAGGATACGCCACCTTTGGATTTGCCAAATTCGACTAATTCTTTTCTTTTATTAACGTTTTTTTAGTTAACGTTCGCCATGCGATAATACCTAGACATCTTGAGAACCAGATACCATCGCATCCTGCAAGATGGGTATGAGGATACGCAAAACAGGGATGTGCCGCTCACAGCTGAGTGCACGGCTGATTTGATGCACAGCCGAAGCACGCGCAGGCACGATGACCGAACGGCGTGGGTGGAGAGTGTAGACGTGGGCGATGGCACAATGTCCGAGGATCCGGCCGTAATCTCGCACGTCTTCCGCGAACACTTTGCCTCGCGATTTACGTCGGCCCTCCGAAATGAAGCCGATGGAGTGACATGTATTGCCACCTTCTGTGACAACTTACCTGCTCTGCCCGAAGCCGAGGGTGCGGCACTTTGTGCCCCAGCATCGCGTACGGCAGTGTTTGAAGTCCTACGAGACATGACACACTCATCCGCGCCTGGTGCGGATGGCATTATGGCGGCCTTCTACTGGAAGTTCTTTGACGCTCTCGGCAGCCCGATAACCACTCTGGTAAACATGGTCATCCGGGATGGAAGAAAACCTGCCCCCTTCACAGAATGACGTATCATCTTGATCCCCAAAGAAGGAGCATCGCCGTCATCTCCAGAGGCATGGAGGCCGATAAGGTTATTGAACAGTGACTACAAGTAGATTACTTCCTTGCTCGCCAAGCGCCTCCGGCCTTTTTTGGCAGATTTAATCTGCCTTTCCAATCGTTGGCGGTACCGGGACGCACCGTATTTGCCCCGCTCACGTTCACCCGAGACGTGTTTGCATACGCACAGGAAAAAAGAGTGAGCGGAGTAATCGAATCGCTGGATCAGGCTAAGGCATTCGACAGGATCGAACACCCGTACTTATATCAAGTCCTAAGGTGCTATGGGCTCCGCGAAGAATTGATAGGGACCATAAAGCTCCTCTACGAAGATGTGTTGTGTGATTTGATATTGAACGGAGAGGCGCTCCCCAATTTAACTGTCACCCGAGGTGTGCGACAGGGTTGCCCATTGTCACGAGCACTCTTTGTCCTGTCGCTGGACCCACTGCTGCGGCGCGTCGTCAGCGAGCGTCGCATCCGCGGCTTTCCGGGGATAGGACAGGACGAGATGAAGATAATGCCATATGCAGACGATATCTCCCTGCTTGTGCCTGACGGGCAAAGCCTGCAGAGTTTCCTGACAGTTTTCAGGGAATGTGCTCCGCTCTCGGGAGCGAAACTGAACGTGAAAAAAAGTCGCACCCTCCGCTTTGGCAGTTTCCAAGAGGCGCTCCCAGAACCGATCCCCTTGGTGGAAGCTTTTAGGGTACTGGGAGTCCTCTTTCAAGAAGGAAGCGTATCCCCAGCCACTTGGAGCCTGGCCATCGACAAAGCCAACAGGGTATTCTCAAACGCAGCACGTTTTGACTTGTCTACGGCCACCAAAATCGCAGTTATTAAGACCAGCGCGCTCTCCTTCGCGCTCTACGTAGCAAGGGTGGCAGTGATGCCAAGACGCACGGCAGGGAGACTCTCCTCCCTACTAGGCACCTTCCTCTGGGGAGGACAGATGGCCCTAGCGGCGCGACATCTTGTTCAAATTCCCCGTAATACGGGAGGCCTCGGAATACCATGTGTCCAAACGGTTGCGCGGACTGTGATGACCAAGCTAGTCGTGAGCCTTTTGGACAAAGAAGACTACCCAGGACGGCCCCTACTGTTATACTGGCTGAGCACTGCGAGGAGGGCCTTCATTCCTCAAAGACATTTGGGACCGCGAGCGGGAACATCGCACCCCTTCTACCAGGCGGCCGCCAGGTTCCAAGAAACCTTCAATGTAGAGCTGCCAGATGTAAACGTAGAGGAGGTGCCGCCAACAGAAATAAGCGGCCTCATGGCGTGCGCTCGCCTCAGGGCAGAAGAGGCAGAGCGAACTGATTCTAGGAGCTGAAGATCATGGGCCACGAGCACAATGCCGGATCAAGTCAAAGACTTTGAGTGGCGACGGCGGTGGGGCGTGCTCCCGACTCAGGACCATCTCTATCGATGGGGGGTTGTCCCCAACAGTCAGTGCCCGCAGTGCAGAGCACCGGAGATAGGGGATAATTTTCTTTTGAGTGTCGCGTATCGAAAGTTATGTGGCATCTAGTCTACCGTATGTTTTCGGTGCGGATAAAACAACCGTGGCGTGTGCATTTGCGCGGCTTGTGGTGGCAGGTACCTTTTTCGTCCTCTGGAAGCGCCGCTGCCTGGCGGAAGCCCGCAGGCTGCCGGCACGAGCCATGTACCCGGCGCTGCAGAGCCTGCGCCTTCTGCTCTGGGAATACCTATCAGAGCGGCTCGAAGTACATGGGGAAGCGCGGTTTCTGCAGCGCTGGCACACGCGCTTTTCGGCGTGAACCCAAATGGGCTCTCCATGCCGACATTGTTGAATTGATCCCACAAGTAGTGTGCATTGGATAACTTGTATGCATGTACATCCCCCCCCCCTTTATTCCCCTTCTTGTGCATTGGGATGGCAATATTTGAGTTGTACTCCTTTTTATTATTGTATCTTTTGTATCCTTGTATCCTTGTATTATTGTATCTTTTGTATAAAAGTGCGAGCAGACCCTGTATGGGTTGAGACTGTTATTGTAGAGTGATTTGCAACATCTGGATTGTGTCGGCATATTGTTTTGTATCCTTTACATAAGTGTATGTGTTGACAGGTCCACATTGTCGATGTATTGTGTGTTTTTTATGCGTTTGGAAGTCAATAAACTTCTCTTTGTATAGTACTGGACCAACAGGTCAGTATATCTCAGCCTTTGGCCAAGTGGTGAGCTTTAGTGGAGGCTAGGGGTCGGGACTCTACACAAGGTCTCGGTTTTTAGAACCAGCCTTTAACCATTCCTTTTCCGCAATGCTTGGGTCCGCCTTGCCCATCAGATGATTGGTTGCCCTGAACGGCTGGCGTGGGAGAGCGCGGCTAAGGCACGGGATCTGCACGTCACGACACTGCCCGATCGGCTGTTCTCCTGTGCGGCTGCGACTTTTGTATGCCAACGGATTTGGGAGGAGTCTCCCATTTTCATTGACATTCCGAAGACTTCGTAAACCTGGAAATCACCCCCCCTCCCCCTTATGGGTGCTCCTGCTCTAGGCGAGCCCATGACCATTTTCTCCTTCCAATGTCCCAAGAATTGTCGAAAGCCACCTCTGTTCGTAACAGCTTAAAGGAGCCCGAAACGATTTTTAAGCACATAATTTTGCCTCTTGGTTACGTAGATTTATTTATAGTGACACGATCAACAGTGGTTGTCTTACGTATTATCCAGTATTTAATATTTTATTTTGCTCGTGAAAGCGAGTTCAGACCACTGATGGTGCGAGCACACAGTGGCCATATTTGGCAGCGGCTATGAGACAAAGGGTCCGGTTTGATGATTGGACGAACAGTAAATTCATGGCTAATTGAACTCATGAATAATGATGCGCTTTGTCATGTTCTTGCGTTTACTAATATACTTACAAAACCAACATATTTATTTTAGATCAAAGCACTTCAAATAAAATGTTACAAAAGAAACGCCAAGGCTCCATTTTCCTGAATCCAAGAATTTTGCGCCCCTAGAGTACAAATAGCTGCTCCTGCAGCTCCTGTTTGCCCATGTGCTTGCCTCACGTGGTTTGCCATTTGCCTATTCCTCGTGGCTTGTTGTACGTGGTTCTTCGTATCCTAGTAGGCTGTCCTGCCTAGACCGATCGGTTTTCGCTGGTGAGGCCTGGTTGTAGCCTGGTTATATTTCGTGCTGTCATGAAGAAATTTGCGCAGTCCCAGGCTGCTCGAGCAGCGAAGGCGCTGGAGGAGTGTCATACCACAGATTTCCTTCCCATAATGAACGAAAAAGAATGTGGTTAGAAGGGGAGGGGTGGGGGGGTTGCGTGGAGTATATCCCTAGCACGCGCGTCCCCTTGTCCCTTTCCGCAAGGTCTGTTGACGCAACAAAGCGGATGAAATGTGTTTTTACCCCCCCCAGCTCTTTTTGTTCCCGACTTACTTGAACCCGCAAATTGCAAGCGCAGTTGATAAACAAAATGGAATTGGGCCCCCCACGGTAAATATTATTTGGAATGTGCACCTTTTGATTTTGGTCTTAGGTAGCAAAATATGGACGCAAAAAGAAGGGTAAACCATCCTATTCGGCTTGAAGCGATGTACAGCTATAATATAAAGCAGCGCATCTTTCGAAAGCATGTTCCCAATGTATATTTCTTAATGGAGTGTGTGCCAGACCTTGATCTTAGCATGTTACTACCAACGATCTGGGCAAGTTGCAAGAGGCTAGAGCTACCACTCATCTCAACGGTATATGAAGTTATTGTGGTTATAAAACTGCCTTTGAAATAGTGGTCTGCAGCTCATATTACTTCGTCACTGCATATTCCAGGAGCATCTAGCAGATACTGAAGAAGCAGACCTTGCTGAAGCCTCTGCACCTGAAGTAACATCTATCACAAGCCTAAATGTGAGCGTTTAAATTTTATTTGTATGATGGGATGTGTGCAAAAAATTCGTGCTATAAAACAAGTTTTACATGCACAGACCTCATCATTTTCCCATAAGATAGCAGCTAATGTGGAAATTGGGGCTTCACTTTTTCAACTTGACGTGTCAGGCTCTAATCTGCACGCCAGAGAGAAAGTATGTAGACAAATTAGCTGAGCAAAGTTGTATTTTGGCACACAAGTTTTTCATTTTTCCCCATGTATTCATTGCAGCCTTCGACAAGTTACAACGCAGACCACGACTACTGCAGGCAGGCTATAGCTTCAACACAAACTGATGAGACTTTTGTGGATCAAAATTCAATAGGTGAATGTTTAGCTGCTTCAAAGATTACTTTATCTCATTGTGTATGCATAGCTTATACTGTTTCATTTTACCACGACATTGATAGCAGGCTTGAATTTACTGTACTTGGTTGAGCGCCATCATGCTTATCATTATTGAAAATGCCTCACTTTGCCCTGAAGTGTGCAGGCGGGCTTCCAGGTTAATGTCGTGAAAGATCGATGTACGCACACAGAGACTGTGTTCTCTGAAGTGGTCTGCAGAAAATGCAAAGAAGGTGGAACAACTGATCATGCCTTGGACACCTCACTAGAGCTTGTTGGAGACTCTGCGAATAGAAGGTGCTCAACGCCAGTGGATAATTTGCCAAATGGGTCATTGCAATCAGTGGTTGAGCCATCCCCTTTGAAATTTCCTGCTGACGACACCTACGAACCATCATTGATGAGTTTATTTTTGTGAGTGTCTATTATCTATCTCTATACTAGTAGCGACTGTGTTTTTTGTTATGAATTTATTACACTAGATGTTACCTATATCTTTGCAGAAGTAGCAAGTCTCCTACTGTGCCAGTACACCACCAGAGGAATTTTGTCGTCTTCGAAAATAACCTCCTGGAATTGTTCAGAATTTGCAAGCAGTGCCAAGCGCCTTTTAAAATATTAATAGGAGTTAGTGGTTCCGCACTTTATGCTGCCACAGTGTGCACAAAGGAGCACTCATTGACCTGGAACAGTCAGCCAATGTTGAACAGAAAGGCACCGGGAAATGCATTGCTCTCTGCTGCCATATGTTTTTCTGGAGCGAGCTCAGAAAAAATGCTGCGACTCCTTCAGCAAGCTGAAATTTGTGTCCTGTCAACCCGTTCATACTACAGAACATTTATCTTGCGGCCAGCTATCAAACAGGTACGTTAGGCAAGTAGTTCATTTGAAAGTCACTGTGTTAATGCTTGATTCCTGTGTGCTTAATTATTCGGTGTTGGTGCATTCTTCTTCCAATAGTGTCACACCAAGGCTCGGTGACTGTCGACGGTGACAAAAACGACGAGCGTATGTCGAAAGGCGCGTGCTACAAAGAAGACGGCAGACAAAGAAGAAGACGCAAGAGACTGACGCGCTAGTTAAACGTTCGATCGGAACACCGACTAGAGATTGAACGTACCCTTGCATTTGGTGGAGGCTGCTCTTCGTTCCGTCCTCATGCTGGAGTTTCGCAGCCGCACACTCGCTTCGCCATCCGCTATGCCTGAGGCAAACAGCCAGACCGCCACTCCATGCTCGACTGCTCCCACCGCTTCCCCTAATATCATGTGCTCTGGTGGCCTTCGCCAGCGTGACCCCAGCTTCCTCAGTGGCGCCAACGACCAGGATGTAGATGATTGGCTATCCTCCTACGAACACGTAAGCGCCTACAACAAGTGGGACGATACCACCAAGTTAGCCAATGTCCTTTTTTATCAGACCGATGTGCCAATCTATGGTTCCGAAACCACCAACCCGGCCTGCCCACCTGGTGGGCCTTGAAAACTGGGTTTTCCGAGGTGTTCGACTGCCCCGCTGTGCGCAAATTGCGCGCCGAACGACGCCTCGAAGCCCGCGCTCAGCATCCTTAGGAAACGTTCACCAGCTACATAACAGACATTGTGGATCTTTGTAAACGTGTTACTCCTTCTATGTCCGAAGCTGGCAAGATCACCAAAATCCTGAGGGGAATCATCGACGATGCCTTTGAAATGTTGACTGCCAGAAACCCGCAAACCGTCGTCGAAGTGGTTCAGCTCTGTCAAAGTTACATCGCCCTCAAGAGGCAACGAGCTTCTACTCGGCGTTCTTTCGTGAACAATCGCTTATTGGAGCCTCAGACAGCATGCGGTCTCACTTCTGAACCGCCTTCCATCCTTCCCGCGATCAAGGCCTTTATACGGGAGGAAGTGGCTCGCCAACTGTCGCTCCTCCCTGCTTCTGCCGCAACCACCCCATCGCTAGATTCTGCACTTCGGCGCACCATCCATTAGCAAGTTGCAGAAGTTTTACCGCCAAGCTCTCAAATTACGCCTGTGACAGCCCCACTAACGTACGCCGCTGTCGCCGCCCGACCACCACCCTGCCCTGTCGCGTATGCTGCGCCGTTACCACCGCCACCCCCTCCACCCCGCCCTTATCTGCCTCCTCGACGTCCGGTCAACAATCCATGGCGGACCTCCGACAATCGCCTAATCTGTTATTCATGTGGCGTTCCTGGCCATGTCACCCGGCTTTGTCGCCAGCACGCGCAGTCGCACCGCAATGGCCCCCGCCTGTACAGTTCCAACTACAGTTCAAACTATTAACCTTTCCCTCCTCATGTCGCTGCTGGCACTTCTACGGACTCATTTTATCTTGACCGCTCCTCCCCCTCCTCCCGCCGATCGCCATCACCCCGCCGTCGTTCCCTCTCGCCGCTGCGCCGTCGCTCTCCTGCTGGCCCGGAGGGAAACTAACAGCCGCAGTTTCTGAGGCTAGGCTCTTTACGTTTCCACGTTGATTACAGGCGATTGAATAAGATAACGCGAAAAGACAGGTGCCCCCTTCCATGTATTGATGACGCTCTCGATTGCCGTCATGGTACCAAATTCTTTTCATCTCTGGATCTTCGCTCGGGCTACTGGTAGGTACCCATGGCCGCTGACGATCGACCAAAAGCCGCTTTTGTGACACCTGACGGTCTCTATGAATTTAATGTCATGCAGGTTGGATTGTGCGGCGCGCCGGCCACCTTCGAGCGCATGATGGACACCATTCTGTCCGGACACAGGTGGCATGATTGTCTTTGTTACCTGGACGATGTTGTCGTGTTTTCAAAAGATTTTACGTCACATTCGGACCGTCTCGAGCGTGGGCTTAAGTGTTTGACTGATGCCGGCCTCCAACTATTTTTGAAAAAGTGCTGCTTCGGGGCTCGTCAGCTTCCTCTATAGGGACACGTTTAGAAAGACGCTGTTCGTCCAGATCCTGCGAAACTCCGTGCAGTAGCTGAGTTTCCACGCCCAACTTCTATAAAGGATTTACGTATTTTTATCGGGCTGTGCTCGTATTTTCGTCCGCAGTTTCGCTTCGGTCATCTCGCCGGTGACTGAGCTCCTTGCCGGGGACGCTATTCTTTCGTCTTGGACATCCGACTGTGATGAGGCCTTTTCGACGCTTCGGCGCATTCTAGTGTCGCCTCCGATTCTCCGTCCTTTTGACCCTGCGGCGCCTACCGAAGTTCACACTGATGCCAGTGGTGTAGGTCTCGATGCTGTCATTACGCAATGAAAGCCCGGCTACCCAGAGTACATTGTTGCTTATGCTAGCCGCTCTTTAACAAAGGACGAAAAAATTATTCTGTAAACAAAAAGGAGCGCTTGGCCATCATTTGGGCCATTGGTAAGTTCCGCCCATATATCTACGGTCGTCCCTTTTCTGTTGTTACGGACCATCATGCACTCTGCTGGTTGTCCACCCTTAAAGACCCATCCGGCCGTCTTGCTCGTTGGGCCCTACGCTTACAAGAGTACAATATTCAGGACACCTACCGGTCTGGCCGTAAGCATTCTGATGCCGACGCCTTGTCTAGGACATCTCTTCAATGCGGATCTGACTAGACAGCTATCATCATGGGTGACTCATCATCCGTAGAAATTGGCGACATGCCCAATGAACAAAGGCAAGACACTTGGATCGCTTCTCTTCTCACGCTTCTATCTACAACTTCTGTGCGCCAAGCTTCACGAACGCTTCGCCGTCAAGCTCGTCATTTTGCCATCCGCCACGGCATGCTTTACCGCCGAAATTGCCTTTCTGACGGAGGCAAGTGGCTCCTTCTCATTCCTCGGCACCTCCGTTCGGAAATATGCGCCGCTTTTCACGCCGATCCTCAGTGTGTCCACGCCGAAGTGTTGAAAACTTACACTCCTCTTCACCTCCGCTATTACTGGCAGGGTATGTACCGCTTCTTGCGTCATTACGTTCGCGCATGCCAGGAATGCCAACGCTGCAAAACCCTCCACACCACTCCAACTTTCCGATGCAGCCCTTGCCCTGCCCCCGCCGGCCGTTCGATCATGTGGGTATTGATCTTTACGGGCCGCTACCAGTCACTCCAGCTGGTAACCGTTGGTCCATCGTGGCTATTGACCACCTTACCTGCTACGCAGAAACATCTTTATCTTCTGCGTCGGCCCCAGACGTTGCGTCTTTCGTCGTGCACCATCTCGGTCTGCGCCACGGTTCACCTAAGGAATTGCTCAGTGACCGTGGCCGTGTTTTTCTTTCCGAGACCAATGAAGCCCTTCTTCAGCAGTGCCGCAATGTCCACCGTTCTACCTAGGCCTACCATCCGCAGGCAAATGGCATCGGACTTGGCAGCGGACGCAACGGACCGAGCACACGCTCATTTTCTGCATGTTTCGAAGGGATACGTGAAAGCATATACGACTGATATCAAGAGCAAGCCAGCGGGAAACAAAACAGCTGATACTGACGAATTGGTGCGACTGTGCGGGACGCTGGAGACGCCCCCTTCGTCTGACCACGTGACCATCGTCTTCACCCGAAGTTGTGAAAAGGACGTCGCAGCTGCTTCGAGAGACACTTGGCAGCGGACGCAACGAACCGAGCACACGCTCATTTTCTGCTTGTTTTGCAGGTTGGAAGTCTCGCAACTTTGTTGCATTACTATTTTTAAGTCTTTTCCGTTGCTTCTGCTGCCAGTTTTTATTACTTTCGACCAACATAAACGTGTTTGTTGCTCATCATGGGAACTGAGATAGCTGATTTGAAGCGTGAAATGCGAAAAGAAATAAGGGAACTGAAGAGTGGAAGAACGGGCTAGTTGGTAATTCATCTTGGAAATCAAACTAGCTCACTTCAAAACAAAGACACAGGAAGAGAACGACTACACGGCGCTGTGTTGTCGTTCTCTTCCTGTGTCTTTGTTTTGAAGTGCGCTAGTTTGATTTCCAAGGAAACTGAAGGCTAGTCTAGAGCACATGAACAAAGATGTCGAGGACTTTCGAACAGACTGTGCTGAACTGAAAAAAGAAAATGCCGCTCTGAAAGTGACAATAAGGAGCTGATTAAAGAAATTGCAAAACTAAAAAAGATGGCAAAAGAAAATTCGATGCGGATCACCGCACAGAATCAGTACTCGAGGAAAAAAATCTCGAGATTAAAGGCATTCCTGAGGACGAAAATGAAAATTTGATTGATGTTCTTGGCAGGCTTGGTGACGCACTTGGCGAATCTATACCACAAGAAGATGTTGGAATCTGCCACTGGGTTCCAGTGCGAAAGACTGCTGCTGACCAGAGAGATGGCTACGACGATACTGTCGAAATAAGGCCCCAGCAAAAAACGAATAGTAACAGCAACCATGTAGTAGCATTCAACAACCGCGCTAAGCGCGATGCCATTCTTCAGAAAGCACGGAGAAGTCGGTTCGGTGCAGATGGACTCGGGTTCTCAGAGAAACAGTCTGTCGTTGTAAATGAGTATCTGTGCCCAAAAATGAAAAACTTGCTTGAAAAGACAATTGGCAAGAAACGGGAGGTGGGCTGGCGTTACGCATGGGTCAGGCATGGCAGGGTTTACGCAAGGAAAACTGAAACGTCCCGAGTTATCCGAGTTGATTTTGAGTCCGACCTGCATAAAATACGCAATGCAACCGCCTCTCCCTAAGTGCCTATGGCCCGCTCTTTTGCACTTGTCTGATTATTTTTGATGGCTGCCTTAACAATGTTACCTGTCTTTCTGGCAACAGTTATATCAGTGAACTGCATTGCAAAACTAAAGTGCGAGAAAGAAAAACGACGAACTGGTTATGTTTTTTTGCCGAATTTCGTATCAAGTTTCATGTTATTATGATTACCAAAACGTGGTATTCTTCTACAGCTGATGTTTTGAATCTCCCAGGATACGCGAGTTTCTTTCTAAACAGGTCCTACCGACGTGGTGGCGGTGTACTACAGCTGGTATCAAAACAGTTTGCATGTGCTGTACAGCCAGACTTTTGTGAAATTAATGCTGATTACGAGGTTATAACGACTCAAAGAGAAAATAAGTTGTTTGCCGTCATTTACCGACCACCTAATGGGAACGTAAACCGCTTTTTTAAGTTCTTAGAAACGCTCTTAAATTTCACAATTACGAATAAGCTTCAAATCATTATAGATGGTGACTGTAACATTAATCTGTTGGGTAAAGCTGCTGCCTCGCGTGACTTCCAAATTTTGCTCAATTCTTATCTTGTGGTAAAGTCATAACAGAGCCAAAACGAATCACCCATCATTCAGAGAGCCTTTTAGATTTATTTGTGACTAATAATGTGAGTGACTCTGTTAAGTCGGGCCGAATAATTACGGGACTAAGTGATCACTTTCCTATATACATGATCTACAAATGTAATGGATTTATTAAAAGAAAGGTTAGCCACTTCGATTCGTACACTGTCAGAGACGTAAGTTCCAGGACCCCAGAGCTGTTTAAGAATGAAATAAGCAGTTTAAACAGGAACCCGTTTTTGAGTGCAAAACTGGTCAGCAAGCACACGACATTTTTCTCTCATTATTTAAGCCATGCTCTCACGCATGTTTTAGGCTGAAAATTATAAACAAATCTAAAACGTTACGCAAGCCTTGGATGACAGATGAGTGTTTTAAAATTATTAAAACATAAGAACAACTATACGCAAAGTTCGTGAAGAGAAGGAGATTGGATGGCCTCACAGCTTTAAAAAAATACAGAAATTCTGTCACAACCATTTTGAGTAAAACAAAAAATGCGTATTTTGAAAACTTATTTAATAACTGAACTAGTCAGACCTATGTTCTCTGGCGCGTACTTAGCAAAATATTGAATACTTGCACACGCAACAGTTAAGTACTTCAACTAATAGTTAATGCTAAAGCACTAAAAGGGAAGGACCTCGCGGATGAATTTAACAAATATTTTACAAATCTTTCCTCAGGAACACCTTTATAAGACAGCGATAATATTAAAAAATATTTAGGTGCACCTAATCCTAAATCTGCCTTTTTTGAACCGACAACTGATGAAGAAATTTACTCTATCTTTATGTCCTTAAGGAATAACAAAGCAGGGGACATTGATGATCTTGAATTTAAACCCATTAAATACGTCTTAGACCTGCTGACTCCAGCTCTTTGACACATTTACAATACGTGTTTACATACTGGTACCTTTCCAGATATTATGCAGTGTGCAAGAGTAGAAGTTATATATAAATCAGGCGATAAAAATAACTTTTCATATTATCGACCGATCTCAATATTACCCATTTTTTCCAATGGTCAAGAAAAAATAATATGCAACGAATCACCAGTTTCTGTGATAAGCGAAAGCTTTTATCTCCACAGCAATTTGGGTTCCGTCAAGGCATATCCACTGAATTAGCTTTGTAACGCAGAAGGAATTAATACTTAGAGGGTTTGAAAATAACAAATTGACCCTAGGTATTGTGATAGATTTCTCGAAAGCATTGAACAGAATTGACCACAAAAGTTTGTCTACAAAATTAGAGCATTATGGGTTTCGTGGAGTTTCTGGTAACCTTCGCGCAAGCGCGGTTCAGGATTTCTGCCGAGGAGACCACAGCCGTCACCGAGAATCGCCCACACACCGTAGGCACTTACCGCAACGGGATGTGAGCGCGAAGCCGTGTCAGGTGAGAAGACTTTTCCTCATATTTAAACAACCGTAAGCAATGCGTCGTGATTAACCAAGCTCACTCTTCTCTATTAAATGTCACTTCAGGTGTGCCGCAAGGCAGCATACTCGGACCGGTTTTATTTATTATCTACATAAATGATATAGTAAACACCAGCACACTTGCATCTTACATCATTTCTGCGGATGACACCAGCATTTTTTTCCAGTCAGCTAGTATTGAAGAGCTCACTGATTTCGCAAATGTTACACTTCCAAATTCTCTCAATGGACTCAGATAGATCTACTACAAATTTGCGTTGCAAAAACAAAAGCAATATTATTTTCTCCTATGCAGAAGGTTATTAGTCAGGATATTGACATAAAACTCGGTTCCGAACAAGTACAAGTCGTTAACGAAAAAAAAAACGTTGGGTGTGACGTTCAGTCAACATCTAAATTGGAATGCCCACGTGAAACGCGTGGCGGGAAACCTGGCAAGAGCTTGTGGCGTGCAGTGTAAGTTTAGAATGATGCTTCCGACTAAAATTAAGCTAATTCTTTATAACTCAGTCTTTGCTCCCCATATTAACTACTGCAGTCTTGTATAGACCGACGCAACTCAATCCAAATTTACCAAATTAATGCTATTACAAAAGAAAACAATTTGTCATGTAGCAAATGCCTGATATGACGCCCATAACAAGAGAACTTTTTGCTTTGTTTAATGTACTCCCCATACACCAGTTACATAAACTTAACCTTGTTATGAAGTACAAACACAGTGTTCAAACTAACAATGAAGCTTTCCTCAACTTATGTAATTACATCGACCTTTAGGAGTGCCCTACATATTCAAAAACAGAGAATACTGGTCTATACCCCCTACCCGCACTAATTAGGGTCGACACATGCAGCAATACCACATGCCTACATATTTGAATTTCCTAGAAAATAAAAATATAGATATAAATAACCTTAGCAAATACAAGTGGCAGAAATACCTTATTCTTGAAGACATATCTGTTTAATTATGTTCATTTCTTCGACACAAATTGCTTTTGTACTGCGGATGTATTGTAACCTTTTGCCATCGTCTATTTTCCTACTTCTATTACATGAAATTGTGTACACCCGATTGTATATTGCCCTTTAGAGCTGCTGCCGCGATTATTTTGTTTTCCTGTTAGATATGTTTCTTTTGTTTTCTGTGCGTTGAATTCTGTGCACATCATACGCGCCTAGTTTTTATCATCCAACGAGCGAGAGTGAGGGTGCGAAGTTACGTCAGCTGTTGTACCCTCGGAGCTGACGAGCACCGATAAGCCACAAGCAGCGCAACGTCGCCACACGGCCGCGCACTTGCTCCGCCAGCCTTCGCAGCAGCCTGGTTACTTTTGGCAAAGACGGTACTCTATTACTGATTACAAATGTACCCCACCTTGTTGAATTCCGCACAAGACATTGCAGTGATGTTTTCTGTTTGCAACGTATGTTCCAGCATTGATGAACAAGGATGAGGACCGTTGCAACTCCTGCCTTTCATTCAAGGAGGCGCAGAGCGAGAGTAGCAGTAGCCACAACCTTCCGATGAGCGAACTTCATGTGCCACGGCGCACAAAGCAAGAGCTTATTGCTGCATGGCAGTCACGGTTTGCAGAGTGCTATGATTGGTACAGTGGATGCTTCCCCCCCCCCCCCCCCTCCCCAACGAGCTGGCAACTCAGCTTTTTTCATGGTGCCACACTCACAACCTTGGCACCGCTGCCGCTGCTGCTGGGCCAGAATTTAGACTACCCCACTGACCCCAATCTAAGGCCCGTATTCAAAAAGGCTGGTATGCTTGCACCAAATTCTGCACTGGTCCCCTGCTGGGGTAGAAGATTGGGTTTGTTGGTACGTGATTGAAGGGAACAAAATGCAGCGCACCAAGACAAGGACGGAGAAAGAAGACACACACTGCGCTACCTTCCCACTAATATTTATTCAAGAAAGGAAGGATGGTTTTTATATTGAAATGAATACAAGTGCACAAAAACAGCACACAAGAAAGAAAATACACAGGACAGACGCTAACTTCATCTGATTTATTCGCCGGTAAGAGCGGAAAATATATATATATAAAAGGAGACATGAGCAGTAAAGAAACACATCGTCAGTTCACAATGCGTGCTCAAGATACCTTACTCTGCGTGCAAAAGATTAACAGATGTGTCACTCACACAGTCATGCCCCCTCTTCCTGATGTGAAAGGCTTCTAATAGTTAACGTGTCGTCTTATCACCGCCTCTGCCAAGTATATTTATCTCCTCCAGCCGCAGCTCACACGTTCTGCAGTTCGCACAATGCTCTGCCAAATGTGTCCCTCCACTCCTTAACGCCCGCAAATGTTCCCCCGCCCGGTCATTCACACACCGCCCGGTCTGGCCTATGTAAGCCCTCCCGCAGGTCAACGGTATCTCGTAAACGACACCGGTACAGCAGTCGACATACTTGTTTGAGTGCTTCTTCATGCAGTCACTCTTCTTTTCGGCGCACGAAATGCGTGAGCAAAATTCGGCGAGATTCTTGTGTGCGGAGAACACCACAGGAACGCCGCGCCGGCTTGCCACTTTTGTCACATGATGGGCAACCTTATGGATATACGGCACCACTACTGGTTTTACCGAGTGCCTTTCTAGTACGTTCGCTTTGGCGAACATGATCTGCTTTGTTTTCCGAAGTAGGGCCTCGGCCACAGAAACAATGACAGCGCAGGAGAACCCGGCAGTAAGTAGCCGGTGTACAGAAAGCTGCTATGCAGCTACACTGCATAGCAGGCGGGCACGACTTAAGAGAGCAGACCCCAGGCATTGGTCGGAAATAGACCTCTTGACAGTTTTCGAGTGAGCGGAATCAAAGGGTAAAAACTCTTTCTGTGCCCCGGAGCGTACTCCCAACACACATGATCAACTCCTAGAGTAAAATTGCCGTCTAAAAACTAAAACGATCCTTGTAAAGGGAATTCGTGCGTAAATCTCAATCCCCTCCCGTTCTGATGAAAGCTTTCCAAGACGCTGCCAACCGCGTCGGTGTAAGAAATGCTATTTAGTTTTTTCAAAACTATAAGAAAATCGTCTACGTACCTAAGAACTTTCAGCACTCCCTTCCCATTAAAGCTTTGCTCAAGGGCGCAGTCAACAAAAGCTAAAAACAAGTTACAAAGCACGGGGGTTACGCAGGACCCAATGCAGATCCCTTGTCTCTGACGATAAAATGTATTCTCAAAAGAGATAAAAGTAACACCCAAAATAAAACTCAAGAACGCGCATAAAATTGTCCACTGAAAGGCCACATGAGTTCTGGAAATCCACAACTTCGCCTTCTTCTATCGCACTCCTAACAACACCGAACAAACCCTCGTGGGGCACAATTAAACAGATCTTCCACATCTACAGAGAACATATAAAAAACTGAAGAATTACCCTCGAGAAACCGTACAACCTGTAACGAGTTTTTTACAGTGAAGCGGTCATGGACCTGTAAAGAGCCTAGGTGTTTCTGCAGGTACTTACTGAGGACGTGCTGCCATATGCCGTTTTCGCTTAATATACACCTAAACGGTGCATCTGCTTTATAGGATTTAGCTGTGAAAAACACAGTGAGCGCATTAAACTTAGCTTCAACACTGCTATTCGCTAAGCCGTTCAGCTCTAATTCCCTGCACATGGCCGCCGCCTTATATTTCACTCCAGTCGCGCTAGATTTAACTGTACCGAAGTTCTTGGCGATAGCCTCTTCGGCACTCGTCTGCTACTCCTCCTCCGCCAGCACAACAAAGCCCCCCTCCTTTTCTGATTGAAGCAGTTGCAGATGATTCTGTTGGAAGAAGGTAACCACATTTCCCAACCCGTCCTTGGAACGACTAGTGGTGGTCCCACTCGTAGTCTTCATCAGCACATGCACTCCATCAAACAGACAACGTTCTTGATTTTTCTCTGTGACAATAATGTTCTTCTCGGCAACCAGGCCGCTTTAGCTTCGCTACTTGCATTGTGCGCTTTCAAAGCACGGATGGTTGTTTTATCTGCGAACATGCGCACTTGGTTGTCAGAGCATTTTTGTATATATTCGTGTTCTTTCAATAAATCATGCAGTTGATAGTCAGCGCTGTTCCCGTCTACTCGCTTGTCCGATGTTTGTTTGCGCTGTGTATTTTAAAAAATGATGCACCAACTAGCTCAACTCACAGTTCTTTTACAGTTATTTTGCTCTTGATTTTCATTCTTTGCTTTTCTTGCAATCTGCTGGTTTATCGTCTCCACAGCGTATACAAAATCAGGCCATCCGCATTATCACCTGCAGCACTTTTTCCACTAACACTCGTCCCATAATATATGAACATCATATCTTATCACTCCACCAGCTCTTTCAGTATCACATTGTAATCGTGTTCTTTAAGCTATTGAATGGCAGCTTGCATTTCCAGTTTGTTATACCGTTACTACTTTCGAACTATAACTCTACAAGATTTGCAGCGAATAACAATTTACTACTCCCGAAAGTTCGTACTAATTATGGAAAAATGACATCTTTTGCAGCCATTTCATTTTGCAACTCATTGCCTTTAATACTGAAGACGTACATCACCTTGCCCACATTTAAGAATAACTTTTCGGGATTCACAATCCCCTTCCTCCATTATAAACCCCGCGCGTAATTAACACGCGTGATTACGCGCGCTGGCAGAGAGGTTGGCGGAGGAGAGGGCATGCTGGCCACCCCCCGCCGCCTCCCGAGCCTGTGGCGACGCGGCCGCGGGCTTCCCTCTTTTCTGCCGGCGTAACCGGGAGACCTCCTCTCCCGTTCCGTGTCGAGGAGCGCGACTGTAGCAACTCGCTCGGGGTTCTTCGGCGATTGATCGCGCAAGCGCGGTTCATGATTTCTGCCGAGGAGACCACCGCCGTCACCGAGAATCGCCCACACACCGTAGGCACTTACCGCAACGGGATGTGAGCGCGAAGCCGTGTCAGGTGAGGACTCTTCCTCTCACCTCCATTGACGCGCTTCGCTATTAGGTGGTTTTCATTTCACCCCCGTACGCGGCGTTCGCTCGCTACACGGTGGTTGTTCTTGATTGCTATTCCCTTGCCGTGTACTCGAGCACAATAAACTCTGTTCGAGTACGTAACTCGTGTTTGTCCCCTCTGGCCCGAAATCGCCGCAGTGGCGACTTCTCGCACCGCGGGTTGGGGGTCACAGCTCTGTCTGCTAGGGCTGGCACGTCGGGGCTAGAAGGCGACTGTAGCATCTATCCCCCCCCCCCCCCCCCCCCCGTGGCGCATTCTTGCGAGAATAGCCCCCATAAAACTTGAAGGAATATTTGTTGAATTGCTGATGTTTTATATTTTTTATGTCTGGTACTTGTGTTAGTGCCTTTGTTTTTGTGTAAAACTACTGATTCGCCTACTTCCTGTGTTAGTGCCTTTGTTTTTGTCTTAAAGTACCGATTTTCCATGTTTTGTATAGTATAACCATTCGCTAACTTTGCTGTTATATTTATTTTGTTGTTGTGATCTATCGAGGGTCCCGGTGCAGTCTTATGACTATGGGACCCTCGTCTGTATTTTATGCATTTTGTAGATATGTTCAATCTAATAAACTTTCACTTTAACTTTAAAAAAGCGAGCAACTCATGTGCAGGAACACTTGGGTCTTTACTGAATTTTGGTCCCCTTTTCAAAATATCGCTAACGTACCCGGAACAACAACGTCACCAATAATTTTCAAATTCTTATGCGTCAAATCTTTCTTTTGCTTGGCCGCTGTCGAACACAACACTTGGTTCAAGGTCTGTGCCTATAGGGACGCTGTCAAGTTAGCTGCGAGGCGATTAACGGCAAGCAGCTTAATCTCAGCAAGCCATCCAGGATCCAAAACATAGCACACGCAACTCGTCTTGACACCTTCTAACTTGTCGCCACAGCTCGGACCTCAAAAGCTTCAATAAACCCTTCAGAAGAACCCAGGGGGGACACAGAAATCCCAACAGGACACTCACATCCGCCGGCACCAGATTATTGCGAAGGAAAAATCCAAGATATCTTGCACGACATGTCAAACCGACGATGAAAGAAACACAAGTGTTGACTTGAGAAGATGAAGGGGATGATGTACATACAAAAGAGCCCTCATATTTGGATAGATAATTTAACAAAACAAACAAAACTTCTTTTAGGGCTAGATGGTGCATAGCTTATTTTGAAATCAGTACAAGCGCACAAAAACACGCACACAAGAAAGGGAACACACAGGACAGGCGCTAACTTCATCTGATTTATTCGCAGGTAAGGGCGGAAAATATATGCATAAAAGGAGATAGGCGCACCAAAGAAACACGTCGCCAGTTCACAATGCGTGAACCATCGTGAAACTATACAGCCCTAAGAGAAGTTTTGTTAAAATTGGTTTTATACCACCGCATATCACATGCGCCTAAAGAACATGCGCTAGCAAGACTTATCAGCCAAATACGCAGTCTCCTTCGGCAACAATGCAACGGAAGGGCTATTTATACATTCATCTTTCGAAAAAGGAATCCATGCAGTTTCAGCTATTTCATGCGTTAACCGGATTTTGTGCACTTTTAAAACCAAACCTTATTTTAGATGTTGAATGCAATTGCAAATACGGCAATGAGCGGATAAACCTTTACTGCACACGATACTAACTCCTACTAAGTGTTGTAATGCACGTTACCCGGTGCATTTCAACCCTTACACTGTTGTGAAAATAAATCACTTAGGAAGGGGGCTATGCACGACCCAATGCAGATGCCTTGTTCCTGAAGATATGGTTTTCTGTCTAATACTATGAAAGTAGAAGTGAGTTAAAATCTTAATAGTAAAAATCCGTTCACTGAAATACCACAAGCCTCCATCACTACGGACCGATTGCCGTTCAAAATGCTTGTGGTATTTAAATGAACGGATTTTTAGAACTATTAGTAAGATATGTTGACGACTATTTCATTGCACTTAATAAAATGACGATTCCTTCATGGATGACGATTTTAATGTCCTCGCATTGTTTCGTGATCACTTCAAACCTCTAGAACTAATATTCGAATTGCCTGAAACAGGAGTTATATTCCTAGATATTAACTTCATACTGCATCATGATCGGACGTGTTGGATGTTCAAACCTCGTGGCGAAAAACTATTGTTACCTTCATTACACTCTAAACTTGTGAGACGTTTCATTGCTCGCCTTTCAATTCCTAATTCTCAAGAAGTCTTGGCTGCGCCTCATGCATGACAGTTTTTCACAATAGTGCAAGCAGCTGGAATACGCCGGGTACCCTTCCCATCTTCTTGTGTCTGTGGCTAAAGGTGTTCTGAAGAAAGTATATCAGAAAAAAGCGGATGTTAGTCTAGAGACCCCGTGTAAGAAGAAAAAAGTTGTCATCATCCCTTACATTCATATGCTGTCCCATAATCTAAAAAACGTTGCCCAGAGATCGGGAGCTAGAGTTGCTTTTTTTACTCCGAATCAATTGGTTTATCTATGCACTAAAACTTCGTCAGAAGTCTAGAAGACGATAGACTGCACGAAGAAACAAAAAAAATTGTTAGTTACATCCAAAATGTAGTCTATCAGATACTTCTCTCTGCCTCTCAAGAGAAAGGAGCGCAGCTTGTACGAGCAAAAACAGTCAGCAGGGAGACCTGCAGAGAAAGAAAAAAAGCGCACTGATCCTGAAGCATCAGTGGAGCCAGTTGAAGAATACAGCTGTGGTGGATCGTGTGACGCGAGCCTGCTCCAGGAATGCAGAAAGCTGCATGCCACCGCCACTGGGGACAAAGATCTTTCTGATGTTGAGCAATTAACATTCGCATAGTGCCACTCAAGTGAGGACGAATCTCCGGAGGCAATCTACGCAAATAGGCGAGTTCTGTTCCATCGCAGTGATACAGGTGAAGCTGCCATTAATGCTGATGTGTGCATTCGATTAAACAAAGTGGGCATGGGATGGCAGCGGTGACAATGGTCGCTCAAAACCATTTCTGTTTATTCGTCCAGGCTACAGTCATCGCCACGTGCCTTCCTGTCTTCGCCTTGGTACCGTTGCCTATCTGCGTTGAAGCATCTACACAACAACTCCAGACTGACGTGTGCCTGGCGCAGGGCGGTCCCCAGTCCCACGAACCTGGCCATTCGGCTCGGCCCCATCTACGGTACAGCGCGACGTGGGAATTCATTGGGACAGCCACATCAACATCGCCAACCTTTCCATCGGGCTATAAATTCACGCCCCGAACCTTTGCTCCCTTCAGTGGGCATGGGATGGCAGCGGTGACAATGGTCGCTCAAAACCATTTCTGTTTATTCGTCCAGGCTACAGTCATCGCCACGTGCCTTCCTGTCTTCGCCTTGGTACCGTTGCCTATCTGTGTTGAAGCATCTACACAACAACTCCAGACTGGCGTGTGCCTGGCGCAGGACGGTCCCCAGTCCCACGAACCTGGCCATTCGGCTCGGCCCCATCTACGGTACAGCGCGACGTGGGAATTCATTGGGACAGCCACATCAACATCGCCAACCTTTCCATCGGGCTATAAATTCACGCCCCGAACCTTTGCTCCCTTCAGTGGGCATGGGATGGCAGCGGTGACAATGGTCGCTCAAAACCATTTCTGTTTATTCGTCCAGGACAGTGAAATTCCACCCCTTTTGTCTAAGCGTTCTGACAACATTTTCTTGCTGCTATTCCCATGCCCAAGTATTTTGGTTTCTATTGCCGCCGAGTGTGTTCATGTTACAAAAATGCTTCTTCTAAGCGGTGACGTGGAGCTGAATCCCGGCCCTAACAATGACTGCAGCAAGAACCACAGTGAAGTGTTAACTGCTATTCAGAATCTAACCGTGCATCTTGACGAGCGACATGACAAACTGATAACTTGTATCGATGAAATAAAAGAAAATCAAAAACAGTTGGATAGCAAAGTATGTGCCCTAACTGAAAGACTTGCTACGCTAGTAGAAAAGGTGCAGTCATTTGAAAGTACATGCGATGAAACGCATTTGGAAAATTTGATTACAACTGCAACTAGGAACGAAAGTGTCTCTCTTCAATCACGGCTAGATGAATACGAAGACCGGTCCCGCAGGGACAACCTGGTGTTTTATGGGATTTCCGATTGGATATCTGAGACTTGGGCTGCCTCTGAAGAAAAAGTTCGAGAAATAATTGCTAAGTTGTTTGATTTGCATTTAGCCGACGACGCTATTTCTCGTGCACATAGATTAGGTGCATTCGTCCAGGACAGGCACCGGCCTGTCGTAGTTCGTTTTTTATCGTTTAAAATTAAAGACGCTATCTTGTCACAAAGGTCGAAACTGCGAGATACCGGCATTTCAATCAGCGAAGACTTCTGCAGAGCCACCCGTAAAAAGCTGATTGATTTTGCCAAATCTTCCGGGAAGAAATATCAGTTAAAATACAATAGAGTGGTTATAAACGGCAAGAGCTATGTGTACTGTCCTGTCACTGACCGCGTTTCTGAGGCTGCGCCAAGCCGCGAGCACTCTCCAGATCTGTCCCGACCGTCATCTTCTAATACAGATGTCACGCCTCCCCCTTCATAGCCACAAGCGAGATTACATCTACGCTCTTCACTGCAAGAACTTTCCTTTCTGCTTTGCAACATTCGAAGCGTCATAAACAAACGAGAAGCTTTGTCAGCTTTTATAGACACATGCTCATCTGAAATTGTTATTTTAACTGAAACGTGGCTCTCCGCGAACATTGACAACTGCGAAATCTTAGACTGCCAAAAGAAGTACAACATCTATCGATGCGACCGGGACAGTCGGCCTGGTGGCGGCGTTTTGGTTGCAGTCTCCGATACACTTGTTTCTTTTCACGTTCAGTTGGTTTCTACACTTGAAATTGTTTGCGTCAGTATACGTTTCAATCACATGGATTTCCTTTTATGTGCCTGCTATCGTTCACCCAGTTCGCCCATCGGCTTCTCTATCGACTTTCATGATGCTTTGAATATCTTGCATCAGAAGTTTCCTCGGTCCCCTATTTTTGTCCTAGGTGACTTCAATTTTCCAAACATCAACTGGTCCCTATCCTATCCTGAACCTACCGTTAATTCTTCAGAGTGTACTTCTTTCATTAACGCATGTTCTGACTTTAATCTAACTCAGCTTGTTAAAAGTCCAACTCGCGTTACTCAGTCTAGTGCAACTATTTTGGATCTAGTGCTAAGCACACACCCAGACTTTGTTCATTCCCTTTCCGTTTTACCAGGTCTGAGTGATCACTCAGTCGTTGTTTTTAATGTGTCTACCACCTCACCTCGTAAGCAAAGCAGGTTGAAACTAATTAGGGATTACGCAAGAGCAGACTACTCATCAATTAATATCGAGCTTCAAGTTTTCGTAAATGAATTCCTTGAGATGTTCTCCAAGCGATCGGTTAATGACAACTGGCTCATTTTTAAAACCAAAATTGCTGAACTGACTAACAACTGGGGATTTGCGGCCAGTACGTGTACACTCACACCCGTCTATCATCTTTTGTAGTGAACGATCGGCCAGCGCACCTGCGCATCTACCAGCGACATCGCCTGTGAACGGTTCGTCGACACGTGGTGGACTCATCGCCACCGATACGCCTTGAACATCGTCTTTGGATCACGTGCGGGACATCACTGACGCCTGGTGGACGAAGAAACCTATAAAACGCGCTTACACCGACACTCCTGTGGGATTTGCGGCCAGTACGTGTACACTCACACCCGTCTATCATCTTTTGTAGTGAACGATCGGCCAGCGCACCTGCGCGGCTACCAGCGACATCGCCTGTGAACGGTTCGTCGACACGTGGCGGACTCATCGCCACCGATACGCCTTGAACATCGTCTTTGGATCACGTGCGGGACATCACTGACGCCTGGTGGACGAAGAAACCTATAAAACGCGCTTACACCGACACTCCTGTGGGATTTGCGGCCAGTACGTGTACACTCACACCCGTCTATCATCTTTTGTAGGTGAGTGAGGAACCTAGTGCCTGCTTTCTGTCACCAATATTGTGCCGCAGATCCCCTCGAAGCGTCGGTTGTGCAGTGTGATACTGGTTCTGTCTCATGTAAATAGACCTGGATTTGCAATGGGAGTAGATGTGGTCACATACCGAATACGAATAGGCCGTTTTTGCCCGAAGCAACGGCACAATGATGAGGAAAGATCACAGAATTGGGCAACCGCTGTTCTTCTTAACCGCTGGTGCCCTCGAAGCAGAGTTGTTGTTGTTTTATTTTGTCTTGCTAAACTTTTACTATGCTGTGGTGATGTAGAAACAAATCCGGGCCCCGAAAAGTACGGCCAAATTCTCGAAGCCCTGAAAGAAGCCGCTGCCTCGCGAGATAAATTTGAAAGGGATCTTCAGGCCAAGATAAAAGATATTTCTACAGGAATCACTGACATCAAAAAGCGCATTTCAAAGGTGGAAACCGCCTTGGAGGGCCTTGAAAATAACGAAAAAGTAGCTGAAGTTCAAAGCTCAATAGATGACCTTAAAATGGAATGCACGCGCCAGCAAAAGGGCCAGCAAGTTCTGGCTGACTTTCTGGATGACATGAACAATCGGTCCCGACGGAAAAATTTAATTTTCAATGGTCTACGGGAAAAAGACAAAGAGAGCTACGAAACATCAGAGGCAGTCGTGGTTGATTTCTGTAAAGCCAATCTTGGTGTTGATATCTCCGATATCGAGCGTGCCCATAGAATTGGCAGCCAAAGAAAAGAACATCCCAGGCCACTGATTGTTAGGTTTGCTAGTTTTAAAACTAAAATCAAAATTTTGGCAAACGCTTTTAAGCTAAAAGACGTAACTGATAAGGTATGAATAGAAGAGGACTTCTCACCTCGTGTCCAATTCGTGCGAAAACAGCTCCGTGATTTCGCTCGCGAAAATCGCAAAGAAAAGGAAAAAATGCGCCTTTCATTTGACAAACTTTTCTTGGGCAAGAAAAAGTACTGCTATGATTCCGCTAATGGCTGCGTTCGTCAGATATCAGCGCAGGTAGAGGAGCCATGACTGCAGAATGCTTCGCCACATCGAAACGCCCAAGCCGCATTTTCATTACTGTACGGGAACTTTCGAAGCATTTTGAATAAACAGGATGATGTAGTAACCCTCACACACACTTGCGCTGCGGATGCAATTGTAGGCACTGAGACATGGCTTACCCCAGATATAGAAGACAAGGAAATCTTGCTCTCAAAAGAATTTTTCTTGTATCGAAAAGACCGTCAACTCAGAAGAGGTGGCGGCGTTCTAATCGGCGTACGGAAAAACATCAGCACAAAAGTTATTGATATTGATAGCCCATTGGAAATTTTATTTGTTGCCTGTTACCTGCCAGCCACTACGCTCGTGATTGGTGCCTGTTACAGACCTCCTGACTATTCTCTGAACTTCGCTGACGAACTGTGTGACGTATTATCACATGTGCAATTCCAGTATGCAAATGCAGCGATTTTGTTAGCCGGTGATTTCAACTTTCCTCATTTGCTGTGGAAAGATACTCCGACATTAGACGAGCGCCTCCCGAATGAATGTAAAGACTTTCTTAACTTATTATCATTGTTTCAATTGACACAGACTGTTCTGACTCCGACGCGCGCAGATGCTATCTTAGATTTAGTTCTTACAACACATCCCGAAAGTATTAGTACGCAAGTGATAGAGTGCATCAGCGACCATCATGCAATTCACTGTTTATTCAGGTCTTGTACACCAAAAAAATCTGTACGCGAAAAGATTATTTGTGATTATGCTAATGCTGATTGTGATGGCCTGAACAGCGAGTTTGAAATGTTTTGTCATTCCTTTTTGCAGAACTATAAATGTTCTACTGTCTCTAAAAACTGGACTACATTTCGAGATGAACTCAAAAGACTACAAGAAAAATATATAAAGAAAAAGTGCATTCACATTACAAATGATCAGCCATGGTTCTCAAGAGATATAAAACGTTCCCTAAATAAAAAGAAACGGTTGTACAGCAAAGCTTCACGTAGTCAGACTGACGCTGACTGGTCAGAATATTTGGATTTTGCAAGGGTATGCAAACAAGAAATTGAGAAGGCCAAAGACAACTTTTATAACACTGATATGCCAAACTTTTTGCGTACCAATCCACAAAAATTTTGGAGGGTCATTTCACCTGCGTCTTCGAGGGAACTTCCGAACCTTAAACATGATTCTGGTATTTATTTAGAGCCCGAGGAAGTTGCATGCGAACTCAATGATTACTTTTGTAGTGTTTATCAGGACGAACAAACCACATGTTCACCTAGCTTAAGTCCTCATGCTACAAACCTCATGCCTAGCATTACCATAAAGACAGGAGGTGTCCTTAAAGCGATTGAACGGTTGCCATCGTCCTGCAGCCCTGGGCCTGATAATATCACTGCTAAGCTGCTAAAGATTACAAAACTCAATTCGGCACAAATTCTTGCTTGCATTTTTCAGCAATCGCTTGATGAAGCACACGTTCCAGATGACTGGAAAATTGCCTACGTAGTTCCCGTGTATAAGACAGGTGATCGGAATAGTAAAAGTAATTATAGGCCCATATCTCTTACATCTATAGCGTGCAAATTACTTGAGCATATTTTATCTTCCCAAATGATAAATTTTCTCATCAGTGAGGATATACTTTTTGCTAACCAGCATGGTTTTCAGCGTGGGCGGTCGTGTGAAACCCAGCTTTTTGAGCTAACTACAGACATCCACTACAGTTTACACAATTTAGAACAGATAGATGCCATATTTATTGATTTCGAAAAAGCCTTTGATCGCGTAGCACATAAACGATTATTACTTAAAATGAGGCACATTAACATTAATAGCACAGTGGTTAATTGGGTTGAGGAATATTTGAGCAATAGGCGACAGGCCGTTAAAATAGAGCATGCCCTATCTTCATTTCAGGTAATAAAATCCGGTGTACCCCAGGGTTCCGTCTTAGGGCCCACATTATTCCTGATATACATAAATGATATCTCTCTTAACATTACTTCTTCGCTCAGATTGTTTGCAGATGATTGCGTTATTTATCGCTCTGTGACTAACCTCACCGAATGTTTACAACTAGAAAATGACCTACAACGCCTAATCAAATGGTGCTCTGAATGGCAGATGATTATGAATATTAAAAAAACTAAACTTGTTCGTTTCACAACACGTAATCAAGCAATTTACTACACTTATAAGATTGATAACCTAGCCATTGAGAACACATCCAGTCACAAGTACTTAGGAGTATACCTGTCAGCCAACCTGTCTTGGAACACACACATTGACAACATATTAGGGAACTCTTACAAAACCCTGGGTTTCATGCGACGGTCATTACGTCATTGCAACAAAGACACTAAACTTCTTGTTTATAACACAATCGTACGGCCGAAACTCGAATATGCCTCGATTATCTGGAATCCTCATCAATCATACCTAATAGCTAAACTTGAATCTCTGCAAAACAAAGCTGCGCGTTTTATTGCATGCAATTATTCCTCGTATTCTAGCATTTCTTTAATTAAGCGAGAGTTAGGTCTCCGGCTTTTAGAGATCAGGCGAAAAATTAATCGCCTAATATTTTTCCACAAGCTTTACTATAACCCTTCAAATTACAGCATCGAGAAAATAAAACGGGCCACTCAAATCTTTCCTCGCCGCGACCATGATCACAAAGTGGAGCCTTCTTTTGCGCGAACAAATTTGTTAAAGTATTCATTCCTTCATCTCTCAATTAGTGAATGGAACGATCTAAATAAAAATATTGTTTGCCTCACGAACCATGAAAAATTTAGAGAAGCCTTGGAAACGATGTTCCCTGCTTAGTCGGAAATGTTTAATAAATTGAGAACTACGCCTGTTTTATAGTTTTTACGCTCGTTTATTTTTGTTTTTCTCTGATTTGTGCTCGTGTTGCCATTGATCTACGTATGTAATATTGTTTGTAATTGTTTGTTAGTTCTGTATATCACTTTTTCTCATTTTTTTGTTGTTAACATGTGATGACACTATGAAACGTTTGTACAATGTTATTATGACTTCTCCCCCCCCTATGTAATGCCCACTTGGGCCTTTAGGGTAATTAAATGAAATGAAATGAAATATGTGCCCCTGCGTAGGATACGAAAGCTCGCCTTGGTTTACGCCGACGCTGAAACGGCTGTTGAACAAAAAGAAGCGCATTTTTAGGCGAGTCAGGAAAGATGGGCCGCTTATCACCGTGTGGCTGATGAATACACAAATGCATTATCTGTCGCCAAACACGCTTTCTTCAATAAAACACTTCCATCCTTGTTAAACAACAGCCCCCGCAGGTTTTGGAACATTATTAATGGGAACGAAAAAAAACCCATAGACCTTACATCTGATGACGATCTACCTATTCCGAGAATTCATTGTTGTACTGTCTTAAACTCCATTTTTTTCGTTGTCATTTTGTACCATTGTGCCATGTTCATTTCCTACTTTACCTGCTTGCAGTTTTTCAGTGATGGACCCGATTGTAGTTGACTGGGCTGGCATTAACAAATTACTCGAGAATATAAAGTTTTCTTCTCCCGGTGAAGTTGGAATAAACCCGAAATTTTTAAGAAATACTTCCATATACTCTTCAGTGATACTAACAAATATTTTTTCACAGTCTTTGGAATCATGTGTTCTCCCTGATGACTGGAAGGTGGGGAAGGTGGTTCCTTTGCACAAATCAGGTAACTCTCATTGTCCACAAAATTACAGGCCCATATCATTAACTAGTGTACCATGCAAAATTTTTGAGCACATCATTTATTGTCACATTGTAACCTTCCTCGAGTCCAATTCATTTTTCAGTAACTATCAGCATGGCTTCAGAAAAAACTATTCCTGTGAAACACAACTGCTCTGCTTTACTAATGACTTATTTTCTGCTATTGATCGTTCATCCACTATAGACTGCATATTCATTGACTTCGCTAAAGCTTTCGACACCGTATGCCACAGATTACTAATGCTCAAGCTAAGTGCACTGAACTTCGATCCTAACGTTCTTAAGTGGATAGAATGCTTTCTTTCTAACCGCACGCAGTTCGTAACAGCTAATGATTGCAATTCACCCGCATGCCCTGTAACTTCTGGCGTACCACAAGGATCTGTCTTAGGACCTCTGCTGTTTTTAATATATATTAATGACTTACCTGACAACATATCTTCTTCAATGAGACTGTTTGCTGACGATTGTGTTATTTATCGCGAAATCCTTAACCCTGCCGATCATCTTGACCTTCAATCTGATCTAGATACTATTTCTTCTTGGTGCGACACTTGGTTAATGAAACTAAACCGTACTAAATGCAAGGCAATGCGAGTTTCACGTAATCTTACTAACTACTTTCCCTGCGATTACAAGCTTAATGGTGCCCATCTAACCAAAGTTGCATCTTATAAATATCTCGGCGTGCACATTACTGATGACCTTTCATGGAAAACTCACATCGACTACGTAACAAAAAATGCCAGTCGCACACTAGGTTACTTACGCCGGAATTTTTCTCTTGCTCCTACTAATATAAAGTTGATGCTTTATAAAACCCTGGTCCGATCGAAACTCGAGTATGCGTCATCAATCTGGGATCCGCATATCAATACACTCATTAACAATGTTGAAGCCATCCAAAATCGTTCTGCACGTTTCATACTATCAAACTATCAGCGTACTGCCAGTGTCTCCATAATGTAGTCAAGCCTTAATATACCTGATCTGTCTCTTCGCCGAAAAATATCACGCCTCTGCTTATTTCATAAGATTTTTCATTTCAATTCCACTCTTAGATCCTCTCTGTTTCAGTCACCATCATATATTTCATCCCGCACCGACCACAAGTTCAAGGTTGCCATACCCAACTGCCGGACGAATCTACATTTTAATTCTTTCATACCAAAGACTTGTTCTGACTGGAACCACCTTCCAGCCTCCCTCGCTGCCATTATTGACACCAGTCTCTTCAAAACAACCATTTCTAATACCATTTAATGTACCATTGTTTATATTGTATAATGTATTCAGTTCCCTGTTCTTGTTTTTGTTCAAATTGTGTTTATTAACCCACTCCTCTCTGTAATGCCTTGGCCTTGAGAGTAAATAAATAAATAAATAAATAAATAAGTAGATAGCTGTAAAGTCGACAGAAGAGGTAATTAATCTTCTTCAGGACATTGCGAAACTCAGCTTGCGTCCTGGCAGCGGATTGAAGCCTATTACAAAGACCTTTCCCTCCTACAATGAGCGTTACTTAATTTGCGACGAACTGTACCAATGTTTCCGATGCAGCATGCGTATAGCCTGCAAATACTTGCGAAAGTTAACTCAGAACACCCTGTCAAGAAGAAGAAAAAATTAAGAAACAGACTTCAAAGTCTCGAGCAGTTTGTCGTACGAAGGACGATTAGGGTGGCAAAGCTGGTGAAAGCTCTATGTCGTGTTTTAGGCAAGACAACTGAGGCAGCATAGCTCTGACAGGAACGGCTTTATTCCATCATAACGGAAACGAAAGAACTGCGCTGCGGTGGCTGGCGCAGCGCGCTTTAATAAGCCACCTTATCACAGTGGCAAGGGTCAGCGGAGAGAGCGTTGCTGAGGCGAGGTAGTTCCGCAGCTTTGATAACACTCCGCGATACCACATCCCTCCGCACCTATTTACAGTTCAAAACAAGTTCCTGTTCACGGCACATAGCGGTCGGGTGGGCTCCTCTCCAGAAGTGGGTACCGCCGTTCTGCCGGCTCTGTATCCGAATGGCGGTCTTGCACTCCAGCCTGTTGACGGGGAGGCCGGCAAGAGTCCGCTTGCTCATCAGATTCCGGGTAGGGCGCCAGAGGAGCAGATGTGTCTTCTGGAGCCACTCGGACGATGTGGTTCTTGTGGGGAACCCACTGAAACACACCTCTAGGAGTTACGACACTTAAGCGGTACAGGACTGGACCAGTTTGCGCCAAAATGGTCGCTGAAAACCATTTTTCTCCGCGCTTGAAGTTCCTGACCTCTACATTATCACCAACCTTAAAAAGTCGCTCTTTGTGATAGCATGACTTACGCCTTAATTTCTACTAGAATGTCGGTAACTTGAGTTATTTCTCTGACCCACTCTGCACGCTTTCTATCTCTTAATGTTACCCCTACAAATTTTCGTTAAATAGCCCTCTGGGTTGTCCTCAACTTAAGTAGAACTCTCTTGGTTAGCCTCCAAGTTTCAGCCCCATAGGTGAGTACAGGCAAGATGCAACTGTTGTATACTTTCCTCTTGAGCGATACCGGTAAGCTGCTAGTCATAAACAGCGAGTGCTTGCCAAATGCGCTCCATCCCAATCGTATTCTTGTTATTTCCTTTTCATGGTCCGGATCTGCGGTTACTACCTGTCCTAAGTAGACATATTCCCCTACTACTTCCAGTATTTCGCTACCTAATGTAAACTGCTGTTCCTTCCCAAGGCTGTTGAACATTACCTTGGTCTTCTGCATATTGATTTTCAAGCTTACCTTTCTACTTTTCCTGTCTAGGTCATCAATCATTATTTGCAGTTCATCCCCCGAATTGCTTAGCAAGGCAATGTCATCAGCAAATCGCAGATTACTGAGGTATCCTCCATCTACCCTTATTCCAAACTGCTCCCATTCCAAGTCTCGGATTACTTCCTCTAAACAAGCTGTGAATAGTACTGGGGAGATTGTGTCTCCTTGCCTAACACCTTTCTTTATGGGAATTTTGTTACTTTCTTTATGAAGAACTATGGTTGCGGTGCAGCCACTATATATATATTCCAGCACTTTCACGTACGGCTCGTCTACCCCCTGATTTCGCAATGCCTGCATCACCGCCGAGGTTTCAACTCAGTCAAATGCTTTTTCGTAATCAATGGATGCTATGTATAAGGGCTGGTTATATTCGGAGCATTTTTCTATCACCTGATTTATGGTATGGATATGATGATAGTAGAGTACCGTTTCCGAAACCCTGCTTGATCCTTTGCTTGATTGCAGTCTAAGGTTGTCCTGATTCTATTAGCGATTACCTTAGTAAATACCTTATACGTAACAGACAGTAAGCTGATTGGTCTGTAATTTTTAAGGTCCTTAGAGTGCCCTTTCTTGTGAATGAGGATAATGTTTGTAATAAGGGAGTAATTACTCATTGCATCCACCCAAGCGCAGCCATACGGCTACAAAGGAAAGCTATACAGCTTTCTCAGAAACTTCGTAGTTAAAGAAAAATTCGTCCTGATCCGGGAATCGAACCCGGCACCACCCGGCAGGATAATGTTTGCATTCTTCCATGGTTCCAGTACCTTCGATGACACCAGGCACTGCGTATACAGGGTGGCCAGTTTTTCTAGCACGATATCGCCCCCGTGCTTCAGCTAATCTCTAGTTATCTGATCCTCTCCAGCTGATTTCCCCCTTTTCATAGTTTCTAGTGCTTTCTTGACCTCATCCTTCGTCAGTGGTGGAACGTCTGACTGTTTTTCCCTACCGCCAATCTCATTACGGTCCTGACTACTTTGGCTACTGTAGAGATCGGTATAGAACTCCTCGGCTACTTTGACTATCTTTTCCATATTAGTGATGACGTTGCCCGCCTTATCCCTTATCGCATGCATCCGGTTTTTGCCTATGCCCAATTTCTTCTTTACCGCTTCAAGGCTTCCCCCGTTCTTTACAGCATGCTCAATTTTCTCCATGTTATACTTCCGTATATCGGCCACCTTGCGCTTATTGATTAGCTTAGATATCTCGGCCAATTCGATCTGGTCTGTTGGATTGGAAGCTCTCATACTCTGGCGTTTCTTAATCAAATCTTTCGTCTCCTTAGACAGCTTACTGGTATCCTCTCTAACTATCCTACCGCCTACTTCTACCGCGCACTCAGTAATGATATCTGTGAGATTATTGTTCCTTGCCTCTAGGGTAAAGTCGCCATCCTCAGTTAGAGCTGAATACCTATTCTGTAGCGAGATCCTGAACTCTTCTGCCCTCCCCCTCACCGCTAATTCGTTGATGGGTTTCTTTCTTATGTAATAGGGCGTTTATTGACGCTCAGATGGAGAGCTGTGAGGACAGGACCTTGCGACGGCGAGCCCAGCGTACTTCTTCTTTGTCTTCGTCGCACAACGCACAGGTGCATGTCGATGGCTGAAGTGCTGACTATCACAGTACATTCCCCCCCCCCCCCCCCCCCCGGGTAAAAAAAAAAGCACAAGAATGCTAAATTGTTCGAGTTGGTGCATTCGCATTTTAGGAAAACGTAGCGCAAAGAAGACAAGGACAAAAAAGAGAAGGAAACACACACGAGCGCTTACTCACAACTGATTTTTTATTCGAAAAGCAAACAGAATATATAGGATACAAGATATTATCAAATACATCTAATAAAGTGGTGAGATTGACAAGAAATTGACAAAAATGTGGAGAAAGGCAAGTCTGCAAAGATACACACGTGAAAAAACTACTTGACCACTGATTCTAGGTATGTAATCTCTACTTTTGTTAAGTTAATAGAAGCTTCGCTAAAACAGTTATCCCCTCCTTTCATGATATGGTATGCCTCTATAATTTCTCGTGTGCGTTGATTGCGCGATGTGCCAAGAATGATAGTTTTATCGAAAATGGGGCGGCATTTACACTTCGTGCAATGTTTAGGCAAATTATCTTGTGATGTAGGGGTTAAAGAATTTCTATGTTCGAAGAGCCGGATATTCAGACAACGGCCAGTCTGCCCTATGTAGAATTTTTTACAAGAAAGAGGAATTTTGTAGATTACCTGCGTTCTGCACTGTACAAACCTAGATTTATGGTTGACATAGCAGCGATGCTCACTTTTTAACGCGTCTGCCTTTCTTCTTAGCAAGGCACACACACCTGACAATTTCGTGGGGGCTGACATTACTGTGCCTACATCATGTGTGTTGGGGTTATCACCCTAGATCATCTAAGCCTTTACTACATTTTCGCTCCGGACATTCCAAAGTGGTGAAAAACGCAATTGTCTCGTCTTGTTTGCGCTCTGCTTTAATTAAATCTTGCGAGCATAAAATTTGTGAAAGTTTTCTCGATCAAGTCAATAGATTGAGCAATTCTGGTTATCCGCTTTCTTTAATCAGTAGCAGATGCGATAAACTCCTGCTTTGGGTGAAGGGAAAGGACACAAAAAAAAAGTCTAAGTGGTGCAGCAATAGAAGGAAACCAGTGGTTCTGCCGTACGTGCACCGTTTTTCACATGGCTTGCGGAATGTCGCCAATCGCTATGATGTAGGCACAGTAATGTCAGCCCCCACGAAATTGTCAGGTGTGTGTGCCTTGCTAAGAAGAAAGGCAGACGCGTTAAAAAGTGAGCATCGCTGCTATGTCAACCATAAATCTAGGTTTGTACAGTGCAGAACGCAGGTAATCTACAAAATTCCTCTTACGAGTTAGCGGTGCGGTGTACGATGCGGCATTCTTTCAGGAGAGCCTCAAGAGCGTCTGATAAGAAAGCGCGTCCGCGGTCACTGAGCAGTTCGCGAGGGGCACCATGGCGAAGAACCAGGTTTTTCAGAATAAAGGCAGCCACGTCGCGTGCGGAAGCAGAGGGCAATGATGATGTCTCAGTGTAGCGGGTTAGATGATCCACTGCCCCGATAATCCAGCGGTTGCCAGCTGAAGTTGTAGGAAGGGGACCGTATAGATCTATGCCGACACGATCAAACGGACGGGCAGGACAGGGCAACGGCTGCAACGAAGCAGGGGACTTGAGAGGAGTTTTTCGGCGTTGGCAAGACTGGCAAGAGCGGACAAAATGGCGGACAAAGCGGTACATTTAACGCCAGAAGAAGCGTAGACGCAAGCGCGTGTAGGTTTTCAACACTCCGCAGTGGGCGCACTGGGGATCAGTACGGAAAGCAGCACAAATTTCGGCGCGGAGATGACGGGGGATGACTAAAAGCCACTTCCTTCCGTCGTGAAGATAATTGCGGCGATAGAGCAGCCGGTCACGAATTGAAAAATGGTGAGCTTGGCGGGCAAGCGCCCTAGACAAACGACCTGGAGAGTGACTTGAAAGAAAGTCCAGAAGTGTAGATATCCACGGGTCGCGCCGCTGTTCCGTGGCCATGTCGATAGTGGCAAGTGAAGACAAATCGTAGGCGCAGATCTGATCAGACAACGAAGAGGGAGGCAGCGGTGAGCGCGAAAGAGCGTCCGCGTCAGTATGCTTGAGGCCTGAGCGATATGACACGAATGTCATACTCTTGGAGGCGAAGAGCCCAGCGAGCAAGGCGGCCGGACGGGTCCTTGAGGGACGCCAGCCAGCACAGAGCGTGATGATCAGTGACCACATAAAATGGTCGGCCATAGACATACGGACGAAATTTGCCGATGGCCCAAATAATGGCCAAGCATTCTCTTTCCGTAACAGAATAATTGGACTCTGCCTTGGTCAAGGTGCGGCTTGCGTACGCCACCACATAGTCTCGGATACCAGTTTGCGTTGGGTGAGAACGGCGCCTATCCCAATACCGCTAGCGTCAGTGTGAATCTCAGTTGGCGCATTCGGGTCGAAATGGCGGAGGATGGGAGGCGAAACTAAAAGACGGCGTAAAGTGTTGAAGGCGTCATCACAAGCAGGTGTCCATGCGCAGAGGTCGGAGCTGCCGGAGAGGAGCTGGATGAGAGGAGCAATAATAGAGGCGAAATTTAGGATGAAGCGGCGAAAGTAGGAGCACAGGCCGATGAAACTTCGTAGCTGCTTCAGTGATTTTGGGCGTGGGAATTCGGCAACTGCACGAAGTTTGGTGGGATCGGGAAGAATGCCATCCTTAGAAACGACATGACCTAGAATTGTTAGTCGGCGAGCAGCAAAGCGGCACTTCTTCAGATTTAGTTGGAGGCCGGCGGTAGCGAGACAAGTGAGAACGTCCTTCAGTCGGAGCAGGTGGGATTGAAAATCGGTAGAAAAGACTACGATATCATCGAGATAGCAAAGACAGGTTCGCCACTTGAATCCACGAAGCACAGTGTCCATGAGGCGTTCAAATGTGGCCGGGGCGTTGCAAAGCCCAAAGGGCATGACGTTGAATTCATATAATCCATCTGGTGTGATGAAGGGAGTTTTAGAGCGGTCAGCGTCAGCCATTGGCACCTGCCAGTAGCCAGATCGTAAATCCAACGAGGAGAAAAACTCGGCGCCCTGCAAGCAGTCTAGTGCGTCATTGATGCGTGGCAGAGGATAGACGTCCTTGCGCGTGATCTTGTTGAGCCGGCGGTAGTCGACACAAAACCGGAAGGAGCCATCTTTCTTAGGTAGCAACACAACTGGAGACGCCCAGGGACTGTGGGATGGCCGAATGACACCACGACGGAGCATGTCGCCCACATGATCAGCAATTACTTGGCGCTCCGAAGCCGACACGCGATAGGGGCGCTGGCGCAAAGGTGCAGTTTTACCGGTGTCGATGGTGTGCTCTACGACAGATGTGCGGCCCAAGTCAGTTTGAGGAAAGTCGAATGAAGAAGCGAAGTTCTGCAAGAGGGCGACAAGTTGATCACGTTGCGCAAGTGGAAGATCAGCATCAATAGCATGTTGGAAAACGTCGGAGGGCGTCGAAGCGGTCGCAACATCGCAAGAGCACAGACTAACGTCGAAGGAGGGGGTTGAGTCAGCAAGAGTGGTGATATGACTGGGATCAAGCTCTTCAAGACGTCCAATGCATTCGCCACGGAGCAGGACTGCTGGGCAAGAAAATGGGTTCGAGGCGCAAAGTGCACTCTTGCCGTCTTGAATTTCGAGAACTGCGAACGGAAAAAGGAGGCAGGGATGACGGGAGGTGGCTTCGGAAGGTGTAAACATCGCCGTCAAAGGAGTTACCCACTCACAAGACAGTGGTACGAGGGCAGCAGAGAACGGAGGAATGTCGGTGTCATGGTCGACGAGAAGTTTTGCAGTGCGGGGAGGGGTATCACAGAAGGGGGCATCACAGAGGGGGGCGAAGGCAATTTGCGCACGAGCACAGTCAATAACGGCTTGATGAGTCGATAGAAAATCGTATCCGAGGATGATATCATGCGAGCAGTTCGGCAGAACAATAAACTCGATGGGGTACAAGACGTCTTGAATGAGCACACGGGCTGTGCAAGATGCGGATGGGTGAATGTGCTGTGATGAGGCGGTGCGGAGCGAAAAGTCGGAAATCGGAGTGGTCACTTTGCGAATTCGACGGCAGAGCGCTTCACTGATGACGGAGACGGCTGCACCGGTATCGACGAGAGCGAGAACTGTGGCGCCTTCTACAGAAACTTTGATAACATTAGCGGGACGACATGGAGGACTTGAGGAATTCGAAACAAGCGCAGTTCTTGCCCCCGGAACTGCGACTGTTAGTTTCCCTCAACGGTGCTGGTAGAACGTCGCAGCATTGGAGAAAGCGATCGGCGCCGAGGAGAATGTGATCGACGAGTGGTATAGGTTTGGCGATCTTGTGGGACAAATTGAGAACCGGGCGGAATCATTTGCGAGCGTGAGTCGGTATCGTACGGGTAAAGTCGAATGTCAGGCTGTGAAGGTTGGAGGCGCTGGCGACAAAGGCGCGCAACATGGCCCGGCCGACCGCAGGCATAGCAAATCGGAAGGTTGTCTGTAGTACGCCAAGGTTTCATAGGATGTGGGCGGAACCTTGAGGGTGGGGCTTGAAACGAAGGCTCAGCATGCGGCGGTGAACGGTAGGCAGGGACCTGCACATAGGAGCCAGACGTGGGCGAAGGTGGTGGCCTAGCCGTTACTTGGGCATACGTGAGAGGTGCCGTCACAGGCGGCACCACGGGGTTGGACGGCAAGACATCTGTAGCGTTCCTACTTCAGATTTAGGCTAATTCGGGACCACACCATCCTGTGGTCACTGCAACGCACTTTCCCGATTACCTCTACATCTTGCATAATGGCGGGGGTTGAACACATTATGAAGTCGATTTCACTTTTAGTCTCTCCGTTAGGACTTTTCCATGTCTATTTCCTGTTCTTCCCTTTGCTGAAGAAGGTATTCATGACTCCTTTATCACGCCCAGCTTAGCACAGAAGCTTCCTTTGATATCTTTGTCTTATACAGAGCACTTGTGTTCCTTAATTGGCTGCTGTCCTCAACTGCTTGGCACTGTATATTCAGGAAGGCATTCTTATCTCTCCTTGCTATTTTCTGAAACTCCGCATTGAGAACCTTGTATCTTTCTCTTTCGCCTATAACTTTTGCCATCCTCCTTTCCTCAGCTATTTGCAAAGCCTCTTCAGATAACCAGTTTGCTTTCCTGCATTTCTTTTGCTTTGAAACTACCTTAGTAGCGTCTTGTATTATATCACGAACATCAGTCCACATCTCTTCGGGCTCTTTGTCTTCTAGATCTGATTCTTGAAATCCATTCCTCACTTCCACAGCATATTCTAATGAAATTTGGTCCAGATCATACCTGAAAGGCATTCTAGTTTTCCGCGTTTTCCTCAACCGAAGCTTAATTTTGGCAACAAGAAGCTGGTGATCGGTGCCACAATCGGCCCCAGGCCTCGTTTTTACTGCTTGTATAGCGCTTCTCCATCTCTGCCAGCAAAGAATATAATCGATCTGATTCCGGTACAGACCGTCCTGTGAAGTCCATGTGTACAGGCGCCTCTTGTGCTGTTGAAAATTAGTATTCGCTATGTTCAGGTTGTTTTTTTGCCAAAACTCTACTAGCCTCTGCCCAGCTTCATTTGGCTCGCCAAGACCGAACTTGCCTATAATTCCGGATATTTCTTCACTCACGACCTTAGCATTCCAGTCTCCTATGAGAAAAACGACGTCTGATGATGGGTGCGGTTTAAAAGGCATTGTAGGTACGCATAAAATCTCTCAACGCCAGCTTCTTCAGCAGTAGTGGTCGGTGCATAGACTTGGATAACTGTTATGTTGAAAGGGTGACCTTGGATCCGAAGTGAAATCATTCGGTCGTTTTTGAGGTTGTACCCTAGCACTGCTTTGCCCATTCTTCTGTTTACTATGAGAGCGACCCCATTCCATCACTTGGATTCGTGCCCACAATAAAAGACATTCCGATCCACTTGAGCTCGCCGATACCCAAGATATCAATGTTCAATATGTCCATTTCTCGCTTGACTGCATCCATTTAACCTTGCGTCATAGATCTTACATTCCATTTTGTTATGTGATATATCTCCTTGCAACATCGGACTTTCCGGTCGCTTCCCGACACATCCACAACTGAGCGTCCTTTTGGCTTTAGCCCAGCCGCTTCATTCGTCCTGGAGCTACTAGGAATCGCCCTTTGTTCATCCCCAGTAACATGTGGGACGCCTTCCAACCTGGGCGGCTAATCTTCCGGCGCCATATCATTATTGGTATTGTGACTGGTCATAGGGTTTTCTTTGCAGGAAATACTGGAGTGGGTTGCCATTACCTTCTCCAGTGAATCACATTTTGTCAGAACTCTCTGCTGTGACCTCTCTATCTTGGGTGGCCCTACACAGCAGAGCTCACGACTTCAACGAGTTTCGCAAGCCCCTCCGCTACGACAAGGCAGTGATCCATGAATAACAGTAAGTGGCTGCAATAAAATATTGCTTGGAAATGTACAAAATATTTCTGAAAAACACTGTTTTAACAGCATATATATGTTGCTGGTTCTTATTGTACCCTTGATATTGTCACAAACAATAGGGCTAGACTTGCCTAAAAAGACCGGGAGAAGCTGTACCAGCAGCAAGCGTTCCGCACAGAGTGCGCCAGAAGACTTCACCGTCTTTTTCTCCCAGGCGCCACCCAAGAATCTCGAAAACACCAGGTGGCATTACTCCCCCTCCTAAAAAAAACGAAAGCAGGGGCTGATCGCGAGCAATGGGCGAAGCCAGAGAAAACAAAAGGATAAGCACAAAAATCAAATAGAAAACGGAAGCGGGGTAAAGTGTCCTACATGGCAATGAAACAAGCGCGCAGTACATTGCGCATTACCGCGTGAAATTCGGCATCATGTTAACAACGTGCACCACTTCGGAGCGTGGTTGTCGACGCAAGGGCTGCACAGTACCCGCTGGAAGAACTTCGTATGTCACTTCCTTGACACGGCGCAGAATTTCGTAAGGTCCAAAGTAACGCGACATAAGTTTTTCAGACAAGCCGGGCTGGCGCACCGGTGTCCACACCCAAACTTGCTCTCCGGGTTGGCATGTGACGTGCCGATAATGGAGGTTGTGGCGACGCGTATCAATACCCTGCTGTTGCTAAACGTGAATGCGGGCAAGTTGACGTGCTTCCTTGCCGCCCTGAGCAAACTGTTCGGCGTCTGGCTTGAGAACATGATCATCAGTGCAGAACGGAAGCATGGCATCCAACATCGTCTGAACGTCACGTCTACAGAGCAGGCGAAAGTGGTTAAACGCGTCGTCTCTTGGATAGCAGTGTTGTAGGCATATGTGACGTACGGGAGAATCTCGTCCCAGGTCTTGTGCTGAGAGTCTATGCACATTTCAATCATATCTGCGATCGTATTACTGAGACTCTCCGTGAGGCCATTCATCTGTGGATGATAGGCAGTGGTTTTACGATGGCTCGTGTGAGTGAGCTCTGATACGTGCAAGATTTGCTGCATAAAAAACTGGGCGATCTCAGATGACGTGCCACGCTGCACCGATCGGGTTCCGCATACCGTGTGAGATAGTCAGTCGCGACTATAATTCATTTGTTACCGACCGATGTTAGCGGAAATGGGCCGAGAAGGTCGATACCGATTTGATCAAATGGAGTCTGGGGTGGCGCAATAGGTTGGAGCAAACCCGCTGGCTTGCGAGGCGTTGCCTTTTGACGTTGGCACGTACGACAGCCTCTGACGAAGCAATGAACGGCGTCAACAAGTTTAGGCCAATAATAGGCTTGACGAACTCGGGAGAGTGTGCGTGCAAAGCCCAAGTGGCCAGAGGTGGGCTCATCATGGCAAGCAAAAAGGATATCGGCACGGAGGTAGGTCGGCAGTACGAGGAGGTACGCTCAGTCAACAGTGCTGGAGGTTTGCTTGAATAGAACGCCATTCCGGAGACAGAAAGCAGACAGTTTACTAGCAAATTGGCGAGGGATATCAGCAGCTCGACCTTCCAGGTGATCAATGACAGGTTGAAGGTCCGGGTCACCTCGCTGTCGGGTCATTACGTCTGAAGCACTCACCAGTCCAAGAAAACCGCTCTCGTCGTCCGTGCTCTCATCGACTAAACCGACGGGTGTGCGCGACAGCACGTCAGCATCTTCGTGCTTCTGGCCAGATTTATACATAATGGCGTACTCAAATTCTTGGTGGCGGAGGCTCCATCGTGCTAGGCGCCCCGATGGGTCGCAGAGGATGGCCAGCCATCACAAAGAATGACGGTCGGTGACAACTTTAAAAGGGCGGCCATAGTGGTAAGGCCTAAATTTCATCGTTGCCAACACAACTGCAAGGCATTCCTTTTCCGTAGTGAAATAGTTTGTCTCGGCGCGGGATAGCGTGCGGCTGGCATACGCGAGGACCTTTTCGACGCCTGCTTGGTGTTGAACCAGTACAGCGCCGAGGCCGATATTGCTCGCGTCGGTGTGGACTTCGGTGTCAGCGTCTTCATGAAAGTGGGCAAGAACAGGGCTCGTTTGCAGTCGTCTGCGCAGTTCCGAAAAAGCCTCTTGTTGCTCGGCGCCCCACACGAACTGTGTATCATCGCGCGTGAGGCGAGTCAGGGGGGCGGAAACCTTGAAAAAATCGGCGATGACGCGGCGGTAGTACGCGCAGAGACCCAGCAAGCGTTTCAAACCTCTTTTGGTGTCAGGAACGGGAAATATGGCGACAGAAGAAGTCTTGTCGGGGTCTGGACTCACGCCCGCGGCGCTCACGACATCACCGAGAAATTTCAACTCTTTGTAGCCAAAGTAAGATTTCTTTGGCTTGAGTGTTAAGTCAGCTGACCGAAGGGCGTCTAACAATGTGCGCAGACATTGAAGATGTTCTGCAAAGGTTTCAGAGAACACGACGACATCATCGAGGTAAACTAAACAAATTTGCCATTTGAGGCCAGCGAGGCTCGTGTCCATCATGCGCTGTAAAGTAGCCGGCGCTGAACATAGGCCGAAAGGCAGCACTTAAGCTCGTACAGACCATCTGTGGTGACAAAAGCCTCTTTTTCGCGGTCGCGCTCATCGACCTCAATCTGCCAGTTCCCGCTCTTCAGGTCCAATGAGGAGTACTGGGCGCAACGAAGTCTGTCGAGCGAGTCGTGGATACGAGGCAGCGGGTAAACGTCTTTTTAGTGATGTTCAATTTTCTATAATGAACAGAGAAGCGAAGGGTGCCATCTTTTTTCTTTACCAGCGCTACAGGGGACGACAATGTGCTGTTATAGGGTGGAATTCCACCATCACAAAGCATCTCCTGAACCTGTGTCTGAATCGCTTCACGTTCCGTAGTTGAGATGCGGTGCGGCTGCTGGCATATAGTCCGGGCATCGTCGTGCGTAATTATGCGGTGCTTCACAAGAGGTCGCAAAACAAGCGTTGTATTCTAGGAGGAGAGAACGGAGTTCCCGTTGCTGTGTTTCCAAGGGATCTGTACAAACATCAAGGCGATGAACGGATGGGCACACGTTTTCAACTGCACCGAAAGTAAAACATTCAGAGACATCCGCTAAGCAGTCGGCGAATGCGATTTATTTATTTATTTATTTACAGAAGACTGCTGGCTTTATTGCAAAGCCTTAAGCAGGAGTGGGTGTAAAATACACTTTGACAAAAAGAAAACCTCCCTGAGGTACACGCAACTCAGCACACAATACCGAAAAAAAAATGAACGACGAAAAGAAACAACATTATACAATATTAGACGACGCCTGGCGTCAAAATGAGCACTGGGGAAAGAAAGAAAAAAGAAAAATTGCTGCAAAATTGCAAAATGCTGCAAAATTGTTACGAATTCCTAAGCGACTCCGTAAATGACTCCACAGTAGAAGCCTCTACAATATTCGCTTTGAGGACATTCCATTCCCGCACAGTACGGGGGAAGAAAGAATTCTTGTATGTTTCAGTGCGGCATGAGTATTCCTTCACTTTTAAAGAATGGTAGGATCGTGTCGAACGACCCGGGACAAGCTCAATGTACTTGCTGCTGTTAATTCCTAATTTGTTGTGAACAATCATGAACATATATTTAAGCCTCTCGCGGTATCTCCTGAGCTGCAAAGTATCCAAATTTGCTTTCTCAAGTAGCATGGTAGGGGACGTCTGCCAGGGGTATGAATTATAAATAAATCGCACTGACTTTCTTTGAATATTTTCGAGTGTTTTAATGTTTTCTTTAGTATAAGGGTCCCACACAACAGAGGCGTATTCTAAAACAGGTCGGATAAAAGTTTTGTAAGCTAGTAACCTAATTTCCTGCGTAGAGTACCGGAGAGATCTTCTTAAAAAGCCAAGTTTTTTCATAGCTTTATTTTTAAAATTAGAAATGTGTTTGTTCCACCGTAGGTCAGAGCTAATCGTTAATCCCAAGTACTTGTAGCTGTCCACGGTAGACAGGGGTTAGTTATTAATAGTATAGCAAAACTTAATGGCCGCTTCTTCCGCGTAATAGACATTGAAACTGTTTTTTTAGTATTACTCATCTGCCACGTTGAGCACCAATCATGAATTTTAGCCAAGGCGTCATTAAGAAGAAGCTGGTCAGCAGTAGTTCGTATTTCATGATATAATACACAATCGTCGGCAAACAGCTTGATTTTGACAGGAATTTCTTTAGCAATGTCATTTGTAAAAATTAAAAAGAACAATGGCCCAAGTACTGAGCCTTGTGGGATACCGGAGCTTACCAAAGCTGGGCTCGAACATGCATTGCCGATTGATATGGACTGATATCGAGACGATAGATATGCTTGTATCCACGTCAACAGTAGATCGTTTTTAAAGATAGTATTTAGCTTTAGCAAGAACTTTCTGTGTGAGACCCGGTCAAATGCTTTTTCGAAATCTAAAAAAATGACATCAATTTGACACTGGTTATCAATGGCTGCGGCAAAATCCTGCATCGTCTCTAGAATTTGGGTCACTGTAGAGAAGCCTTTGCGAAAACCGTGTTACCGGTCGTCAATTACGTGATTAGTTTCCAGGAAGGCTGATATATGCCCAAAAAGTATATGTTCAAGTATTTTTGAAGAAGTACGCAGTAAAGATATTGGCCTATATGAGCTAAGTAGAGATGAATTTTCAGTTTTGGGAATAGGAATAATTTTTCCGTGCTTCCAGTCCTCCGGGAGCTCGGCGTTTAACAGAGACTTCTTAAATATGAGCTTTAAGTACTTGGAACACCATTCGGCATATCTCACAAGAAACGTATTTGGTATGTCATCAATTCGCGGCGTCTTTTTTGCGTCACAACTGAGAAGCAGAGAGAAAACACCTTCTTCAGTTACAGAAACATCAGTAATAGGCGGACAAGCTGAGTTAAAATGAGGCTTTCTACCATCATCGTGCGTAAACACAGTACAAAAGAAACGGTTGAAAGACGAAATAATCTGTGTCGTATCAGTAATCAGTTCGCCGTCAACGACAACACTGTACACAGGTTTCTTTTTCTTTGATAACTGCGGCCAGAACTTTGCAGGGGACGAAACAAGAAAGATTTTCATAGATACGCTAAAGTGATACTCTTTTCCTTTTTTGATACTTTGTTTTAAGTTCAAGCGCATATCAGACAGTTTAGCAGCATCAACTGCCGACTGGCTGCGCCGAAGTTTTTTGCGAACTCTCTTAATCTTTTGTCCCATGCGTACAAGTTCCCTCGTCATCCAAGGGCTGCTGGCGCGTAGGGTAATTACCCGAGTAGGCACAAAACGCGAAATGCAATTCAGAGCGAGGTTCTTAAAGAAAACCCAGAGATTTTCTATTGAGCAGTCGCAGGATTCGTAAAGAACCACAAAATCTGAGAATGAAATATCAAGTAAGTCTAAAACTGCAACATCATCAGCACGCGAGAAGTTTGGCACAACACGCACCTCTTTCTTTTTATTTTTCGGAAGAAGCAATGGAATGTTTAAAGATACCATAACATGGTCAGATATGCCTTCGAAATATTGAAGTAGAGGACCGCGACGAAAGACACTGTTACTAACGAAGAAAAGATCAAGAATGGATTTCTTATCCTTTCGTATACGCGTCGCTTGCTTTACTAATTGAGTTAAATCGTGATCAAGTACGATGTCTACAAGAAGTTCAGCTGATGTGCAGAGCGGCTCTGGAAACTGTTTGTCCCAATTGACGAGCGGCATGTTAAAGTCTCCAGCCAATAGTACATTACTTGATTGTGCTTTCGTAGTACATAAGAATTCATTTATTTTCTCAAAGAAAACACCGTCACCTCGTGGTGGGCGGTAAAACGCGCCAATGACAAGACTAAGTTCATTTAGAATTAGTTTACAAATGACGCATTCAATTCCTTGCACGTCAGGTAGCCTGATTACTTGGAAAGATTCTTGAAAAAGAATTGCAACACCACCACCGCGAGAAGTCCTGTTTTTGCGCATATTTCTGTATCCTGGTGGTGTAATTTCTTCATCAGTGATATCAGAGTGCAGCCAGGTTTCGGTGATTATAATGATATGCGGTTTATGCGCCACTACTATACTTTCCAAATCCTCTGACTTGTTCATAATGCTCCGGGCGTTAAACTGAATACATTTTAGCGATTTAATTTGACTGTTATCGATTCATTGGTCACTTTGTTTTCTATTCCGGCTGCCATGCTCTAGGACTCTTTCTTTGCTAGTGTCATTCCAAACAAACAGATCGTCACCAATTTTTATCTTGTTGTAGATTAGCTTAACCTTCTGACCGGCTTTTCGAATCTCTGCGGTGCTTTCCCAGAGATTCTTCCGTATCTGCCGCGTGGTATACGAAAAGTCTTCTGAAATAGAGTAATCGGTGTCTTTCAGTTTCGAGCAGTTTTTCAGCATGTTAACTTTCTCACCATGATCCATCAGCTTGATAATAACAGGTCGATGCTTGTTAGGTTGCTTGCGACCGATTCTATGAATTCTCTCAGCTGAAACAACTTTCGTGTCCATTTTGTCACAGAACACGCCTTTCAACACACTCTGTGACAGTTCTTCGTAAGTTTCATTCAATTTTTCAGCAATTCCGAACACGATTACATTATTTGAGTCTGCCCCGGTCTTCTAGGTCGACAAGCTTCCTTTCTAAGCCTCTAACTCGTGATTCTAGCTCCCGGCTTAAATCTCTGAATTCATTTATAGCTGATGTGAATTCTTCCACTTTGTGAAACTTGGCCTCAATTTCGCCCAGTCTCCGCTGAATATCTTTCTGGCCTTCAAGGAGCTGGGTCAGTAGCTGTTCAGTGGGTGGCCCAGGGTTGGACTCAATGTCGCCACACAGCATAAATAGAGACAATACGAAGTCACGACCAATAAAATAAACTTCAAGCACTCTACGTGGGCATGTCAGCTGGATAAGGCACATATTATTGGATTTGATTGTAGAAACATATTGCTACTAACCTGCATGAAAAACAGGAATGGATTTGACATGGTGTCGACTGGATGCCAGCTGACATGCCCACTGAAGAAGGATTGCAGATTGCAGTAGCACGGAAAAGATTACGGGGTTCGTTCGTGAAGTTAGTCACCAGGAGCTCTGATCGGCCGTTACGGAGGTAGATAAGACTCCACGCTGAGATGATGCTATGGGTGAGCAAGAGGGAGGGATTGCCCTCAGCGACCGCCGTCCTTTCACGTAGTTCGTCGCAGGTAACAATGACAAAAACACTGGAACGTGGCGTAGTAGAAACGTTCTCAGCGGCAATTCGAAAGGCGGCGCGGCGGTCCTGGCGATTCTCGGTGGCAGTATCAGGAGCTTTCTCGGTCGAAAATGTCACGGTACGCTTCTGGAGATCGATAATGGCTCCTAATCCCGGAGAAATTCCACACCAAGGATGCAGTCGTGGGAACAGTCAGTTATCACGAGGCAGCTGACAACAAACGCGGAGTTGCGAATTTGGACTCTCACCGTCCACTGACCACTCGGAGTCACGAGATGTCCGCCAGCGGTGCGAATTTGGTTGCCAGACCATGGCGTCATTACATTAGGATGCGCCGCTAGGTTTCCAATTAAAATCGAAAAATCAGCGTCAGTGTCTAGCAGTGCGCTAACCTTATAGCCATCGAGGAACACAAGTATATCTGTTTTCGTGTGTACCAACTGTCGACGGGGCCGTCAAGTCAACGTCGCTCACAGGTTGTGTTGTCGGCGGGTCTTCCTCGCGTCGATTGCAAGCGGCCTCGCACCGGAGGTCGCTGTCTTTAGTTTTTCCGACGCGGACTAGGTGACCGTCGCTGCGCCATCTAGGAGGAGCTGGGCTGCGACGATGGTCTACGTGGAGACAGAGAGCGTGACGGTCGCCGGGAAATTGGCGCCATGCCCTGCGGCGATACGTAGTCCTCAATCTCACGAGGTCGTAGGCCGAGTGGAGGGTGACGCATGTTCATGAGAAATCCGTGCAGTCGCAGGTCTCGATAGGAGCACTGGCGATACAGATGAGCTGGTTCCCCGCAATGGAAACATGGGCGCTGGCGATTTGGGGCGCGCCACAGGTCCGCCTTCCGCTGGGGTGGTCGTCGGTTGTCCATGTACGACTCAGTTTGTGCAGAACAGAGTGAGCCTTGGGCGGGTGGCTGTAATGGCGTCGTAGTAGCCGCAGGGCGTTGCAACATATCTGCATACGTTGGACGATGGTACTCCGCGGGAATAGGCGGCGGATTTAGCAGATGGTGCCGAAGGCATCAATGCTTGACGCTCTTCGCGGACAATGCCAGCTATAGAGCCTACCATCGGCTTGGGAGCATCGGAAAGCACCTGGATATCTTCGCATAAAACATAGCGGATGATGTCCCGAAAATTCCGGGTGGCCCCGAAGGCCGAAACCGGCTCCGCAACCGAAGCGGTGAGTACCGGTCTGTCGTAGGTGGTAGACCACTGCTGGAGCATCCGCTCGATTGTGACAGCTTCCGAAAGAAACCCAGCAACCGTGCTCGGTGGATAACACACGAGACCAGCAAATAGTTGTTCCTTAACGCCGTGCATGAGGTGGCGCACCTTTTTGTCTTCGGGCATTCCCGGGTCTGATCGTCGGAAGAGCCGGGTCATGTCCTTCACATATGTGCTTATAGTCTCATTCGGCATCTGCATACGAAACTGTAAGGCCTTTTCTGTATGTTCTCGGCGATCCGCGCTGGTATAGGTCTCAATGATGCGTCGACAGAACTCGCGCCATGATGTTAGGGCGACTTCTCGGTCCTCGTACCACGTACGAGCTCCATTTTCCAGGCTGAAGAAGACGCTTCTAAGCTTGGCGGCGCCGTCCCACTGATTGAATGAGGCGACCCGTTCAAACTGGACGAGCCAGTCTTCAACGTCTTCGGTTTGACTGGCGTGGAATGGCTGAGGCTTTCGTGGGTTCTGCAAAGTGTAGTAAGCAGCAGATTGCATGGCAAGTCGAGGGGCGGCTGCGGTGCTCAACTCCAACGGCCCATGCTCAGGGGGCAGGCCTTGATTCCTCCGGCTAGCACGTTGCACAGGGGTGTCGACTGGCATACAAGTTGAGTCCTGGGCGTGCGAAGGTGCGCAGGACAAGTACCGGGATCGATACGCAGAGCCGACACCAAAATATGTCACGGACAATAGGGCTAGACGTGCCTAAAAAGACAGGGAGAAGCTGTACCAGCAGCCAGCGTTCCGCACAGAGCGCGCGAGCAGACTTCACCGTCTTTTCTCCCAGGCGCCACCATAGAATTTCGGGAACACCAGGTAACAATATTATACCAATTTTTCTAGCGTGGCAGAGCGTTCAGGGCTTGCCGCACCTCCGCCCCGGGTCGATCCAGTACTGCACTGCTTCCGGAACCGGCTAAGCGACTCCCCGTTGTTGGAGGAAGGACAATCGCAATTCTAAGGTGAGACCAACTAATATTTTTCACCCGAGCTCGCTGCTTTCAGTTCAGTTCAGTTTTATTCCTTAAAGGCCCCCATTTCAGGGGGTGTTACATAAGGGGTGGAATTACATTTGTAGTGAGGAAAACAAGCAGCGATGGTAATTTAACATTGAAGGTGATCTGTTACGCGTTCTTGAAAAGCAGATGTTGAAGCGATGGCGACGATGTCATGGGGTAGGCCGTTCCAGTCCGTGGCTGCTCGAAGAAACAATGAAGCTGAAAACGTAGCAGTGCGTGATAGTGGGCGGGCAACTTGAAGGGGATGACTGGTGCGGTGAGATATGCGGGATGCGGCGGTGATATACGGTGCTTGATTGGGAGGAGAATAAAGGCATTTGTGATAAAGGGTGAGGCTAGCAAGGCGACGTAAAGAGAGGGGTGGCAGTCCGGATGTAGCTTTCAAGGATGAAACACTGACGTCATATGAGTATGAGGAATGAATGAATCGGGCAGCACGATTCTGCACAGCTTCCAATGCGGTGATTAGATCTGCTTGATGTGGGCTCCAGAAGGGGGATGCATATTCTAATTTGGGTCTTATAAGTGATTTATACGCGAGCAATTTAACATGTGGTGGGGCAAGACGAAGGTGACGTTTTAGAAAACCGAGTGTTTTGTTTGATGCTGAAATGATGTTACCGACATGAACCTGCCATGATAGATTAGAAGAGAGAGTGACTCCTAGATATTTATATGATTGTACTTGCTCAATCTGTGTGTTAGAAATTGAATAATGAAAGAGATATGGATTGTGACGACGAGTGAAGGACATGATCCATTTTGAAGGTAGCGCGAAAAACGAGGACCAAGAGTAGAAGGACACAACACGAGCGCTTTTTCACAACTAAACTTTTTATTGAAAAACACGGAATAAATACCCATCTCGCGAAACTAAAACACAAGAAACAAAAGGGATAGCATCAAGTACAGGAAAAGTGTAGGGCATGATACAGCTGGTGGGGGTGCTTACTGACTAAGATAAGATGTAAAAACGAAAGCACAAAAGCCTCATAGTCACGAAAGCAAACAAGACTTACCAAAAAAGATGAAGAAAGCGACGGGAGATATTAGTTCCATGTGTGGTCTAGATAAGCGAGTTCTTTTTGTGTTAGAGCAATCGACGGTGCGCTTATGCATGTACTCCTTTGTCTTGATATGTAAAAAGCCTCCGTGATTTCACGCTGAAGTCGTTCCTTATGAGTTGACAATATTTCTGCTTCCTCGTAAAGGGGCTCACATTTTTTCTTGCACAACGGCTTACACTCCGGCTTACAGTACGGCTTACAATCTTGACATCCCTTGCAATGGTCAACCAAATGCGTGGACTTTGACCCTGATAGCGATTTTTCGTGTTCCTTTAGCCGTACATTTACACAACGTCCTGTCTGACCTATGTAGGTCTTTCCACAGGAAACTGGCAGCTCGTATACCACCCCCGTTTTGCAAGGAATGAACCCTGAAGCATGGCATACTTTAGATCTTTTCTTATTTTTGTTTTGTCCGTTCCGATTAGCCATCATTCTGCCTACTAAGCCACACAGTTTCTTGAGCTTGTTTGGAGCGGAAAAGATTACCTTTACACCATAGCGCTTGGCCACGTTGCTGAGATTGTGTGAAAGTCGATGCTTGTATGGTATCACCACCTTTTTCTTTTTTGCCATATCGTCAGATGACTTCTTTGGTGCGTTACCTTTTACCCAGCGGATAAGTTTATCACATGCGAACCTGATTGCGCTGTCCGGATAACCTGATGTCTTTATTCTATTCACCTGTTCATGAAAGCTTTTCACCATGTCGTGGATGCAAGATTTTACCAGGACTGAACGCAGACAAGAAAGAACAATTCCGTTTTTTACAACTTTCGAGTGGCCTGAGGCGTTATGTAGTAAGGGTTTGATTGATCTCGGATGATAGCGCCAGCAAACATGACTGTGGTTGAAGGATATCAGCAAATCTAAAAACTGCAATTTGTCCCCGGTTGGCAACTCAAAAGTAAAATCGAGACCTTTCCCACATTCTCTGAAGACCTTTAAAATGTTCACAACGCTGTTCACAAAGTTCGCCTACCAACCGGCCTGGACACCGATTGACAAACTGTCCTTTGGTAGAGCCATCGCCCAGTGTGCGCCTGAACAGACCCGCCTCAGGTGCAATGAGGAATGTGTCGACACGATTGCAAGGACTGACCCTGGGACACGACTTTGTAAGTCTGATCCCAGCTACAGCTTAGCGGATTATCTTGTCAATTCCGGGTTACGGTTACTCATGTCGGATAAAGAAGGGTTCTTCGTTGTTGTTCCTGAGAGCATGTATGCGGTCAAAGGGCAGGCGGCCATTGAAAAGAGTTTCAACGCTGTAGACGTGAAAGCGTCGAAAATCAGAAAGCAGGCTATTGGGCTACTTAAAGGCATGAACTTGAATAGTCTTGCAACGGCTGTCTCGAACGCGAAGAGTACGCATTTAGATATCTTCTTTTCGGCGAAAACACACAAGCCAGATATCCCTTTCCGTGTTATCGTTACAGAAAGGAACACTTGGCAACATGTCATCTCGAGCTATATTTTCAAGTTCCTATCTGGCCTCTATATTAATGACCCTTTTTTAGTTCCAAATTCTGACAAACTGGTAGATGTGCTGATGAAGTCCAATCCTGGCAGCTGCAGAGCCTTTAGCATTGATGTTACTGACCTGTTTTATTCATTACCCCACTCAGCCCTTATGCATAGTGTGAAGGACTGTATTTGTGAATCTAATGATGAGTTAAGTTTCAGAAATAGTGCAGGAATCCCGGTGGAGTCTTTTCTCGAATTACTTTCGTTTTACCTCAAGTCCACCCATGCTGCTTGGGAAGGCAAAACATACATACAGAAGTCCGGTGTATGTATTGGCTCATGTGTGGCACCTGTTCTCGCAAATATCTTTCTCTGTAGCGTGGACAGATGTCTTGAAGAAAATCTAAATGGCATGTGTTCCCGTGTATTTAGATATGTGGATGATTACCTAGTGTTTGTGGAAGGTGCACGCTTCACAGACAGCGTTGTGAACATTTTAAAGGTCTTCAGAGAATGTGGGAAAGGTCTCGATTTTACTTTTGAGTTGCCAACCGGAGACAAATTGCAGTTTTTAGATTTGCTGATATCCTTCAACCACAGTCATGTTTGCTGGCGCTATCATCCGAGATCAATCAAACCCTTACTACATAACGCCTCAGGCCACTCGAAAGTTGTAAAAAACGGAATTGTTGTTTCTTGTCTGCGTTCAGTCCTGGTAAAATCTTGCATCCACGACATGGTGAAAAGCTTTCATGAACAGGTGAATAGAATAAAGACATCAGGTTATCCGGACAGCGCAATCAGGTTCGCATGTGATAAACTTATCCGCTGGGTAAAAGGTAACGCACCAAAGAAGTCATCTGACGATATGGCAAAAAAGAAAAAGGTGGTGATACCATACAAGCATCGACTTTCACACAATCTCAGCAACGTGGCCAAGCGCTATGGTGTAAAGGTAATCTTTTCCGCTTTAAACAAGCTCAAGAAAGTGTGTTGCTTAGTAGGCAGAATGATGGCTAATCGGAACGGACAAAACAAAAATAAGAAAAGATCTAAAGTATGCCATGCTTCAGGGTTCATTCCTTGCAAAACGGGGGTGGTATACGAGCTGCCAGTTTCCTGTGGAAAGACCTACATAGGTCAGACAGGACGTTGTGTAAATGTACGGCTAAAGGAACACGAAAAATCGCTATCAGGGTCAAAGTCCTCGCATTTGGTTGACCATTGCAAGGGATGTCAAGATTGTAAGCCGTACTGTAAGCCGGAGTGTAAGCCGTTGTGCAAGAAAAAATGTGAGCCCCTTTACGAGGAAGCAGAAATATAATCAACTCATAAGGAACGACTTCAGCGTGAAATCACGGAGGCTTTTTACATATCAAGACAAAGGAGTACATGCATAAGCGCACCGCCGATTGCTCTAACACAAAAAGAACTCGCATATCTAGACCACACATGAAACTAATATCTCCCGTCGCTTCCTTCATCTTTTTTGGTAAGTCTTGTTTGCTTTCGTGACTATGAGGCTTTTGTGCTTTCGTTTTTACATCTTATCTTAGTCAGTAAGCACCCCCACCAGCTGTATCATGCCCTACACTTTTCCTGTACTTGATGCTATCCCTTTGGTTTCTTGTGTTTTAGTTTCGCGAGATGGGTATTTATTCCGTGTTTTTCAATAAAAAGTTTAGTTGTGAAAAAGCGCTCGTGTTGTGTACTTCTACTCTTGGTCCTCGTTTTTCGCGCTACCTTCAAAATGAACCAGATTCAACTCGCCCAACTTTCAACCTTACTACAAGGACATGAGTTTACATTTACTAGGATTGAGGGACATTAGCCAGTTATTACACCAATTTAGTACGTTGTTAAGCTCTGTCTGAAGAGTGTATTGATCGTGACAGTTATTAATGGTGCGGTATATAACACAATCATCTGCGAAAATTTGAATACTACAGGAAACATGCAGGGGCAAGTCGTTAATATATATTAAGAATAGGAGGGGACCGAGGACGGAACCTTGTGGGACGCCTGAGGTAATCGGGAGAGATGTAGACAGATGGCCGTTAAGATAGACTGACTGAGAACGGTTAGTTAGGAATTCTTCAATCCATTTGAGAATATTATGGGGTAGGTTCCGCTTTGAGAGTTTTAGTAATAACCGGCGGTGGGGAACCTTATCAAAAGCTTTGGCGAAATCAAGAAAGATGGTGTCGGTCTGCATATTACGGTCTAGATTAGTGTGCAAGTCGTGAAGGAAAAGCGCTAGTTGGGTTTCGCAAGAGAGGCCCTTACGAAACCCGTGTTGTGAAGGGTTAAAAAAATGGTTTCGGTCCAAGAAGTTTACGATTTGTGAGTAGATGACATGTTCCATGATTTTACAAGGCACACTAGTCAATGAAATGGGGCGGTAATTCAAGGGCGAGTCTCTGTTACCTGATTTGTAGACTGGAACGACCTTCCCCGTTTTCCAATCAAGAGGCAAAATTCCTGAGGAGAGTGATGTGAGAAAATGAGACATAAATATGATGCACAAATTGATTCCACACTTTTCAATAGTTTTGAATTAATCAGGTCCATACCAGCTGATGATGAAAGTTTCATTTTATGAATTATGGATGAAATGCCTTCTTCGACGAACGTGACTGCCGGCATGGGGGTTTCTAAGTTAAAGGGTGGTAATTGGGAAGGTGCGTCGAGTTCGGTAGGGAACACAGATGTGAATGCATGGTTAAATATTTCTGCGCAATCATGGTCAGTCACTGCTTCATGTGAATCATTCGTCAGTTTAATATCGGGAGGATGTGTTGGGTTTAAAACTTGCCAGAATTGCTTGGGGTTTCTTATAAGTAAGTTTGGTAAGTCATTGTGATAAAATGAGTACTTGGCGTTACGAACAGAAAGTAGGTATGATTTTTCGGCCTCGAAGTATTTTTCCCATGCGGCAGGCGTGTCGTTTCGTTTGGCGGTACGAAACAATCGTTTCTTTTTGTTTTCGAGTCGTTTTAAGGGCTGGGTAAACCATGGTTTATTGCGATTAGTATGAAAGGTAATCCTTGATACGAACATATTAGTGAGATGATTTAATTTGTTCTTGAATATCAGCCAGTTTTCATGAATTGAGCGAGTGTAAAATGCGGATACGTATTCAGGAAAAAAGGTGTTAAGTTCTTCAGTTATTGCATAATAATTACCCTTATCGTAGAGTTGTATCGTTTTATCGGATGTCTGTTTTTGAGTCGAGGTAAATGAGAATAAAGCATGCATGACTTTGTGATCGCTGATTTCAGGAAGGTAACTGATGGATGATACATTCTCGGGGCTGCTTGTTAGTATCAGGTCGAGCGTGTTTGCTGATTCTCGTGAGACACGGGTTGGTTGGGAAATTAATTGAGTGAGGTTAAAATTTAAACAGACATCGATGAAGTTCTTCGCCTCTGCATGACACGTTATTGGTTGGTTGGTTTGTAGGGTTTAACGTCCCAAAGCAACTCAGGCTATGAGAGACGCCGTAGTGGAGGACTCCGGTAATTTCGACCACCTGGGGTTCTTTAACGTGCACTGACATCGCACAGCACACGGGCGCCTTGCCTTTCGCCTCCATCGAAAAGCTGCCGCCGAGGTCGGGATTCGATCCCGCGTCTTTGGGAACAGTAGTCGAGCGCCGTAACCACTGCGCCACCCCGGCGGGGTGACACGTTATTGTGGAACTAGCTATGTTCTGCCAATCAATATCCGGGTAGTTAAAATCACCAAAAAGAAGAATACGGGCATTTGGATATGTGAAAACAAGTTTATGAAGGATGTTGTTGAGATGACGTGGGAAGCCTGGATTAGCCTGGGGGGGCCTGTAGCAAACGCCAAGCAGAACTGTTACGGGGGGAGCGCGACAGATGAGCCATATGGCTTCAATGTCGGATGCGACGTCAACAACAGAGCATGATATGCCTCGATGAATGGCAACGAGAACACCGCCCTCCCCCCCCCCCGTCCCCCCCCCCCCGTTTGCCTTTTCGATCGTTTCGATACACTTCGTAGTTGGGTAAATCGGCCAAAATTTCCGCATCCGTTACGTCACTATTTAGCCAAGTTTCTGTTAGTATTAGTATGTTGCTCCCGGATGACGACATGATGTTTGATATGAGTTCGCGCTTTGGAAGAAGACTACGGATGTTAGTGAATATCGTCGAAAACGAGAGAACATTGAGTAAAACACGTTGTTGGGATAGTTGGTGCATTGCATGAAGTAAGACTAACCGGCCAAGAAGACGCACACAGGAAAAATCGACACAGAAAGAAAGAGGCTGGAAAGACCAGCCTCTTTCTTTCTGTGTCGATTTTTCCTGTGTGCGTCTTCTTGGCCGGTTAGTCTTACTTCATGAGAGAACATTGTGCGGTGGAGCGGGTCGACGATTTGTTAAAGTTTTGTGACGGGACAATTGCTATGCTATTTCCTTAACGGCTTGGGATGATGCGTCAAATACGTAGCGTTTTGAGCCGATGTGCAGGGTTTTGAAGCGCAAGGAGTACTTGTTAGAATTGGCTTTGGCAAACGCCAGCAACTGTTTACGCGCGTGTCGAACGGTGCAGGAGAAGTCCTCTCCGATACTGTAGTTTGTGTCTTTCAATTTACGGCCATTTGATAACAGTGCGTCTTTGGTTTTATGAGATAGGAATTTTACGATTACGGGACGAATTCGGTCGGCTGAATGATTTCCGAGGCGATGCGCTCTTCCAATGTCGTTAGGTTCCAAGGTTATATCAAGATTATTGCGGCAAACATCAATGACTAGTTTTTCTGACTCAGCCCACGTTTCAGCGCTAGCAGGATCAGTGATGCCATAGAAAATACGGTTATTCCGACGTGATTGGTTTTCCGCGTCATCCAGGCGTGTTTCTAGTTCTTTAATCTTTTTAGCTTGGTCGATTGTGGTTGACTGCATTATTTCAATATCGTTTTTGAGGTAAAGAAGTGTTTGGTAATGCGTTTCGAGATCGGCCATTCGTTTGTCTAGGCTTGCTATGGTTTGATCTGTTGTGTTCAGCTGTGTTTTGAGGCCCTGTATTTCCGTAATCAACAGGGTCTGGCCGGCCCGCGTTTAGCTTCTGTAGTTCAGCGAGTACAGCAGCGTTGCCCTCAGGACCAGGGTTAGTCTCAACGTCACCTGATAGCATGAGCAAGGAATGAATTACGTGAGCACACTCAACGGCAATGGCGACACAGCAGTGCGGGCTCGGAAACTGCACCAAGATATAATTACTGGATTTTTTAGCGAAGAGGGCATACGGTGTACTGACCTGCATCGCAAAGGTAAGCGGATTAGGTGGCTGCGCTGTGGTGCAGTCACCGAGCCCACGAAGCGGTGTCAGCGGGTGAAGCTCTTTTATACATGTTGGCAATTGTTGCTGATGTCGATGTGGCCATCCATGGTACTGTGATTTCCGGTGTGTGCAGCTCCTCTGGCGGCATATCCAGTAGGGACGAGCACTCGCCGGGTGGTGGATGGTAGGAGCCAGGGTCATCTCCAGTGTACGGCAGTGCGCACACCGATGACGCCCCCGTAGACAGGCCTGCCAGGGACGGCAGCAGCAGGCTGGCAAAAGCGAGGACGGTCGTCTGCATCGCAAAGGTAAGCGGATTAGGTGGCTGCGCTGTGGTGCAGTCACCGAGCCCACCTGTATGCTTCACACAGCAATCCTTCCATTGTCGCTGTCTTATTGCATTGTCGGGCGCCTCCTGCTCGTAGTGACAATTGGGGTTACTTTTCAGCGCATTATTGCATGTGGGTCAATTGTTTGTGTTGCTAGGGAATGGTTTTATTAAGAATCCCCTCTGAGGGATGTGTCGTCATCTGGCAAACATAGAACAAGTGCTACTACAGTAAACGGTTTACCGCCGCTGGTTCTGCAACAGCCGAAAAGTGGCGCCACTTGGGCACATATTTTGAATAGGATCGAACCGCAGGGAAAGCCGGACAGGTGGGTCAACAGAGACACTCCCCTTATGGGGCTGGGACAGGTAGGACACCGCCGCTTGCGGCGGGGGAATGCCTGCCACCGAATTTTTATCTGTTGTAGGCCGTCATTGCACCCGCCACCGCTTCGGTGGTGGACGACGGCTGCTTTTGCGGTTCGCGTCTTCCTCTCCCTCTTCCTTTTCTTTCTCTATTTTCTCTTCTGTCTGCATGAGGCAGCGGAGGTGGCTCAGCTACAGAGCCAGTAGCAGGCCCGTGCATTTTCTTTTCCTTCTTCCTACAGCCACAACAAACAACAACAGGTGGGTCAACGCCGCATGCGGCGTTGGCTAGCCTGCCACCGAAGTTTATTCTGTTGTAGGCGGTCATTGCACCCGCTACCGCTTCGGTGGTGGACAACGGTTGTTGTTGCGGAGTGCGTTTTTATCTCCTTCTTCCTTTTCTTTCTTCTCTATTTTCTCTTCTGTCTGCACGAGGCAGCGGAGGTGGCTCAGCTCAGGCCTGTGCAGTTTCTTTTCCTTCTTCCTACAGCCACAACAACAACGCCAGATTATCGCTTCTCAGCCTTTTGACTAAGATCAAAGTATAGTACTGGACCTACAGGGCAGTATAACTCGGCCTTTGGCCAAGTATAGCGCTTTGATCGATGCTAGGAGTCGGGACTCTACTAAAGGTCTCGGGGCTTAGAACCAGCTTTTAACCATTTCCTTTCCGGCAATGCTTGGGTCCCCCTTGCCCAACGTATGACTGGGTGCCCTGAACGGCTGGCGTGGGGGAGCGGTGCTCCGGCCCGGACCTTCACGTAACGGCAGAGCCCGATCGGCTGATCTCTTGTGCGGCTGGGTATTTTGTATGCCAATGCAATAGGGATGAGTCTCCCATTTGCATTGGCATTCCGAAGACTTGGTCAACCTAGCGATCCCCCCCCCCCCACTTATGGATGCTCCACTCTAGAGGAGCCCATGACCATTTTCGGTTCCAATGTCCCAATCATTGTGAAAAGCCACCTCTGTTCTTAACAGCTTAATATCTGTTATGGGTTCTAATTGTACCCATGATATTAAACTGATATTTTAGCGCGGCGGAGCGTTCGGGGTTTTTCTCACCTCCGCCACGGGTCGACCCGCTAATGCACTACTTCCAGGACCGTTATTTAGACAACAGCACAAAGTACGGGACACAGGCGGAAGAAAGCACAAACACAAAGCGCTGACTATCAACTGAGGTTTTGCAAAAAGGCAGGAATGATGCAGCGAAGAGAACAGGGAGTGGAACAGCGATAAAGATAGTGGTGAGTCACCTGCCGTCGGAAGATAGTCAGGACAATAAGTTAAACATTTGGTAGTGGATGAAATTGTGGGGAAAAACAGCCATGGATGGAACACAAGATAAACAATAGATTAGCAAAAATGGAAGATGAAAAGGAAATGATAGCGGTAAAATGTATAAAACGTAAAAGTTAAAAATCAAAATTGTGGTGAAAACAGCCATCGATGGAACATAAGATAAACAATGGACCAACAATAATGAGAGATGACAATAGATAGCGGTAAAATCTATAAAAGGTAAAAAGTAAACGTCAAGGAGTAGAGGGCCTCAGTGAGAATAAAACACTAAAACAAATTGAAACCGAATGGCAGAAGGAATTGTAAGCGCCCAAAGGGGGTAAATTCTTAAAAATCTTTAAAAGTATAGCATTTTGAGGAGTTATACGCATACGGGTGAAGAAACAATTAAAACCAGCAAAATTGTAAATACAGCAGAGCCGGGCGATGAACAAGAAAACACTAAGAAAGGAAAGGGAACCATCACAACGCATGCCCGGAGGCACTTAGAAATTTCATTTCTTTCTCCAATAAACAGATTGATGGTGTGCTAAAACAGTGGTCCTTGGCACGGCGGATTTTTATAGCTTCAATTATCTACCTAGACATATGATCTCGTCCGTTGCCGATAATCGAACAATTATGTAATACAGGGACGCAAGATTGACTTTCACATTTTTTGCAGCGATTGGCCATATTTCCAGAAACTACAGTGTTTCTTACATTATGTTTATGCTCTTGCAGCCTTATATTTACGCATCTACCCGTTTGACCGTATTGCGTCCAGCAGGTCAGGGGCACAGAATAGATAACACCGGAGGTGCAAAAAACGTGGGGATTGCCGTGCGTCTGCCCACAGCCGCGGTCAATCGGTTGGTTGTTGACTCTCCTACAGAGCAAGGCAAGCTTGATTGGCGCGGAGAAAGCAACGTGGACGCCTGCACCTTTAACAGCCTTCTTTAAACCATGTCTAATTTCATGAAGGTAAGGCAAGACGACGACTTCTTTTGCTGTCGCTCTGTTCTGGAGCCGCTGAACGTTTCTTGCTCAAACTTCCGGCCACTGATAGCAGGAGAGGCAGAAGGTAGCCGGCGTCAAAGAGCCGTCCGACCTGCTTTGGAACACTATCATCGAGACGATGTTCACATGTTTTTTGGACGGCATTGAGCAAGCACAACCTGATGATGCCTTGCTTCATTAACTTGGAGTAGGCAGACGAAGACGTGAGGAGCGGTTTCTTACCTCTGGGCTCATAGGACCAGCAGGTGTGCACGTCAGAAAAATAAAGACGTAGGTCGAGAAAACGTATGGTGTTACCTTCCGGGAATTCAGATGTTAATACAAGAGGCTCAAGACACCGGTCAAACAGGGATTGTTACTTTGGTAGAAATGTTTCTAAATTCTTTTTCACTGAATTTTAAAAGGACGAGATAGTCTGCTACAAAACGAACATTTTTTACCATACAATTGCCGCGCATCTTCTCCGGAAGTAACCTGTCATAGCGGGCAAGGAATATGTCGCTAAGGACGGGGACTGCACATGAGCGTATGCACACACCTCTCTTTTGCAGGTAGGTAAGCTGGTTCCACTTAAAAAAGGACGAGTTGAGATAAAAATTTAGGATTCCCAGAAATTCCTCGCTGGGCAACCCGATTTGGTTTTGGAAATTAACTACACAATTAATGTCGATAGCTTCTTCAACACAATTCAATAATTCCTGGTGCACCAACGAATATTATAGGTCCTTGATATCGATGGAGAATCCTTTAGGGTCCTTAAACGCATACGCGCTTAAAAACAATAATATGCTCAGACCCCTCAATTGCAAAACGATCAGTTACCTCTAAATGCTTTAGTTTGTTTTAGTGTGTTTTATTCTCACTAAGGCCCTCTACACCTTGATTTTTACCTTATACGTTTTATAGATTTTACCGCTATTGCTTTTTATCTTCATTATTGTTAATCCATTGTTTATCTTGTGTTCCATCGATGGCTGTTTTTCACCACAATTTCAACCATTAGCAAATGTTTTACCTTACTGACGTGACTATCTTCCGACAGCCGGTGACTGAGCACAATATTTATCGATGCTCCACCCCCTGTTCTCTTCGCTACATAAACTCCGCCTTTTACGATAACCCTCCGTTGATAGTCAGCGCCTTGTGTTTGTGCTTTTGTGTGTCTCTGTGTCCCGTCCTTTGCCTTGGTTCTTAAATATGCATAACCAAATAGCCCGCCAAGTCGTTCTTAATAATTTCATCTCTTGTTCTTAGGGCTCTGTCAACTTTCTGAATTGTTATACAAGCCTCCTGACTTCTCTAAGCACTCTTGCTGCCTGCCGGTGCCGTACCCTCTTCTTCAGTATCCGCCACAAGTTCCTACCCCCCGACGTTTTGACTATATTTAGCGGATTCTCCTCGTCCGCCGGCCATGTTAACCGAATATTGAAACTTCTGAGGTCCGAGTGGAAGCGGCAATTCTGCCTCTACAAGGAAACCCTTCACCTTGGCCTTTGCTCCAACAAAGCATCTTACAGAACTTTTAAACAACGTGCCCGTATTCTGGAAAGCACGGTGGAGTTCCTTCGGCAACGGCAACTTCAGCTACAGGCGTGGATGTCAAAGAAAACTGCATTGAACCGGAATCCTGTGCCTACCGTCGTTTATGTCGGCTCATCTGACGAAGTTCTTACAGTTCTTAGCCAGGGACCGAAGTTCGCCGTTGAAAACAAAAAGACATCAGTAGAACTTCTGAGCTTCGTGAGGCAAGTGGCGCAACGAGCTCCGAACTGCAACAAGGACAGGTGCATCTCCGAGGGCGTTAACCTCCTGTTGAAGCGCAAGTCGTTTTTTGGACGCTGCCAGTACGCCAAGCTAAAACCTTCCTTCAAAGCCATGGACTGTTTCTGCTCCCCTCTGGAAAAGACGGCGGTTTCACTGTGCTTAGAACTGGCGAATATAACACGAGAGCCATCACCGCCTTAGAGTCTGTATTCGAAGGAAAGGAAGCTGTCAACCTGTCCAAAGTAAAAAGCCAAGCACTTCGCCTCTGTAAGACCGCTAAACTTGATACGCTAGCGTGCTCTGTGAAATCCAATAGACAATTAACAGGTAATGTATTATTCTCTGTTCAGACGCACAAACCAGGCTGCCCGTTTACAGTTATCGTATCCGAGCAAGAATCCTGGCAGACGGTACTCTCTACTTTCATTAAGCACTGACTAAAGCATTTAGAGGTAAATGATTCTTTTGCAACTGACGGGTCTGAGCATATTATTCAGTTTTTAAGCACGTATCCGCTTAACGACCTTAAAGGGTTCTTTATCGATATCAACGACCTATATTATTCGTTGCCTCACCAGGAACTATTGAATTGTGTGGAAGAAGCTATCGACATTATTGGCGTAATTAATTTCCAAAACCAAATCGGGTTTTTCAGCGAGGAATTTCTGGGAATCCTGAATTTTTATCTCAAGACCTCCTTTGTTCAGTGGAACCAGCGTACCTACCTGCAAAAGAAAGGTGTGTGCATAGGCTAATGTGCAGCCCCTGTCCTTAGCGATCTGTTCCTTGCCCACTATGACAGGTTACCTCAGGAAAAGGTGCGTAGCACTTATGTTGAGAAATTTTTCGCTTTGTAGACGACTATCTCGTCCTTTTAAAATGAGGTGAAAAAAAATTTAGAAAAGTTTCTACCAAAGTACAATCCCTGTTTGACCGGTGCCTTCAGCCTCTCGTATTAACATCTGAATTCCCTGAAGATAACAATAGTGTTTCCTCAACCTACGTCTACTTTTCTGATGTGCACACCTGCTGGTCCTATGAGCCCAGAGGTAAGAAACCGCTCCTTTCGTATTCGTCTGTACACTCCAAGTTAATAAAGCAAGGCATCATCAGGTTGTGTTTGCTCAATGCCGTTCAAAAAACATGTGAACTTCGGCTTGATGATAGTGTTCTCAAGCAGGTCGGACGGCTTCTTGACGCGGGCTACCCTCTGCCCCTCCTGATATCAGTGACCAGAAGCTTGAGCAAGAAACGTTCAGCGGCTCCAAAACAGAGCGACAGCAAAAAAGTCGTCGTCTTGTTTTACCTTCATCAAATCAGCCACGCTTTAAAAGAGGTTGGTAAACGCGCAGGCGTGCACGTTGTTTTCTCCGAGCCAAACAAGCTTGCCTCGCTCGGTAAGAGTGTCAACAACCAACCGATTGACCGTGGCTGTGGGCAGACGCACAGCAATCCTCACGTTTCTTCTGCCTCCATTGTTATCTATTCTGTGCCTATGACCTGCGGGAGGCAGTACATCGGCCATACAGGTTAGATGCATAAATATAATGCTTCAAGAGCATAACAATTATGTAGGAAACACTAATTTCGTGGAATATGGCCAATCACTGCCAAAAATATGAAAAGAAATCTTGCACCCCTGTATTGCATAATTGTTCGATTATCGGCAAAGGACGACATCGTACGTCTAGGGAGATAATTGAAACTATCAAAATCCGCCGTGCCAAGGACCACTGTGTTAGCACACCAGCAATTTTAAGCTCCTCCGGGCATGCGTTGTGGCTGTCCCTTTCCTTTCTTAGTGCCTGGGAGGCTGCTTTGCGGACAGCTCAACCCGCCGCTCACAAATGGCTCGTCTAGTAGGGGACCACCCTGGAAGACGTTTTTTTTTTTAATAAATAAAGTTGTTTCCATCCATCCTTTCTTAGTGTTTTATTGTTCATCGCCTGGCTCTTTGGTGAATTTACAATTTTACTGGTTTTAATTGTTTCTTCACCCATAGTCGTGTTACTCCTCATAATGTTATACTTTTTAAATATTTTGGGGATTTGACACCTTTTGGGCGCTTATCATTGCTTTTGCCATTCGTTTTCAGTTTGTTTTATTGTGTTTTAATCTAAGGACCTCTATACGTTAATTTTTACCTTTTTATGTTTTATAGATTCTACCGCTATTGCATTTTGTCTTCGTCTTCCATTATTGTTAATCTATTGTTTAGCTTGTGTTCCATTGGAGGCTGTTTTTCACCACAATTTCAACCATTAGCAAATGTTTCACTTACTGACGTGACTATCTTCCGACGGCCGGTGACTGAGCACTATATTTATCGAAGTTCCACCCCCTATTCTCTTGGCTACATAATCTCTGACTTTTTGCAGTAAACCTCCGTTGATTGTCAGCGCCTTGTGTTCTTGATTTCTTGTGTCTCAGTGTCCCGTCCTTTGCGCTGCTCCCTAAATATGCAAAACCAACTTGCCCGCCAACTCGCTCTTATTAATTCCAGGACTGGCCCAGTGACTCCCCCTTGTTGGGGGGAGGACAATCGCAATTTTAGAAACGAAAAAAGGGCATTGTTTTGAATTGTTTTTTTTTTTCGGACTTTTTTTTTTCGACATTTTCGTTTCGACGTTGACATTAATACTAAGTTTTCGAGCGCGGCAGAGCGTTCAGGGCAGTACGGGTCGATCCAGTACTACACCACTTCCGGGACCGCCTAAGCGACTCCCCGTTGATGGATTAAGGACAGTCGCAATTCCAAGGTGAGACGAACTAATTTTTTTCACCCGAGCTCGCTGCTTTCTGTGTGCTTCGCACAGCAATCCTGTCATTGCGCCTGTCTTACTGCATTGTTGGGCGCCGCGTGGACGCTGTGCCACTTGGGGTTACTTTACCGCGCGTAATTTCGTGTGGGTATATTATTCGGGGTGCTAGGAAATGGTTTGATTAAGAATCCCCTCTAAGGGAGGTGTCATCTGGCAAACCGTAGAACAAGTGCTACTACCTAAAACGGTGGACCGGCGCTGTTTCTGCAACAGCCGATAAGTGGCGCCGCTTGGCCACATATTTTTGATGAGATCGAACAGCAGATCATCGCCAATTTATCGCTTCTCGGCCTTTGGGCTAAGATCAAAGTATAGTACTTCTCGGCCTTTTGGCTAAGCCCGTAGGATGAGAGGACGTCATTTTATCTGGTTGGAGGGGTCATGCTGCCCGTCTAGGCTGACACCCCCTCCGTTCCCGTGGTACCGTCGGTCCTGCTGCCCTGGTGCTTGGCCTGCTGCCTGGCGTCCGGGGCCCCTGCTGCTGGCGGCCTGGTGTCCTGCCTCCTGGTTCTGCGAGGTCCTGCTGCTCGTCGTCGTGCCCTGGCGCGTGGCCTGCTGCGTGGTAGCCTGAGCCCCTCCACCTGGCGGAACCCCCCCCCCTCCCCAGGTCCAGCTGCCCGGATTCCTGCGGCCTGCGGTCCTTGGCCGGGTTTCCTGCCTGGCGCCCCGGTCCTGCGGTGATGGACCACCCACCTCCGAGCACTCGGCCTTCCAGTTGCCGAAGCCTGCTCCGGCAGATGACACCATTGATGCCCTCGAGGGCGTCGTCGGTGTCGGGGGCTGCAGTACTTGCAGCACCTCGGCGGAACCAAGTTCTTGGCTGCTGTTTGTTCGATGGTGCAAGCTACCAAAGTTGTTGCCGCGGACACTGGGCTCGTCGGCAGTCATCATGTTCCGCCGGTGCAGCTTGCTGCTCCAGTGGTTTTTGTTACTGTTTTCAGGCTGCCGCCATGTGTCAGTGACGATGCCCTGACTACAGCATTGACACCATACGGAAAGGTGTGGGCCATCACTGAGCCCGGCTTCAAAGGAAAGAGTCACGTAAACAACGGTTGCAGTCTAGTGAAACTGGACATGGTACAAGCCCCGCCGAACTTTCTCTCTGTCGCGGGCTATCGAGTTCTGCTCGAATACCGCGGCATGAAGCGGGTATGCTCGCGATGCGGAGGAGAAGGCCACATGGGTGCTGCTTGCCAAGCAACCAAGTGCGGACGCTGCTCCGCGTACGAACACAGCACGGAGACCTGCAGTATTGGTTGCAGCGGTGCAGTGGGGCGCATATGCCACATCGGATTGCGTCCTGCCACGCACATACGCTACGGCTGTAGCAGCGGTTGCTGCTGCGCACCACAAAGGGCCAAGCGGTGCTGCTGCGACTCCACAGGAACCGTCGGATGGTGGCCACGTGTCTCGTGACTCCGGGCCTGATGATGATAAAGCTTCAACGATCACCATTGCTGCGGATGAGCAAGGAGCCGCCGCCAACCTAGGTTCCGATGACGAAGGGTCCTGATTACCGGAGCTTCCATCCCTGGAAGAAGCTTTGTTCGAGGCGGATCTCACCGCTGCGCAACGGACACTATCTAAGACCTCCGGGGAGGTGTCCGAGTCCCTGACAGAAGACTCTCCGTTGCACACACCCATTAAATCGCAGGTGGGATCAGGGAGAGCCAGGAGCGAAGAACGTCTTTTTCCTGGTTCGTTAGCGGCTGCGATGCCCCAGCGACCAACTAGTGGGGACTCCTCGCTGCGGCCAACACGGAAGACGTCCGGTGCAGAAGAGGACTTGGCAAAGCGGACTCTTTCTTCGGATAGCGGATCGGGCCCGTGCGGCTCGGCGCCGAAGAAAAAGCCCAAGAAGGTGAGTGGCAATGAGACAAGCGAAATGAACACTAGGCCGCCGGAGAATTAAGCACCATGGCGCCAACAAAAGAGCGACAGGGCCGTAACGGCCCACATCCCTCCTTTCTGATCGTCAGTGGTCCCGGCGTCCACTCCAAGGCGCCATCAAGGGATCACCACCCCGGCCTGTCGTCTCGGGCGGAACGGGGGACGAACGATAGACAGTGTACCGGTTGGGACTGTGTTGGCACGTGAGTGACTGTGTGTTTTTTCCACAGCCGAGTGCGCCGACTGGACCCCCTTGCAACCCAGCCGTTGGCACCGGTTGGCATCGTCGTCCTGCCGCCGCGGGGCCGCCAGCCGAGGCGTCTCATGGACCAGGGAGCCCTCCCGTCTCAGTGCCACTACTGCAATGTTGCGCCTTCATGGATGCTACCCGCCGCACCGTGCTGCGAGTCTGTCCGCATTGTTTGTTCTATAGTTTCTCAGTTTCGTTTGTTGTTTGAGTTCATTCTATTTATTTGTCATGGCTTATTTTAAGTTTGTTACCTTTAACGTTAAAGGGTTTCGCAACCCGGACAAATAGCGCGAAATTATTCATTTTGCGAGATTACACGAAATTGATGTTTTATTTTTGCAAGAGTGCAATTTACGTACCCCATCTGTTGTATTATCTTTTCGTTCCCGTTTTGCTGTTGATGCATTCTTTTCGCTAACAGACTCACGGTGTTGAGGTGTAGGGATTATTTTCGTATCTCCCGCGTTTCGCAATGGAGCGCATTGCACATACGGTCCTGACAGGCCTGTTATTGCGGTAGATATGTTCTTAGAGGGGCGGAAAACGCGATTCGTGAACGTGTACACTCCGGTTACAAGGGCACTCACCAACGACTTCTTCAAATCCATCACACCCTTCTTCCTGGATTCCACCCCTCACGTTTTGTTGGGAGATTTTAACTGCGTCCTAGACTCGGAGCGGGACATTAGAGGACCAGGTCAGCGCTCATCCTGCTACCAGGCAAAAGAGCTACGGAAACTCGTGCGTCAGGTCCACCTCTCGGATGCGTGGGTGGAACTTCATGGAGACGAATTTGTTGCCACTCGCACGAGCAGACGTAGCTCTAGCCGTATAGACAGTCTACGTCCCCCCTTCTCTGACACCCCTCCTGGTCTCCTGCGAGGTGTTAATTATCCCGCAAGATATGTCAAAGCTGAGTGACCACGCACCTATCATGGCCACATTGAGATGTTCAGCAGGCCGCCCGACGCACCCGAATCTGTGGCGTATGGACGCATCGTTAATGCTGGATGGCAAGAGCATCAGCGACATTCGGGCGGAGGTGTCGAACTCTATTGCTGACATCAACCAGCTGTCACCCGAGGGGTGGGACAACCTGAAGACGGAAAGGCGGGCAATTCTCGTTCGGGCAGGCAAGGAGAAAAGTGCACTGCGCACTGCCGCACTGAACGATGTGCTAAGAAGAATGAGGATAATTCAGTGCCGACGAGTTAACGTTCGCCATGCAATAATACCTGGACATCTTGAGAACCAGATCTCATCGCATCCTGCAAAATGGGTATCAGGATACGCAAAACAGGGATGTGTCGCTCACAGCGGAGTGCACGGCTGATTTGATGCACAGCCGAAGCACACGCAGGCACGATGACCGAACGGCGTGGGTGGAGAGTGTAGACGTGGGCGATGGCACAATGTCAGAGGATCCGGCCGTAATCGCGCACGTCTTCCGCGAACACTTTGCCTCGCGATTTACGTCGGGCCTCCGAAATTAAGCCGATGGAGTGACAGGTATTGCTACCTTCTTTTACAACTTACCGGCTCCGCCCGAAGCCGAGGGTGCGGCACTTTATGCCCCAGCATCGCGTACGGCAGTGCTTGAAGTCCTACGAGACATAACACACTCATTCGCGCCTGGTGGGGACGGCATTATGGCGGCCTTCTACTGGAAGTTTGACGTTCTTGGGAGCCTGATAACCACACTGGTGAACATGGTCATCCGGGCTTGAAGGAAAACTGCCTCCTTCACAGCAGGACGTACCATCTTGATCCCCAAAGAAGGAGCATCGCCGATAACGTTATTGAACAGTGACTACAAGTTGATTACTTCCCTGTTCGCCATACTCCTCAGGCCTTTTTTGGCAGATTTAATCTGCCCTTCCAATCGTCGGCTGTACCGGGACGCTCCGTATTTGCCGCGCTCACGTTCACCCGAGAAATGTTTGCATGCGCACAGGAAAAACGAATGAGCGGAGTAATCGTATCGCTGGATCAGGCTAAGGCATTCGACAGGGTCGAACACCCGTACTTATATCAAGTCCTAAGAATGCTATGGGCTCCCCGAAGAATTCATAGGAACCATACAGCTCCTCTACGAAGATGTGTTTTGTGACTTGATATTGAACGGAGAGGCGCTCCCCAATTTCGCTGTCACCCGAGGTGTGCGACAGCGTTGCCCATTGTCACCAGCACTGTTTGTCCTGTCGCTGGACCCACTGCTGCGGCGCGTCGTCTGCGAGCGTCGCATCCGCGGCTTTCCGGGGATAGGACAGGAAGAGGTGCAGATAATGGCATATGCGGACGACATCTCCCTGCTTGTGCCTGACGGGCAAAGCCTACAGAGTTTCCTGACAGTTTTCAGGGAATATGCATCACTCTCGGGAGCGAAACTGAACGTGGAAAAAAGTCGCGCCCTCCGCTTTGGCAGTTTCCAAGAGGCGCTCCCAGACCCGATCAGCTTGGTGGAAGCTGTTAGGGTACTGGGAGTCCTCTTTCAAGAAGGACCGTATATGTCGTTTATGTGCCTTTTTGTGTCCCGTTTTTTGCGCAGGTATACATAACCTTTCAAAGATGAACCAACTCGCCCAAACAAGAGTATTACAAGAAGAAAACGTATCCCCAGCCACTTGGAGCCTGGCCATCAACAAAGCCAACAGGGTATTCTCAAACGCAGCGCGTTTTGACTTGTCTACGGCCACCAAAATCGCAGTTATTAGGAACAGCGCGCTTGCCTTCGCGCTCTACGTAGCAAGGGTGGCAGTGATGCCAAGACGCACGGCAGGGAGACTATCCTGCCTAGTAGGCACCTTCTTCTGAGGAGGTCAGACGGCCCTACTGGCGCGACAGCTTGTTTAACTTCCCCGTAATAGTGGAGGCCTCGGAATGCCATGTGTCCAAACGGTTGCGCGGACTGTGATGACCAAGCTAGTCGTGAGCCTTTTGGACAAAGAAGACTACCCAGGACGGCCCCTACTGTTATACTGGCTGAGCACTGCGAAGAGGGCCTTCACTCCTCAAAGACATTTGGGACCGCGAGCGGAAACGCCGCACCCCTTCTACCAGGCGGCCGCCAGGTTTCAAGAAACCCTCAATGTAGAGGTGCCATATGTTAACGTAGAGGAGGTGCCGCCAACGGAAAAAGTGGCCTCATGGCGTGCGCTCGCCTCAGCGCAGAAGAGGCAGAGCGAACTGGTTCTAGGAGCTGGAGATCATGGGCCACGAGCACAATGCCGGATCAAGTCAAAGAATTTGAGTGGCGACGGCGGTGGGGCGTGCTCCCGACTCGGGACCATCTCTATCGATACCCCCTATCGATAGAGATGGTCCCCAAAAGCTAGTGCCCGCAGTGCGGAGCACCGGAGATAGGGGATCATTTTGCTTTTCAGTGTCGCGTATCAAAAGTTATGTGGCATCTAGTCTAACGTATGTTTTCGGTGCGGGGAAAACAACCGCGGGGTGCATTTGCGCGGCTTGTGGTGGCAGGTACCTTTTTCGTCCTCTGGAAGCGCCGCTGCCTGGCGGAAGCCCGCAGGCAGCCGGCACTAGCCATGTACCCGGCGCTGCAGAGCCTGCGCCTTCTGCTCTGGGAATACCTATCAGAGCGGCTCGAAGTAGATGGGGAGGCGCGGTTTCTGCAGCGCTGGCACGCACGTTTTTTTGTCGTGAAACCAAATGGGCTAACCATGCCGACATTGTTGTATTGATCCCACAAATAGTGTGCATTGGATAACTTGTATGCATGTACATCCCCCCCCCCCTTTCTTTCCCCTTCTTGTGCATTGGGATGGCAAGATTTGAGTTGTACTCCATTTTATTATTGTATCTTTTGTATCCTTTTTGTACAAATTGATGTAAAGTGTATAAAAGTGCTAGCAGACCCTGTATGGGTTGAGACTGTTAATGTAGAGTGATTTGCAACATCTGGATTGTGTCGGCATATTGTTTTGTATCCTTTATATAAGTGTATGTATTGACAGGTCCACATTGTGAAAGTATTGTGCGTTTTTTATGCGTTTGGAAGCCAATAAACTTCACTTTGTATAGTACTGGACCTACGGGTCAGTATATCGCAGCCTTTGGCCAAGTGGTGAGCTTTAGTCCATGCTAGGGGTCGGGACTCTACTCAAGGTCTCGGTTCATAGAACCAGCCTTTAACCATTCCTTTTCCGGCAATGCTTGGGTCCGCCTTGCCCATCGGATGATTGGTTGCCCTGAACGGCTGGCGTGGGGGAGCGCTGCTCCGGCACGGGACCTTCACGTCACGACACTGCCCGATCGGCTGTTCTCCTGAGCGGCTGGGTCTTTTGTATGCCAACGGATTTGGGAGGAGTCTCCCATTTTCATTGACATTCCGAAGACTTCGTAAACCTGGAAATCACCCCTTATGGATGCTCCTGCTCTAGGGGAGCCCATGACCATTTTCTCCTTCCAATGTCCCAAGCATTGTCGAAAGCCGCCTCTGTTCGTAACAGCTTAAAGGAGCCCGAAACAATTTTTAAGCACATAATTTTGCCTCTTGGTTACGTAGATTTATTTATAGTGACACGATCAACGGTGGTTGTTTTGTGTATTATCCAGTATTTAATATTTTAATTTGCTCGTGACAGCGAGTTCAGACCACTGATGGTGCAAGCACACAGTGGCCATTTGTGGCAGGGTCCGATTTGATGATTGGACGAACAGTAAATTCATGGCCAATTGAACTCATGAATAAAGATCCCCTTTGTCATGTTCTTGCGTTTACTAATATACTTACAAAACCAACATTTATTTTAGATCAAAGCACTTCAAATAAAATGTTACAAAAGAAACGCTAAGGCTCTATTTTCCTGAATCCAAGAATTTGCGCCCCTATAGAAGAAATAGCTGCTCCTGTAGCTCCTGTTTGCCCATGTGTTTGCCTCACGTGGTTTGCCATTTGCCTATTCCTCGAGGCTTGTTGTACGTGGCTCTTCGTATCCTAGTAGGCTGTCCTGCCTAGACCGATCGGTTTTCGCTGGTGAGGCCTGGTTGTAGCCTGGTTATATTTCGTGCTGTCATGAAGAAATTTTGCGCGGTCCCAGGCTGCTCGAGCAGAGGAGGCGCTGGAGAACTGTCATACCACAGATTTTCTTCCCATAATGAACGAAAAAAACCTGGTTAGAAGCGGAGGGGGGGGGGGGGGGCGGAGTATATCCCTAGCACGCGCGTTCCCTTGTCCCTTGCCGCAAGGTCTGTTCACGCAACAAAGCGGATGAAATGTGTTTTTACCCCCCCCCCCTCTGCTCTTTTTGTACCTGACTGACTTGAACCCGCATATGGCAAGCGCAGTTTATAAAGAAAATGGAATTCGGCCCCCCACGCTAAATATTATTTGGAATGTGCACCTTTTGATTTTGGTTTTAGGTAGCAAAATATGGACGCAAAAACAAGGGTAAACCATCCTATTCGGCTTGAAGCGATGTACAGCTATAATATAAAGCAGCGCATCTTTCGAAAGCATGTTCCCAGTGTATTTTTCTTAATGGAGAGTGTGCCAGACCTTGATCTTAGCATGTTGCTACCAACGATCTGTTCAAGTTGCGAGAGGCTAGAGCTACCACTCATCTCAACGGTATATGAAGTTAATGTGGTTATAAAACTGCCATTGAAATATTTGTCTGCAGCTGATATTAATTCGTCACTGCATATTTCAAAAGCATGTAACAGATATTGAAGGAGCAGACCTTGATGAAGCCTCTGCACCTGAAGTAACATCTATCACAAGCCTAAATGTGAGCATTTAAATTTTATATTTATGGTGGGATGTGTGCAAAAAATTTGTGCTATAAAACAAGATTTTACATAGGTTCCTGTGGCACAGACTTCATCATTTTCCGATAAGATAGCAGCTAATGTGAAAATTGGGGCTTCACTTTTTCAACTTGATGTGTCAGGCTCTAATCTGCACGCCAGAGAGAAAGTATGTAGACACATTAGCTGAGCAAAGTTGAATTTGGGACACAAGTTTTTCATTTTTCCCTATGTATTCATTGCAGCCTTCGACAAGTTACAACGCAGACCACGACTACTGCAGGCAGGCTACAGCTTCAACACAAACTGATGAGACTTTTGTGGATCAAATTCAATAGGTAAATGTTTAGCTGCTTCAAATATTACTTTATCTAATTGTGTATGCATAGCTTATACTGTTTCATTTTACCACGACATTGATAGCAGGCTTGAATTTACTGTACTTGGTTGAGCGCCATCATGCTTATCATTATTGAAAATGCCTCACTTTGCCCTGAAGTGTGCAGGCGGGCTTCCAGGTTAATGTCGTGAAAGATCGATGTACGCACACAGAGACTGTGTTCTCTGAAGTGGTCTGCAGAAAATGCAAAGAATGTGGAACAACAGGTGAAGCCTTGGACACATCACTAGAGCTTGTTGGAGACTATGCGAATAGAAGGTGCTCAACGCCAGTGGATAATTTGCCAAATGTGTCATTGAATTCAGAGGTTGAGCCATCCCCTTTGAAATTTCCTGCTGACGACACCTACGAACCATCATTGATGAGTCATTTTTTGTGAGTGTCTATTCTCTATCTCTACACTAGTAGCAACTGGTTTTTTTATTATGGATTTATTACACTAGATGTTACCTATATCTTTGCAGAAGTAGCGAGTCTCCTACTCTGCCAGTACACTACCAGAGGAAGTTTATCGTCTTCGAAAATAACCTGGAATTGTTCAGAATTTGCAAGCAGTGCCAAGCGCCTTGTAAAATATTGTTACGGACGACAAGCAAGAAGAAGCGGGCAGTGGCGCGGGCAGGAGAGCTACCATCGTCATCGTTCATGTTCTGTCTCCTGTCTTCATCGGCTTGCCGCTTCGTTACATTTGGTCGGAGGTGCGGCGTACGACATCCCCATCCTCGCCTTGGAGCATCGAGGCCATCTTCAAGCCGGGACCATCACCGAGGGCCCAGGGATATCGCCGAGCAGCTTCGCCCCAGCCCTTCAAGCCCAGACCTGAACAACTACCACCGCCCAGCCCCCAGCCCGGACCTGAAGATAAGGAGAACAGACCATTCAGAACCGAGATGAAGGACCCGAAAGACCCGAATGACCCGAAGGAACCGATGGACACGAACACGCAAACCCCCGCCCAAGCTGCCCGACGTGACCTCGAGCCATCAGTCCCATGGACTCTGGTGACGGATGGTTGACAGCTGCAAGGGAGTCGAATCACCCACGCATCAGACATCGTACCGGCAAGCCGTTCTATTCTTCCTTCTTCCTCTTCTTCTTCAAGCATCCAGACACGCCCATCATCACGCCATAAAATCATTAACATCGCTAAACTGCCTCGTCCACGATCGGGACGATCGCTCGGTGGCCCCGGGTCATGTTACGGACGACAAAGAAGAAGAAGCGGGCAGTGGCGCGGGCAGGAGCGCTCGCGCTAGGCCCGCCGCGAACTTTCATTAAACGTCATCTACCATCGTCATCGGTCATGTTCTGTCTCCTGTCTTCATCGGCTTGCCGCTTCGTAACAATATTAATAAGAGTTAGTGGTCGCGCACTTTATGCGGCCACAGTGTGCAAGAGGAGCTCTCATTGACCTGGAACAGCCAGCCAATCAATCAATCAATCAAAGTGATCTTTATTTGTAGGAAACGAAATACATAAAGAATATTTGGACCGATAGCCGAGGGGCTAGTAGACGGTCCAGTACAGAATAAACTTGGTCAGGCAGCCGTAATGAGCGCATACAAACACTCACACACACACACATACAAAAAAAAAACGACTAAAACAGACAAGCAAAAAGAATCAACAGGCACGGAGAAAAATACTTTTCAGCAAGCAATTCATAGGCAATTAATACAAAACGCAAGCGCACACACACAAAAAAAAATGGGGGGGGGGGGGGGGGGGGGGGGGAGGGCGGGGAGGGGATCATAACTCTCCTTGGCTGTTAATAAAGAACATTTTACAACTCATTTTAAAGTTACCTGCAAGTTTCACATTAATAGGCAACGTGTTCCAATGTTTTGCTCCAGAAAATTGTACTAAACGTTCTCCGTACACATTGTGGCAGGCAGGGAGGTTGAAATTGCCATTTAATGCGTGTCTTGTATTGCGAGATGGCAGCAAGAAAATATCAAGTGGCAGAGGAATACTAGTATTAATGATGTTATTTACCAATACACAGATTTTGTATTTAAGCATTGATTCTAAAGAAAGTACTCGATTTTCTAGAAATAAATTATTGTTGCTGCAGTTGAAAGATACGCGGTATATTATACGCAATGCTCTCTTCTGCAGTCTCTGTAAGGGAAGTAGATAAGTTTTGTACGTTTGTCCCCAAGATTCACAGCAGTAGCTGATGTGGCAGTGAAATAACGAAAAATACAGGGAACGTAGTATGGTGTACGGGAAATACCTTTTCGCCTTGGTAAGCGCGTAGCAACTGAAAGCTAGCTTTTTAGATAGCTTATCTATCTGCTCTTGCCAGTGCAAGTGTTGGTCAAAGATGATACCAAGGTATTTGAAAGAACAAACTTGCTGAATACAATCGTTGTTTAGAGATATGTGAATCGTACTAGGGTCAATGTTTCTTCTCTTGGAGTGGAATACTACATATTTAGTTTTATCTACATTTATTGTTAGTTTATTAGCACGAAACCATTCCGAAACATTAAACAGTTCGGACGTTATCGTATTTTCTAGGCCCAAGAGTGACTTAGATGTGAACAAAAGAGCAGTGTCATCTGCATAGATAAAGACTTTTGAAAATTGAACGGCCTGCGGTAGGTCGTTCACGAAAATGGAAAACAAAACAGGACCCAATACAGATCCTTGCGGGACCCCGCAAGTCACAGATAGTAGTGTGGAGTGTCTGTCACTCAGCACTACTTTTTGTTTTCTAGCGGAAAGGTAGCTATCAAAAAACTGGAGAGAGGCATTAGTAATACCACACGATTTTAATTTTTCCAATAACTCTGAGTGACAGACGCACTCAAATGCCTTTTTTATGTCGAGGAATATTACTATTGCAATTTGATTTTTGTGAAGAGCAGTGTTAATATGGTGAGAAAGTGATGTGACAGCAGTGGTTGTTGATTTGGCTGAGATAAAGCCATGCTGCTCAGCACAGATTACATTATTATCAAGCAGAAACTTGTTCAATTGTAAGGATATTAATTTTTCAAAAACAGTATTGATTATACTAAGCACAGATATGGGTCTGTAACTACTGGGGTCATTGGGATCTCCTGTCTTGTAGACTGGCACAACTTTCGCAATCTTCAAGCTTATTGGATACTGAGAGCTAACCATCACATGGTTAATTATGTTGCATAAGGGGGTGCAAAGAATGTCGATATTGTCTTTTACCACCTTCGATGGTATTCCGTCATAACCACAAGCTTTGTTTTCTCGCAGATTTTTAACTACTGACCTCATTTCTTCTTCAGTTATCTCCCGGAAAGCGAAGGTATTATTTGTTGCAATAGGTCTTCCTAGGTGAGGCGTTGTTGAAGGAAAGCCATTAACCAGTTTTTTTCCTCGATCGACGAAATTATTATTGAAGGTATCAGCCATCTCCTCTGAGATTAAGTCTGGAAGGATATGTTCTTTTTTCTTTAATCCAACAACATCGCTCACAATTCCCCATATCTTTTTGGAATTTCCTTCCTGTCTCATAATTAGATTACTGTAGTATTGTTTCTTTGAGTTCCTCATCATAGCGACCGATTTGTTTCTGTAGCATCGAAACTGTTCCCGGTAATACCTATTAGTTCGATTGTTTTTCCACTTATGATAGTATGAATCTTTCTTTTTGAAGACTTCAAGTATAGCTTTTGTCATCCAAGGGCATATACCATGGTCGTAGTTACGCCTAGTGTATGTGTAAGTGGATCGGTCAATGACGTCTGTGATTTTCCTTATCAGGTATTGATACTCAATATCTATGTCATCATCATGCACGCCTTCGAAATCTGTGCACTGAAGCAGCGATCGCACTTGAGCGTAATCGATTCGGGTGGTACGTTTTTTAAACTGCTTGGGAGGATAAAGCAAAGGGTCACAGGGATAAAGAATAAAGATGGGATTGTGGTCTGAGATGGCAATGTCGCACACACCAGCAAACACATTTATGTCCTTGTTGCAAAGCACATGGTCAATCAGAGAGGCGGATTGGTTAGTGACTCGAGTTGGCTCATCTATAACATTTGTCAAGTTAAAGGACTGTATCAGCAAGAGGTAATCACGGCAATCATCTTTCAACAAATCAATGTTGAAATCACCACAGACAATCAAAGACGATTTACCCGTCGCAAGTGATAATAGCGTAGTTTCCATTACGGAATAGAATTTGTTTAGACAAGCGCTAGGTGGGCGGTAAACAACACCTATAATGATGCCACACTTCATTTCAATGAACAGTGTTTCAACTACACCTGCTTCATAACTAGCATTGCATTTACAGCAGTAGTCGATCCCTTTTCGAACAAAAAGTGCGAGGCCACCACCACGTGATACACTATCCCGCGGTCGCGAGAGGAAATTGTACCCAGGAATTTCAACAGTTTCACCTTGCTTGAGCCATGTTTCTGTCAGCGCAATAACATCAAAGCGATACGAGTAATGTGACAGATAAGCAACCAAATGATCGAGGTTTTTCCTAGCACTCCGGATGTTGCAGTGTAACACAGATACCTGACCGCGCCCAAGCCATTTGTTTTCGATTTGAGCAGAAGTGTAAGTCATTCGGAGATACAGCGATTACAGGGTAGCCTATTTATTACTGTACCTGGGCGAGGTCAGCCATTCGCGTCACCTGCAGTACGTGCGAGTTGTCTGTCTTGCGCATCAAGATTTTACCTTCTATGACCCAGGCATACTTCCAACCCTTCTCTTTTTTTGCCTTCAAAGCGTGGCCCAGCAGCACTTTTTTTGCCGGGCACAAATGCTCGTTAACATAGACTGGTGAACTCTTTTCTTCTGAGCTGTTGAAACCCAGGTGAAATGTGTTTAGTCTTTGTTTTTTGGCAGCTTTCAGCATTTTGTCTCTAGCGGCACGGGAATGAAATTTGACCACCACATTTGACTCTTTTTTGTTCATCGATGGCACTCGGTGAACGACATCAATGTCACTCTCACTGATTTCAATTTGCAAATGGCGTGATATATCTGTCAAAGTTGCGACAAGGTTTTCACCCTGGACTACAGGAAGCCCCTTGATTTCCAGATTACTTCTCCTGCTGTACTGCTGCAAGTCAATCACCTCTTTCTTCACGTCTTCTAGTTCTTTTGAGAGGCGATCGTTGTCTTTCTTTATTTCTACGCTTTCAGCTTTCACATATTTCAGTTCCTTTTTCATTTCAGCTATTTCTGCCTTAAGCTCCTCAAAAATTGTGTTAATGAACTCCATGGATTTCCGCACTGGCTCAAGCTCATCTTCAATTACCTTTTTGAGGGCCTCTTTCAGCTCTAGCTGATTTGTCTCAAAGTGTGCTGACATGTCAGCAAGTGCTTTCACGACTTCCTTTATAGTCGAAGGTGCCTTGTCTCCCATAATATCATGTACAGACGGACGGAGCAGTCCAAGAGCTGCTATATAGCAACAAGCACCTTAAGTAAAAGAAGGCTCACACACGTACCTGCACAGAATGAAGCAGGCAGTTAGTTGCAGCTCAACGTTACGGCGTCCTGGACTGCCCCGGAATGGTGCTGAGGATGGGCTAGACAGCGGATTTTGAACAGAAGGCAGCGGGAAATTCATTGCTCTCTGCTGCCATATGTTTTTCTGGAGCGAGCTCAGGAAAAATGCTGCAATTCCTTCAGCAAGCTGAAATTTGTGTCCTGTCAACCCGTTCATACTACAGGACATTCATCTTGCGGCCAGCTATCAAACAGGTACGTAACAAGGGCAAGTAGTTCATTTGAAAGTCACTGTGTTAATGCTTGATTCCTGTGTGCTTAAGTATCCGGTCTTGGTTCATTCTTCTTCCTGTAGTGTCACACCAACGCTCGGTGACTGTCGACGGTGACAAAAACGACGAGCGTATGTCGAAAGGCGCGTGCTACAAAGAAGACGGCAGACAAAGAAGAAGACGCAGGAGACTGACGCGCTAGTTAAACGTTCGATCGGAACACCGACTTGAGATTGAACGTACCCTTGCATTTGGTGGAGGCTGCTCTTCGTTCCCTCCTCATGCTGGAGTTTCGCAGCCGCACACTCGCTCCGCCATCCGCTATGCCTGAGGCAAACAGCCAGACCGCCACTCCATGCTCGACTGCTCCCACCGCTTCCCCTAATATCCTGTGCTCTGGTGGGCTTCGCCAGCGTGACCCCAGCTTCCTCAGTGGCGCCAACGACCAGGATGTAGATGATTGGCTATCCTCCTACGAACACGTTAGCGCCTACAACAAGTGGGTCGGTACCACCAAGTTAGCCAACGTCCTTTTTTACCTGACCGATGTGCCAATCTATGGTTCCGAAACCACCAACCCGGCCTGCCCACCTGGTCGGCCTTGAAAACGGGGTTTTCCGAGGGGTTCGCCGCCCCGCTGTGCGCAAACTGCGCGCCGAACGACAACTCGAATCCCGCGCTCAGCATCCTGAGGAAACGTTCACCAGCTACATAACAGACATTGTGGATCTTTGTAAACGTGTTAATCCTTCTATGTCCGAAGCTGGCAAGGTCACCAAAATATGAGGGGAATCATCGACGATGCCTTTGAGATGTTGGCTGCCAGAAACCCGCGAACCGTCGTCGAAGTGGTTCAGCTCTGTCAAAGTTACATCGTCCTCAAGAGGCAACGAGCTTCTACTCGGCGTTCTGTCGTGAACAATCGTTTATTCGAGCCTTAGACAGCATGCGGTCTCACTTCTGAACCGCCTTCCCTCCTTCCCGCGATCAAGGCCATTATACGGGAAGAAGTGGTTCGCCAACTGTCGCTCCTCCCTGCTTCTGCCGCAACCACCCCATCGCTAGATTCTGCACTTCGGCGCACCATACATTAGCAAGTTGCAGATGTTTTACCGCCAAGCTCTCAAATTACGCCTGTGACAGCCCCGCTAACGTACGCCGCTGTCGCCCCCAGACCAAAACGCTGCCCTGTCGCGTATGCTGCGCCGTTACCACCGCCACCCCCTCCACCCCGCCCTTATCTGCCTCCTCGACGTCCGGTCAACAATCCATGGCGGACCTCCGACAATCGCCTAATCTGTTATTCATATGGCGTTCCCGGCCACGTCACCCGGCTTTGTCGCCAGCACGCGCAGTCGCACCGCAATGGCCCCCGCCTGTACAGTTCCAACTACAGTTCAAACAATTAACCTTTCCCTCCTCATGTCGCTGCTGGCACTTCTACGGACTCATTTTATCCTGACCGCTCCTCCCCCTCCTCCCGCCGATCGCCATCTCCCCGCCGTCGTTCCCTCTCGCCGCTGCGCCGTCGCTCTCCTGCTGGCCCGGAGGAAAACTAACAGCCGCAGTTTCTGAGGCTAGGCTCTTTACGTTTCCGCGTTGATTACATGCGATTGAATAAGATAACGCGAAAAGACGTGTACTCCCTTTCATGTATTGATGACGCTCTCGATTGCCTTCATGGTACCGAATTCTTTTCATCTCTGGACCTTCGCTCGGGCTACTGGTAGGTACCCATGGCCGCTGACGATCGACCAAAAGCCGCTTTTGTGACACCTGACGGTCTCTATGAATTTAACGTCATGCAGGTTGGATTGTGCGGCGCACCGGCCACCTTCGAGCGCATGATGGACACAATTCTGTCCGGACACAAGTGGCATGGTTGTCTTTGTTACCTGGACGATGTTGTCATGTTTTCAAAAGATTTTACGTCACATTCGGACCGTCTCGAGCGTGTGCTTAAGTGTTTGACTGATGCCGGCCTGCAACTATTTTTGAAAAAGTGCTGCTTCGGGGCTTGTCAGCTATTGGGACACGTTTCGAAAGACAGTGTTCGTCTATATCCTGCGAAACTCCGTGCAGTAGCTGAGTTTCCACGCCCAACTTCTATAAAGGGTTTGCGTAGTTTTATCGGGCTGTGCTCGTATTTTCGTCCGCAATTTCGCTTCGGTCATCTCGCCGGTGACTGAGCTCCTTGCCGGGGACGCTATTCTTTCGTCTTGGACATCCGACTGTGATGAGGCCTTTTCGACGCTTCGGCGCATTCTAGTGTCGCCTCCGATTCTCCGTCATTTTGACCCTGCGGCACCTACCGAAGTTCACACTGATGCCAGTGGTGTAGGTCTCGCTGCTGTCATTGCGCAACGAAAGCCCGGCTACCCAGAGTACGTTGTTGCTTATGCTAGCCGCACTTTAACAAAGGACGAAAAAATTATTCTGTAAACAAAAAGGAGCGCTTGGCCATCATTTGGGCCATTGGGAAGTTCCGCCCATATATCTACGGTCGTCTCTTTTCTGCTGTTGCGGACCATCACGCACTCTGCTGGTTGCCCACCCTTAAAGACCCATCCGGCCGTCTTCCTCGTTGGGCCCTACGCTTACAAGAATACAACATTCAGGTCACCTACCGGTCTGGCCGTTAGCATTCTGATGCCGACGCCTTGTCTAGGTCACCTCTTCAATGCTGATCTGACTAGACAGCTATCATCATAGGTGACTCATCATCCGTAGAAATTGGCGACATGCCCAATGAACAAAGGCAAGACACTTGGATCACTTCTCTTCTCACGCTTCTATCTACAACTTCTCTGCGTCAAGCTTCACGAACGCTTCGCCGTCAAGCTCGTCATTTTGCCATCCGCCACGGCATGCTTTACCGCCGAAATTACCTTTCTGACGGACGCAAGTGGCTCCTTCTCATTCCTCGGCACCTCCGTTCGGAAATATGCGCACTTTTCGCGCCGATCCTCAGTGTGTCCACGCCGAAGTGTTTAAAACTTACACTCCTCTTCACCTCCGCTATTACTGGCAGGGTATGTACCGCTTCGTGCGTCATTACGTTCGCGCATGCCAGGAATGCCAACGCCTCAAAATCCGCCACACCACTCCACCTTTCCGATGCAGCCCTTGCCCTGCCCCCGCCGGCCGTTCGATCGTGTGGGTATTGATCTTTACGGGCCCCTACCAGTCAGTCCAGCTGGTAACCGTTGGGCCATCGTGGCTGTTGACCACCTTACCTGCTACACAAAAACATCTTTATCTTCTGCGTCGGCCCCAGACGTTGCGTCTTTCGTCGTGCACCATCTCGTTCTGCGCCACGGTTCACCTAAAGAATTGCTCAGTGACCGTGGCCGTGTTTTTCTTTCCGAGAACAATGAAGCCCTTCTTCAGCAGTGCCGCAATGTCCACCGTTCTACCTCGGCCTACCATCCGCAGACAAATGGCATCGGACTTGGCAGCGGACGCAACGGACCGAGCACACGCTCATTTTCTGCTTGTTTCGCAGGGGTACGTGAAAGCATATACGAATGATGTCAAGAGCAAGCCGGCGGGAAACAAAACAGCTGATACTGACGAACTGGTGCGACTGTGCTGGACGCTGGAGACGCCCCCTTCGTCTGACCACGTGACCATCGTCTTCACCCGAGGTTATGAAAAGGACGTCGCAGCTGCTTCGAGAAACACTTGGCAGCGGACGCAACGAACCGAGCACAAGCTCATTTTCTTCTTGTTTCGCAGGTTGGAAGTCTCGCAACTTTGTTGCATTACTATTTTTAAGTCTTTTCCGTTGCGTCTGCTGCCAGTTGTTATTACTTTCGACCAATGTAAACGCGTTTGTTGTTCATCATCGGAACTGAGATAGCTGACTTGAAGCGTGAAATGCGAAAAGAAATAAGGGAACTGAAGGCTAGTCTATAGCACATGAACAAAGATGTGGAGGACTTTCGAACAGAGTGTGCTGAACTGAAAAAAGAAAATGACGCTCTGAAAGTGACAAATAAGGAGCTGATCAAAGAAATTGCACAACTAAAAAAGATGGCAAATGAAAATTCGATGCGGATCACCGCACAGAATCAGTACTCGAGGAAAACAATCTCGAGATAAAAGGCATTCCTGAGGACGAAAATGAAAATTTGATGTTCTTGGCAAGCTTGGTGACGCACTTGGCGAATCTATAGCACAAGAAGATGCTGAAATCTGCCACCAGGTTCCTGTGCGAAACACTGCTGCTGACCAGAGAGATGGCTACGACGATACTGTCGAAATAAGGCCCCAGCAAAAAACGAATAGTAACAGCAACCATGTAGTAGCATTCAACAACCGCGCTAAGCGCGATGCCATTCTTCAGAAAGCACGGAGAAGTCGGTTCGGTACAGATGAACTCGGTTTCTCAGAGAAACAGTCTGTCGTTGTAAATGAGTATCTGTGCCCAAAAATGAAAAACTTGCTTGGCATGACAATTGGCAAGAAACGGGAGGTGGGCTGGCGTTACGCATGGGTCAGGAATGGCAGGGTTTACGCAAGGAAAACGGAAACTTCCCGAGTTATCCGAATTTATTGTGAGTCCGACCTCCATAAGATACGCAATGCAACCGCCTCTCCCTAAGTGCCTATGGCCCGGTCTTTTGTACTTGTCCGATTGTTTTTGATGGCTGCCCCTAACAATGTTACCTGTCTTTCTGGCAACAGTTATATCAGTGAACTGCATTGCAAAACTAAAGTGCGAGAAAGAAAAACGACGAACTGGTTATGTTTTTTTGCCGAATTCCGTATCAAGTTTCATGTTATTATGATTACCGAAACGTGGTCTTCTTCTACAGCTGATGTTTTGAATCTCCCAGGATACGCGAGTTTCTTTCTAAACAGGTCCTACCGACGTGGTGGCGGTGTACTACAGCTGGTATCAAAACAGTTTGCATGTGCTGTACAGCCAGACTTTTGTGAAATTAATGCTGATTACGAGGTTATAACCACTGAAAGTGAAAATAAGTTGTTTGTCGTCATTTACCGACTACCTAATCGGAACGTAAACCGCTTTCTGAAGTTCTTAGAAACGCTCTTAAATTTCACAATTACGAATAAGCTTCAAATCATTATAGATGGTGACTGTAACATTAATCTGTTGGGTAAAGCTGCTGCCTCGCGTGACTTCCAAATTTTGCTTAATTCTTTATCTTGTGGTAAAGTCATAACAGAGCCAACACGAATCACCCATCATTCAGAGAGCCTTTTAGATTTATTTGTGACTAATAATGTGAGTGACTGTGTTAAGTCGGGCCGAATAATTAGGGGACTAAGTGATCACTTTCCTATATACATGATCTACAAATGTAATGGATTTCTTAAAAGAAAGGTTAGCCACTCCGATTCGTACACTGTCAGAGACGTAAGTTGCAGGACCCTAGAGGAGGAGGAGGAGGAAAAAACTTTATTTGCAGAAGAATTCGAGGCACGCAGGCCTCCTGGGTCTCCGCACGACCCCACTCACGATCTAAACGTTCATATTATGTTTATCCATGACGTATGCGGCCCGGCTGACGACGATCTTCTGCCTGGCCGGGTCCGCTGATCGCAGTGAGGTCTCCCAGTCCTCCCAGGTTCGGAGAGGCACCGGCCCGGCGGGGGGAGGAGACGCAGGGCAGGATAAAAGAATGTGGGTAAGAGTGGCCTTGGGGTGGGAGCACAAAGTGCATATGGGGGATACCGGCTGAAATTTCGAAAGTAGAGCTGGTGTCGGTAGAGTTCGTGTCTGCAGACGACGCCAGATTGACTGCTCTCTGATAGTGAGGGATGGGTGGGGTGACGGATAGATGAGGCGCTCAGCGCGGGAGTTTGCGGTGAACTCAGCAAACGAGTGCATACGATCCTTCGAGAAATCCCCCATGAGGTCCGCCTGTGCCCGGTTTCTAGACCCTCGGGCTAAGGAGTCGGCAGCCTCGTTGCCGGGATTTCCCGAGTGCGCAGGCACCCAGATGAGCTCAATCCGTCGGGGGAGGTGGGAGGTGGGCATGTGCAGCAAGTGGTGCGCCGGAGGATGAACCCGGCCCCTGGCATAATTTAGAATGGCAGTTTTTGAATCACTGAGTATGTAACTGGCATCGGTGTATGCCAGAGCAATAGCTATAGCGGTCTCCTCGGCTTCTTCAGGGGTCGTGCCTGAAGGAAGCTCGATAGTTAAGGGGGAAGTGTGGGGGTTGTGGACAACTGCAGTGGCTCCGCTCTCATCGCAGGCGGCATCTACCCAAACGGCATCGGGCTCATTCCCGTACCATTTGTGGAGCGCTGCCGCGCGCGCCTTCCTGCGACCTTGGTCATAGTGGGGGTGCATGTTCCGCGGTAATGGTTTGACATAGATTGAAGTGTAAATTTGGATAGAGAGTGTTAATAGGGATGAATTGTTTGCAGGAATAGTGATGCCTAGCTTAGTGAGTATATGTCGTCCGGTAGTTGTAGCAGCTAATCTGAGGTATTGTGCTTGTAAATGGGCCTCTCGAAGTTCATGTATTGTATTATGGACTCCAAGTTCGAGTAGTCTCTCGTTACTAGTGCTTTTCAGTAATTTAAGTGCTGCCTTTGTTGCTTGCCGAATTAATGAGTCTATTTGCTGGACCTCACTGCATGATAGTTTGAGGTATGGTGTAGCATAAAGAATTCTGCTGAGGGTATAGGCGTGCACTACTCGAAGTGTGTCCGCCTCTCGAAGCCCATGTGCGCGTCCTGTCACCCTTTTTATGAGTTGTGTGGTGTTTGCGACGGCCTTTTTGAGCCGCTTAATTGTGTCGACGTTCTTTCCATCCTGTTGCAGGTATAGTCCCAGAATGCGGATGGTATGAACCTGTGGTACTTGTCTTCCCTGAATTCGAATTTCTATGGGGCTTTGGTAGGTCCGTCCTTTAGGGGGTATGATTAGTAATTCTGATTTTTCTGGGGAGCACTCTAATCCGATTGTTGCGGTAAGCTTGGCTATCGTGTCTGCTGCTGTTTGTAGCGTGTCTTCGATTTCACCGTCTGATCCGTGTGTTGCCCAGAGTGTGATGTCATCGGCGTATATGGTGTGACCGAGGTGAGGGATTTTCTGTAGTTCTGCGGTTAAGGGGATAAGGGTAATGTTGAACAGAAACGGGGAAAGAACGGAGCCTTGCGGCGTCCCCACGTTGGCAAGCGTGTACGGTGAGGTGTGGAGATTGTCGATGTGAAGTGTGGCTGTCCTGTGCTGAAGGAAGGCTCTTATGTAGTTGTAAAGCCTAGGACCAGTTTGAATGTTCGTGAGTGCCTGTAGGATTGCTGTGTGTTGTACATTATCAAACGCTTTTTTGAGATCTATTGCTAGTATCGCCTTAGTATGCGTTGGTATATGTGGGTCAAGCACTGCTGACGTTAGCTGCAGCATAGCGTCCTGCGTAGATAGACGGGGCCTGAAACCGACCATTGAGTGCGGGTATTGGTCCGTGTCATCCATGTATGCAGTTAGCCGAGCTAGTATAACCTGTTCAAAGAGTTTTCCTAAGTTTGAGGTGAGCGATATTGGGCGCATATTCGCTGGGGAAATTGGCTTATTGGGTTTTGGTATGAGAATTACTTTCCCGTGTGTCCATTCTGCTGGGAGTGTCCCTTCTTCCCAGTGTTTGTTATAGAGGTCCGTTAGTTGCTCCAATGATTTATCATCTAGATTTCTTAGCGCCGCATTTGAAACCTGATCTTCGCCTGGCGTTGTGTTCTTGAGCTTGTGAAGTGCTGCCCGTATTTCTGATGTCGTTATTGCAGCATCTAATATATCATTTGGTCCTCCTGCATAGGAGGGAAGGGATTGTGGTTGACCCGGGTTGGTGTGCATATGCTTTAGAGTAGCTAGTAGGGCATCTGTGTCATCTCTGTGTTGATGGGTTAGTCTAGCTATTATGTTTCGTGTATATGTCTTGCTCTGGGTTGGGTCCAGAAGGTGCCGAAGTAGGTGCCATGCACGCTTTGTGGTGAGATTTCCTTTTAGCCCTTCACATATTTGTGTCCAATTCTGCTGAAACAATTGCGCTCCATAGTCTTCAATTTGGGTGGCCAGATCATGAATCTTCTGATTAAGTTTGCGGTTGTGCTTCTGTGTGGCATACCGTTTATTTAAACTACGGTGGGCCTCAAGTAAATGCGCCATTCTGGCATCTAACGCAGAAGAACGGAAATCTGAGCTAGTTGGTGCATTGCAAGATCAAAAAACAGCGCGGCTACTTGGGACAAACAGAGAAGGGAGAATAACGGACAAGCGCTGACTAACAACTGAAGTTTATTCGAAAAAAGCACAGGTAATATACACTTTTTTTCTTCAAGAACCAGGACGCATGCGCTCCCAAACAAGCATCAGTCTAATCATGGGAATCCAAATATACAATCTCAGTGTCATGCAGAAGCACCGATGGCGTGCTCACGCAACTATCCCCTTTTTTATGGATGTGATAGGCTTCCGATAACTCCCTGGTTAGTTGATCCTTATGCCTGTAGATTACATTAGTGTTGTTAAAAAGAGGTGTGCATAGTTTTTTATCAGGATATCTCTGATCATTATTTAAAGGGCAGTCCCTGTAGTGCAGGGCAAGGTTCGAAGATGGGGCATTTTTCAAAGATGCCTTATGTTGGCGTAGCCGGGTGTTGATACATTTACCTGTTTGGCCTATATACCTCCTTCCGCAAGAAAATTCTATGTCATACACCACGCCTTCAGCACATGGTACGAACTTAACCTGGTGGTTTATTTTACACGACCTCCTCTCGCTTTTTTGTTGATTCTTCATTCTTCTGTCCACTATGGCACATATCTTGGCAAGTTTTTTGGGGGCTGAAAATACTACATCAACACCATATCTTGATCCTATGTTCCTTAACCTATGCGACAACCGGTGTACGTACGGGATGACTGCGTACTTCTTTCTACTGCCCTGCTCCTGTGGCTGAGATCTATCTACCGACTTTAGTTTTCTTAAAATTTTTTTACAGGCAAGTGAGATTACCTGATCCGGATATGCCGCCAATCTTAATCTGTCAATCTGCTGTCCAAAACTACTAATCATTTCATGCTCACACGATTTTGAAAGGGCAGACCCCAAGCACGCGACAGCTATACCACATTTTACCAATTTTGAGTGGGCTGATTTGTAACTAAGTAACGGCTTCTCCGAACGCTGCCGGAAAGCCCAGCATACATGATCTAACTTTAATACTAACCTTAAATCTAAAAATTGCAACTCCTTGGCGCTCGGTACCTCAAAAGTAAACCTCAAACCCTGCCCGCAACTATCAAAGACCCTCAAAATTTCACCAACCTGCCCCATTAAGTCCCCCTGCACAAAAATTAAATAATCATCAACATACCTAAAAACCTGTTTTACACCTACCCCCAAGCTACTTTTTATTGCCCTATCCACATAGCAAAGAAAAATATTACTTAGTACGGGTGCTACTTTTGAACCAATGCACACCCCCGCTTTTTGAGCATACAGTGCACCCTCCCATTCCACAAAAGTCGACTGCAAATAAAACATTAACAGTTCCAAAAAAGATTCAACAGACACCCCACAAGCCGAAATAAACTCTTCTTCATCATTATCAATCGTTATACAATTTCTAACATACTGCAGGAGCCTATCCTGAGGAAGAGAATAAAACAAATCTTGGACGTCAATGCTGAACATTCCACTTGAACCAGGGTTATGACACTGCAAATACTCTACAATGGCCACTGAATTAGAAACCAGAAAAGGGTCATCAACTACAAGCGTGTCCAAACATTTCTGCAAGAAACCCGATACGGAGTGTTGCCAGGAGGCGCGTTCCGTAACTATGCATCTGAAAGGAATTCCCGGCTTGTGGGTTTTGGCAGAAAAGAAAATTTCTAAACAGTTTTTCTCTGACTTGTTAACAGATTCCCGAAGGCGTTCCAAATTCATTTCCTGTAATAACCTCAAAGCTTCACTCTTTTGCCTAGTAATGTTAAGTCGGACTTTTTTGAAGTTTTTTGCGACGGCAGCCCCTGCTTTTTCTGTGAAAATATTCCCTGGCACAACAACAAAATGACCTTCCTTATCGGAAACCAATAGCCTCAAATCTTCAGATGACAGGAAATTCACCAGCGGGGCAAAGCTGTACCCCTTCACATGCCCCCCCTCAGTCCCCTTCATAGCCTCCACACACTCAACCATGCACCTCGGCTGCTCTTCTTTTTTGGCCTGGCGAGACACAGACCTTCCAAGCGATAACTTCTCTTCCTTGCCAAGGGTGGGCTGTACACAAAACTTCGGGCCTTGCCTCAGCACCTTTTGGAACTTTTCCGGCACGAGCGTGTCTCCCAAGATCAATAACTTGCCTTCAGTTCCGGATGGCGTCGTTCTCGCAGAAGTCCTTGCAGAAGTCCAGGGACGTGAAGAAGACCACATGAACTCCGTATGTCGCTTCGCTTGGTGTCCCAAGCGAGGACAAGGTGTCCTGTTTGTCCCAAGTAGCCGCGCTGTTTTTTGATCTGGCATCTAACGTTGGCACATCTTCGTTTGTATCAATGACCTGCGTATTATTTTCCTGGTCCTGAAGTAGTTGTCGCACCCATTGCCTTAATTCTATGTTGTCTTCAGCAGGGGTGTTTTGTCGTTGTTTTCGAAAATTTTCCCAGTTCACCAAACGATGCTTATATGTCTTTGGCGTGCACTGTGGTCCCTCAAGGGTTAGAGCGATGATATAATGATCGCTGCCTAATGTGTGTCCGGTTCGTTCCCATTTCAGGTGCGGGATGTGTCTGCCGAGCGTGAGATCTGGGCTGGTATCCATAATACCAACTGTACCCTGTCTGGTGGGCATTTCAAAATCATTATGTACGGATAGCTGTGACTGCTGTATCTGATTGGACAGAACCTCTCCTCTGCTGTTTGTACGGCTGTATCCCCAATCAGCGTGTGCGCAGTTTAGGTCCCCCGCTATTAATAAAGGTGTTTTCTTGGCTTCCTTTGCTATGGTCCTAATTAGATTCGCGCAACGAGATGCGGGGCTACTAGGAGGGTTGTATATATTGGAGACTATTAATGATTCTTTAGTAGCATCATTTGGTATAATTTCTACGGTAATGTGTGCTACCTCGTGTGTATAGTCGTGTATTGTGTGTCTGAGTGTGCGTCTGATGTAGGTTGTAACCACGGGCTTGTCCACGCTAGGTGCATGATATGCTGTATATCCTGGTATGTTGAGTGCTATACGAGTTTCTTGTAGAAGTATAAGGTCTGGGGGTGACGAGTTGCTAGTAATAAGTTGCACTAGAGGATCCCGCTTGCGCTTAATGCTCCGGCAGTTCCAATGCCAGATTATTAGTGGGTTGTTGTTGCCCTTAAGAATTGGAGGATTAGCTGCCATCATGCTGCACTTGGGGTGCTACGGAGGGGGGTATTGGTGGTTGGATAGAGGGATAGCTTGGTGAGTGGATAGAGGGATGGCTTGGGAAGAGAGAAGTGGGGGATGGTTGGAGAGGGAGTGAGGATGAGCTGCCATCATGCTGCACTTGGGGTGCTACGGAGGGGGGTATTGGTGGTTGGATAGAGGGATGGCTTGGGAAGAAAGAAGTGGGGGATGGTTGGATGGGGAGTGTAGCCAATCTGGCGTCAACTACCTTCATTATGCGGGTAATTGCCCCCTCTACCATCGTTTCTACTTTAACAGTTAGATGGTCACAGAATGTGTTTAGCCGCGCCTCTAGCTGGGCCGTTAGGGTTTGGAATCGTTCTTCCATTTTTTGCTGGAAGAGTTCGAATTTTGCTTGAAATTTCGCCTCTAAGCGGGCTTCTAGTTCAGCTAGAGGATCGGTGTCGCTGTTTGACTCTATGCGTTTCTTTTTAGACGGGGGAGTAGCAGGAGGGGATGGAGTTTGTGTGGTTAGGGGGGTGGTGGGAGGAGGAACATTTGAGTTGGTATCTGGGTGCAATGAAGGGGATAAGGTTGAGGATGAGTGGGAGAGGTGTTGCTGTAGGCGTCTTACCTCCTCCCTGAGCCGGGCCATCTCCTCCGCCTGACTGTCTGGAGTGCGGGCGACCCTTTCTGCCCACGTGATTCCCATGCGCTTCTCGTCAGTTGTGTCGCCTTGACGCGTCCGTCGTGAAGAGCGTTCTCTGGAAGCGCTTCCGCTGAGGCGAGGCTGTCCAACGGAATCTCTGTGCCGGAGCCGTGTCACGCGTTGCTTCGCCTTGCACCATCCTGTTCCCGTTAAGTGTTCACCACCGCACAGTATACACTGGGGGATGCAGAGTCCCTCATTGTCCGCTCCATGGTCGACGCCACATCTTGGGCATTTTGATTGCTTCGGATGCGGGCAAACATCGTAGCGATGACCCGGTTGCCGGCAGTTGGTGCAGCCCTCTGGCCTTGAACGGTATGGTGTACACAGGTGTACACCGCCAAAGTAAATTAGTTTCCGGGGAAGTGGGCCTTGTGCGAAAGTCACTAGAATAGACTTGGTGCGTCCCATACGACGAGCGGCTACAATGTCCGCATCTGGGTTTCGTCTTTGGAGATCTTGAACGATTTCTTGGTCTGCTTCGTTCCAAAAGGCATTCGTAATGACGCCTCGGACAGCGTCCGATGCTGGCGCTATGTACGCAGTGACTGCGTACTCCTTGCAGGCGTGCGTTATAATCTTCACCTGCGCCAGTTGAAGTGCGGCCTCTTTGCTTGTTGTGGCCATCGTGCAAGTGTTGTTACTTGGATGGATGCGTAACTGTACATGATCTCCCAGTGGTGTGTTGGCTGCTGCACAAATACTTCGGAGCAGTTGCTGTGGCTGCACTGTGGGGAGATATAACCCTCCTTGTGAGCGGAAGATGACATTGTATGCTTGATGAGGTAGTGGCGCTACTTGTCTGTTGCGGCGTTCAACAATCCTTGTGGCGCGCAACTGCGTTCCGTTGGGTTTGTACGTCGGTCTCCACGCGGACGCTGACGACGACGCGGATCCCGCGTTGTCTGCCTGGTTGCGTGATGTTTCTTTTTTCTGGTATGTACTGAGCACGTTAGTCCATTCTGAGGGATTAAAGTCTCCCTCTTTGAGGGTCTGCCCTCAACTTGCACTTGCATTGTGCACGGCGGTTCGGTGGCAATCCAAAGCGCTAGGCTTAGCGCGGCGGCAGTGCCGCTTGAGTCGCTTTCGGACGGTTCTCGATATTTTGGCTGGAGCTAGGGGAACCACAATTGGTGGGAGTAACCCACTCACCTTCTGCTCGTAGTGGTGCAGTTTCACGTCCGTACCTGGTCCCTTAATTCTGTAGCGGGCAAGGTTTCGCGGAGCCGTGCTGAGGTGCCCCCTAGAGCTGCTTAGGAATGAAATAAGCAGTTTAAACTGGAACCCGGTTTTTGCGTGCAAAACTGGTCACCAAGCATACGACATTTTTCTCTCATTATTTAAGCCATGCTCTTACGCATGTTTTAGGCTGAAAATTATAAACAAATCTAAAACGTTACGCAAGCCTTGGATGACAGATGAGTGTTTTAAAATTATTAAAAGATAAGTACAACTATACGCAAAGTTCGTGAAGAGAAGGAGTTTGGATGGCCTCTCAGCTTTAAAAAAATACAGAAATTCTGTCACAACAATTTGAGTAAAACAAAAAATGCGTATTTTGAAAACTTATTTAACAACTGAACTAGTCATACTGATGTTCTGTGGCGCGAACATAGCAAAATATTGAATACTTGCACACGCAACAATTAGGTACTTCAACTAATAGTAAATGCTAAAACACTAAAAGGGAAGGACCTCGCGGACGAATTTAACAAATACTTTACAAATCTTTCCTCAGGAACACCTATATAAGACAGCGATAATAATAAAAAATATTTAGGTGCACCTAATCCTAAATCTGCCTTTTTTGAACCGACAACTGATGAAGAAATTTACTCTATCTTTATGTCCTTAAAGAATAACAAAGCAGGGGACATTGATGATATTGAAATTAAACCCATTAAATACGTCTTAGACCTGTTGACTCCAGCTCTTTGACACATTTACAATACGTGTTTACATACTGGTACCAGTCCAGATATTATGCAGTGTGCAAGAGTAGGAGTTATATATAAATCAGGCGATAAAAATAATTTTTCAAATTATCGACCGATCTCAATATTATCCGTTTTTTCCAAAGGTCTAGAAAAAATAATATGCAACGAATCACCAGTTTCTGTGATAAGCGAAAGCTTTTATCTCCACAGCAATTTGGGTTCCGTCGAGGCATATCCACTGAATTAGCTTTGTAACGCAGAAGGAATTAATATTTAGAGGGTTTGAAAATAACAAATTGACCCTAGGTATTGTGATAGATTTCTCGAAAGCATTCAACAGAATTAACCACAAAAGTTTGTCTACAAAATTAGAGCATTATGGGTTTCGTGGAGTTTCTGGTAACCTTCTTAAGTCATATTTAAACAACCGTAAGCAATGCGTTGTGATTAACGAAGCTAACTCTTCTCTATTAAATGTCACTTCAGGTGTGCCGCAAGGCAGCGTACTCGGACCGGTTTTATTTAATATCTACAAAAATGATATAGTAAACACCAGCACACTTGCATCTTACATCATTTCTGCGGATGACACCAGCATTTTTTTCCAGTCAGCTAGTATTGAAGAGCTCACTGATTTCGCAAATGTTACACTTCCAAATTCTCTCAATGGACTCAGATAAATCTACTACAAATTTTCGTTGCAAAAACAAAAGCAATATTATTTTCTCCTATGCAGAAGGTTATTATTCAGGATATTGACGTAAAACTCTGTTCCGAACAAATACAAGTCGTTAACGAAAAAAAAAACGTTGAGTGTGATGTTCAGTCAACATCTAAATTGGAATGCCCACGTGGAACGCGTGGCGGGAAACCTGGCAAGAGCTTGTGGCGTGCTGTGTAAGTTTATAATAATGCTTCCGACTAAAATTAAGTTAATTCTTTATAACTCAGTCTTTGCTCCCCATATTAACCACTGCAGTCTTGTATGGACCGACGCAACTCAATCCAAATTTACCAAATTAATGCTATTACAAAAGAAAACAATTCGTCATGTAGCAAATGCCTGATATGACGCCCATACAAGAGAACGTTTTGCTTTGTTTAATGTACTCCCCATACACCAGTTACATAAACTTAACCTTGTTATGAAGTACAAACACAGTGTTCAAACTAACAATGAAGCTTTCCTCAACTCATGTAATTACATCTACCTTTAGGAGTGCCCTACATATTCAAAAACAGAGAATACTGGTCTATACCCTGTACCCGCACTAATTAGGGTCGACACATGCTGCAATACCACATGCCTACATATTTGAATTTCCTACAAAATAAAAATATAGATATAAATAACCTTAGCAAATACAAGTGGCAGAAATACCTTCTTGAAGACACATGGGTTTAATTATGTTCATTTCTTCGACACAAATTGCTTTTGTACTGCGGATGTATTGTAACCTTTTGCCATCGTCTATTTTCTTGCTTCTATTACATGAACTTGTGTACACCCGATTGTATCTTGCCCTTTAGAGCTGCTGGCGCGATTATTAAAGCGGTAGCGTTAAGGAGCTCGTGTCGCAGAAAAGCCGGTGTCTTCGGCGGCGTTGGCCGTGAGCGATAAATCCCGGCAAGCACTTCAAAACTAAAAATGCACTTCATAAAAAAAGCAACTTCCAAGATGGGCTGGGTGGGAATCGAACCAGGGTCTCCGGAGTGTGAGACGGAGACGCTACCACTCAGCCACGAGTTTTTTTTTTTTTTTCTTTATTGCCGGTCATCACCACCTCACAACAAAACCAACAAAAACGCGCTACAAACAGAATGCTCACAGCAGAGCGGTTACCACAAGCATGGCACTTAATACAGAAGCCGGCAGGCTCATACGAGTTGCCTTTGTCAAGTTAAAATTCCTTCAGCTCGCATAGTGGTTCGACTCTTGAAATCCAGTCTGGCACCGTGGTCTTCAATTTACACATTGCAGCCAATGCGTGTATACTCTCGCGGAAGTAGAGCCTTGCAGGGCGGGCGTCAGGGTCACAGTGAAAACCCGCCATTCTGGACCGCCATAGACTGTGCAGGCCTATTAGCATAACCGTATCAAGTGGAATCCCATCATTATTTTCAGTTGGCAGGAATCTAATCCCGTATGAGTCTAATGGTAATTCTTTTTTACCAGTTCGTTGCAGCACATCCCAAAAATAGACGCCCTCCCAACAGTGCAGAAATACATGGTCTATTGTCTCTGGCTGTTTACATATTAAGCAAAGTGAACCCCATGGCAGATAAAAGCCCTTGCTTTCAAAAAACGTTTGTACCGATAATGTTCCTGTATGTAACTTAAAGAAAAACGTCTTTACCCCAGGAGAAACTGGCATTCTTTTGACACGCTTCAGTACGTCTTGACCTAGACGGCCGCTATACAAGGCTCTGTACACAGGAACAGGGAAGAAGTCGTCACAAACAGCTTTATGCAGGTTCTTCTTTTTCACTGAACTTAAGTATTCTGTCGAGAAGCGAGCTGACAGAATCCGAACACTGCTGACAACCTCTTTGAAAAAACTCGAAAGACGCCCTGGCATGCTTTCCGTGGCAACAACAAAATTGGGCAACTCCCGCGCGAGCCTCACTTGGCACACAGTGCGCAAAAAGGGGTCGGTGACGTCGCGAAAGAAAATAAATCTGTTTACAAGCTGGCGCAAAAATAAGTGAGCAAGCCCGAGACCTTCGTCTTTAATTGGCCGGCACAGGTTATCCCGACTACATCTTTCCCAGCTTGATGCCCATACAAACACAGCAAAGATTCGGTGTAGCTTTTGAACACTCAACCTAGAACAATGAAGTGCTTGCATGACGTACCACACCTTGGCAACAAAAAATAGATTACACACTGTAGCTCGTGCAAAGATAGACAGCGGCACTCCTTTCCACTTGTCAGCCTTTTCTCGTATTTCCTGAACTTGGGCGCGCCAAAATGGCTTGCTGTCTTCATAGAATTCTAGAGGTACACCCAAATACTTCACGGGTGTTGTAACCCATGTAACGTTGGCAAAAAAGTCAGGCGTTGATGTCCACGCCCCGTGCCAGAAGCCAAGACACTTTCCCCAGTTTACTGGACTTCCTGTGGTCGCACTAAAATCTTTCACAATTTCAACTTCAGCGCAAATACTTTCTTTGTTCGCACAAAACACTGCCACATCATCAGCGTACGCCAAAGGTTCGACCTCAGACTTGTACAGTTGAAAGCCCTGAACAGATGGATTTTGCATAATAGACAGGCATAAAGTTTCGATATAAATGCAGAATAGAAGAGGGCTGAGGGGACAACCCTGACGTACCGAACGCCGCACATTTATTGGTTCCCCTAATACTTTATTAACAATCAATCGCGTTGTGCAGTTTCGGTACGCCAGGGCTACGCCCTCTGTGATAATAGAACCGACATTGATGTAATCCAATATTACAAACAATGCATCGTGTGGAACACAGTCAAACGCCTTTTCAAGGTCGAGCTGAAGAAGCGCGACCCTCGCGCAAGCAACGTCACAACATTCCAGCACGCACCTCGCCTTATAAATATTTGTTATAGTGGACCGGCCCTTTATACCACACGTCTGGTGGGAACCAACGATATGTTTTATCACTGTCTGTAGCCTGGCCACGAGTTCGATGCTTGAAAGTGGTACAAAAGCGTTTCTAGTGAACGCGGCGTCGCCTTAGAAACGTGCCGTAGAACGTTATACTGCGGTGCATATTGGTAAATATGAGCATGTTACTTACAGAAGTCGCAGATACACGAGTAGCGAAGTACATTTCCGCAAATTTTTTTCTGCGCTCTGCGCACATGCAGAGCCATCTTGCGGCAAACACAGAAGAACCCCTCCTCGCAATGTGCGGCGCTGCCCCGACACGTGGCGCGCCACTCGCCTCTGACGTTTCGCCGTGCACCCTAACGGGTTGTAGAATCAAGCGTCTTTCCTTTCTTTAGAACACTATCTTCGCTCACCCGCTTCGCCCCTTCGGGACTCAAGAGCATACCGAGCGAATGAGTGGGCGGTGCGAATGAGGTGCAATAATGCTATCGCGTTCCACTCTTGAAGGCGAAGGTTAAGCGTCCTCCAAATTTTTTTGTTTTCCTGTTAGATATGTTTCTTTTGTTTTCTGTGCGTTGAATTGTGAATTGCAATGAATTCTAACAGTCTGTTGGCTTTGCCAATCAGGGGTGGGAGCCTCGTCAAGCTACTGCTTTTGTAGCTTTTTGCTCCTACCCAAGCATTTCTTTTCTGTTCCTCAGGACAAAAATGCTGAATAAAGTTGATTTGATGACGGAACGTTTTAACCGCACCTTGAGTGACATGGTGGCTATGTATGTCGCGTCCCACCACTCAAACTGGGACCGGCTTCTTCCTTTCGTCACGTACGCTTTTAATACTGCCATACAAAGCACGACCGGCTTCTCCCCTTTTTTTTTTCCTTCTATACGGCCGGGAACTCACCTCAACTATGGACACGATACTCCCTTATCGCCCTTACATCTCTGAAGCGACCCCGTCTCTCAAGTGGCAGCATATGCAGAAGAATGTCGCCAGTTGGCCCGATTATTTACAACCCAGAACCAAGGTCGCCAGCAGTTCCTTCGCGCACCGTCTTGTCCAGCTCCTTCAACAGCACAGGCTCCCTCGTATGGCTTTAGGTTCCTGCCACCCCCTCCGGCCTCACTATCAAACTTGCTTCCAAATACCATGTCCATATCGAGTTATTTGCCAGACCTCTCCGGTGATTTACGTTATAGAACCGCTTGCCCCGACATCGGATATGCGTCGTCGCGGGCGTGAAAAAGTGCACGTTGATCGCCTCAAGCCCTGTTATGACCCGCCTGTTGTGCCGCCGCCATGATGATGATGATGACCTGAGACAAAATGGCACAAACCCACGGTGAGGGATTGGCCAGGGTGCATTGTAGTTTGTAAATAATTATGTTCAAGGACTGGGGATAATTGTAGTATCACACCAACGCTCGGTCACTGTCGACGGTGACAAAGACGACGAGCGTATGTCGAAAGGCGCGTGCTACATAGACGGCAGACAAAGAAGAAGACGCAAAAGACAGGCGCGCTAGTTAAACGATTGACCGGAACACCGACTTGAGATTGAACGTACCTTACATTACCTATATATGCCTTATCTGTATTCAGTGTAGAAAATGTCGCAGTAATTTGGTGTACATATTGATGCATAGCTCAGTGGGCCAGGCCCTAATGTTTGCAAGATACATGCTAGTAAGTTCAAAAACATTTTCACTAAGTTATCTTGTGATGTAATCAAACCAAATAAAAATTAACTTTATTTAGTACGTCAATTTTCTGTTCTGTAAGCTATAGCTTGGGAAAAATATTGAAATATATGGAGTAGCAACAGAGCATCACATAGTATGGCTTAGTGTCCGATGGGCTGCATATGAAGCAGCTCTTTCTGCTTACCTGTCAAGCGGATGTTATATGAATTCATTTACCAGAAATGGGAAGCTGAACAACAAGATATGCTTGAGGCTTTGGAAGGTGAACTGTACTTGGCTGGTGATGGGCGATGCGACTCACTAGGTTTCCAGCCATGTACATGACCTACAGCTTCATGGACACGGCTTCCAGCAAAGTTGTTCACTTCGTCCAAGTGCATTTGAGAGAGGTGGGTGTTAATTTTTTTCTGACCTCTGAATTGTTGCCAGCCTTACTTGGCAGCCAGTTGCCACTGTTGCACTGCTTGTGTAATTCGGGATACATCACATTTTTAGAGCAAGGACGTGGGAACAAGCAATGCAATGGGGAAGTATGGACTTGCGAAAGGCTTGCAAGAACTGCGATCATAAGATGTGGCATTGCATCGCTGACAACCGACCGTCACGCAGGTGTCAAGAAGCACATGCAAGTGCATGAACCCATCGTCGACCAAACGTTTGATACATGGCACGTTGGAAAGAGTAAGTGATTAATGCAATGCACTGAATCGGCAGTTTTTGTCGTACCTGTGAGAATTGTATTTTGATAATGAGAATTCAGTTTTTGTTAATATCTTAACATCTAAAAATGTGAACATTATTTTTATTACATTAGCAGGGAGCAACCATGCTAGGCATTTGGGTGTGGCCCTATATTTACTTGTTGCAATATGTGAAACTCATTGTCTCGTGGGCACTTTCAAGTCGCACTGAATGGAGAGCCTTTCAGATTCCCATTGCTTATTAAATAGAAAAAGAGTTGTGCCACTGCTACATAGCAAACTGACCAAGATACTCTGTTGGGCGAGTTGGTAATTATTCATTATTGATATAAACAGGAGAAGAAGAAGTGCACTCCTAAGTTGGACAGTGTTAAGATTTTATATCGCCACGAAGAGAAGATAACGAGAGAGATAGTGGAAGCATATTTTATTTCAACGGACAATAAGTGTGTCAGCAAGACGTCTCTTGCTCTTTCAAGCAAAGAGGTGTCTTTTTTAAGTGATTTTTTAAAATAATTTTTATGCAGCAGGTGAACCCAGGGGTTTTTCACGTGACTGTTTCGTTTTCTTCATGTTTGTTTTTCTGGGCCTTGGAGTAAACGGCTTAGGCTTAGTTGTGAGTCAGCGCATGTACTGTGGCTTTCTTGTTTCTTGTCCCTTGTTTTCGTGTTCGCGCTGTTTATATCAATAATGAATACCAAACTGATTTGCAGTTGCCAGATTCCATTATCTCACACGAAGGTTCTGCAGCACCGCTGTCGCTGCCGTTAATTTTCCAGGCTTGCTGGCATTTAACCTACACGTTTAAAACTTGAAATGGTAAACAGAAGAATAAAATGTTTATTGGGTACAATACATAACCACGTTTGAAATAAGGTTGTCTTCCACCTTTGAGGAATCTAGTGTTCCTTGCTTTTTTGTTGTAGGAAACTATGGCATGCTGCCATATTTTGCTCCATGGCCTTTCTTTTTATTAGGTGAATTAAGTTTCACCTATTGAAGTTCCTACTCGTCTTAGAGATTGCACCGCTCTGATTTTACTTCCCGTCACATTGCTGTGAGTGCTTAGTGGCTTGGAGTGCAAGTGACTGCCGTTCAAGGACACACGCAGCCTTATTCGAGTTCCTTGCCTTTCTGCTTAATTTATAGACTTTTTAAGCAATGCAGTTTAAACTGCCCATATCGCAGCACATGTTTGGCTTGTGAGTCAACAGCTTGTTGGTTTATGGGCCTTCAAAATGATTCCATGAGAGAGGTATAAAATTGATGAAGGAATATATAAAGAGTAGCATCAAATGAACATTTGTGGTCATAGAGCCTGACGGCGCTCAGGTAAACATACTTACGAAAAATATGTTAGCACTAGTAACATATATGCTGTGTCTAGACAATCATAATATGGGAAAACACGGTATTGACATGTGGTAGTGGCAGCGCAGTAGAATACAAATGGACAGGCGTAGCACTAGTAATATAATAATTGGGCTAACATGAGCCAGCAAAGAGCTAAGCAACTCGGCATAGGCAATAGCAGCAAACATGCTCGCTGCATTCGGCATCACTCGATTTAAAGTGGGAATGGAAATATCGATGTGCAAGAGCCAGGCTTTGCAGCAATGATTCCGGATAAATCTCAGCATATTTTGCACAACAAAAGAAAGTTGTAAGGAATAATCCTAAACTTATCCTGTGTTAGCACTGCAACTGATGTGTCCAGGCCAGTGGTAGTTGGCTGCGACAGGAAAGAATTATAATGTTTCATGACAGTATTTCAACTGTAGCACATAAAAGGATACAATGAAGCTGTGTATACATGCTTCCTTTCTGTCCTTGTCCCTTTATGGTACACATTTCAAGATGCATCTGCTTGTTCGGAAAGAAATGTACTGTTTGTTTATTTAAGAAATGGCCATTTTTATTCCAGCAATAAAGAAAAAGCTGGTTGCAGGGAGCAAGAAAGGCTGCAGTGACCTTCATCACTGGATCTAACCAGTAGTCAACCACTTATATTGGTGTGTCGCTGTGAGCGCAGGGGATGGAAAAATGTTGGTGGCCATTTGGAAAAGTAAGCTTGCAGAATCATTCCTTTATCATAAAGCAATTTTAAGACCCTGCTAGTTTTCATCCTAAACTGCACTTGACAATATTTCCACACTCCTTAAATTAACAAGTTAGCAGCACAAACGTTCATTAAGCTTTAGCAGCCACGCAGATTTTGCATGCTTATTGTGTAAACTGAAAAAAATGACGCTCAGCCTGAAAAGGGATCAATATTTCAATTCTGTTCACATTTTCCTCTGCTGCCATTGTCAGTATGCAAGTAGGAGTTCGCACAGTTGAGGCTTACGCAGATTGGCCGCAAGCATTATGCCTGACCACATTCTAAGCTGACTTGTGAAGGTTACTTGTCCTCTCGAACTGTTTCTTGACGGCAAACACAGTCTAATTTTGTGCATTGGTCCCAAAATTGGGCAAAAGTGTTGCAATTTCAGAATTTTTTCAGCAAGGCACTCCGTCGCGTACTCATGTGTGTATTTTTTGTAGGCATGCTGAACCATGTCGCCGATGTACATTTTGGGCATGGTGAACCATACCCAAGGTGCCTGCATGACAGCATACCAAATGAAAAATGGCTCTTACTAGGTATGGGCATGTTTCGAGCCTGTAGTTGCATCCACTAAAATTGAAAAGCTTTCAGGCACGGCTTGTTGCTGTGGCATCCGAGAGGATGCTTCTAAGAGACATCGAGAGGCTTTCACCATGTGGGCAGACCTACAACCTTGAGTCATTCCACAGTATACTGATCAAGTTTGCATCGAAGTCAGTGTCCTATTCACCTGATATCATGTGTGCAAGGTACAATCATCACAAATTTTTCATTGCAAAATAGACCTTACTGTGGCTCTTTAAGCATTTCCTATATATTTTTATGCATGATTAGGACCCAGCTTGCTATCTTTTATCACAATGAGGATGCTGGCCGTGCTCAAGCAGTCACCAAGGGTGTAGAGCGAAAATCGAAAAGGACGCAGCTGAGGGCCTGAAAAGGAGAGGAAACATATATTGAGTAACTGGTTTGTAATTTGGGAGTAAGTGAAGAATTCTTTTTATGGAGAAGGATATATTGCTTGTCAACCACACAGTTTCCGACAAAGCAGAATAGCTTTCATTCGTAGCTCTATGCATGCGCCCGGGTGGATGCTAACGGGAGGTCCTGCCTGCAGCTTTTTCGCCTTGCGGCCTCCTTTGGTATATTTTTCTTCTGTTAGACAAAGGTTTGTCAAAATAAAACTGAATTGAAAAAATTATTTATAATATGTACTCTATTACTGATTACAAATGTACCCCACCTTGGGGAATTCCGCACAGTGATGTTTTCTTTTTGCAGCGTATGTTCCAGCATTGATGAACAAGTATGAGGACCGTTGCAACTCCTGCCTTTCTTTCAAGGAGGCGCAGAGCGAGAGTAGCAGCAGCCACAACCCTCCGATGAGCGAACTTCATGTGCCACGGCGCACAAAGCAAGAGCTTATTGCTGCATGGCAGTCACGGTTTGCAAAGAGTGCTATGATTGGTATTGGTACAGTGGATGCTCCCCCTTCCCCCCCCCCCCCCCAACGAGCTGGCAACTCAGCTTTTTTCATGGTGCCACACTCACAACCTTGGCACCGCTGCTGCTGCTGGGCCAGAATTTAGACTACCCCACTGACCCCAATCTAAGCCCTGTATTTAAAAGGCTGTTATGCTTGCACCAAATTCTGCACTGGTCACCTACTGGGGTAGAAGATTGGGTTTGTTGGTACCTGATTGAAGGGAACAAAATGCAGCGCACCAAGACAAGGACGGAGAAAGAAGACACACACTGCGCTAACTTCCAACTAATATTTATTCAAGAAAGGAAGGATGGTTTTTATATTGAAATGAATACAAGTGCACAAAAACAGCACACAAGAAAGAAAACACACAGGACAGACGCTAACTTCATCTGATTTATTCGCCGGTAAGAGCGGAAAATATATATATAAAAGGAGACATGCGCAGTAAAGAAACACATCGCCAGTTCTCAATGCGTGCTCAAGATACCTCAAGAAGTACTACCTCAAGATACCTGTACTCTGGGAGCAAAAGATTAACAGATGTGTCACTCACACAGTCATGCCCCCTCTTCCTGATGTGAAAGGCTTCTAATAGTTAACGTGTCGTCTTATCACCGCCTCTGCCAAATATATTTATCTCTTCCGCCGCGGCTCACACGCTCTGCAGTTCGCACAATGCTCTGCCAAATGTGTCCCTCCACTCCTTAACGCCCGCAAATGTTCCCCCGCCCGGTCATTCACACACCGCCCGGTCTGGCCTATGTAAGCCCTCCCGCAGGTCAACGGTATCTCGTAAACGACCCCGGTACAGCAATCGACATACTTGTTTGAGTGCTTCTTCCTGCAGTCACTCTTCTTTTCCGCGCACGAAATGCGTGAGCAAAGTTGGGCCAGTTTCTTCGGTGCAGAGAACACCACAGGAACGCCGTGCCGGCTTGCCACTTTTGTCACATGATGGGCAACCTTATGAATATACGGTAGCACTACTGGTTTTACCGAGTGCCTTTCTAGTGCGTTCGCTTTGGCGAACATGACCTGCTTGGTTTTCCGAAGTAGGGCCTCGGGCACAGAAACAATGACCGCGCAGGAGAACCCGGCCGTAAGTAGCCGGTGTACAGAAAGCTGCTATGCAGCTACACTGCATAGCAGGCGGGCACGACTTAAGAGAGCAGACCCCAGGCATTGGCCGGCAATAGATCTCTTGACAGTTTTCGAGTGAGCGGAATCAAAGGGTAAAAACTCTTTCTGTGTCCCCGGAGCGTACTCCCAACACACATGATCAACTCCTAGAGTAAAATTGCCGTCTAAAAACTAAAACGATCCCTGTAAAGGGAATTCGTGCGTAAATCTCAATCCCCTCCCGTTCTGCTGAAAGCTTTCCAAGACGCTGCCAACCGCGTCGGTGTAAGAAATGCTATTTAGCTTTATCAAAACAATAAGAAAATCATCTACGTACCTAAGAACTTTCAGCACTCCCTTCCCATTAAAGCCTTGCTCAAGAGCGCAGTCAACAAATGCTAAAAACAGGTTACAAAGCACGGGGGTTACGCAGGACACAATGCAGATCTCTTGTATCTGACGATAAAATGTATTCTCAAAAGAGGTAAAAGTAACACCCAAATAAATCTCAAGAACGCGCATAAAATTGTGCACTGAAAGGCCACATGAGTTCTGGAAATCTACAACTCGGCTTTCTTCTATCGCACTCCTAACAACACCGAACAAACCCTCGTGGGGCACACAATTAAACAGATCTTCCACATCTACAGAGAACATATAACCAACTGAAGAATTACCCTCGAGAAACAGTACAACCTGTAACGAGTTTTTACAGTGAAGCGGTCATGGACCTGTAAAGAGCCTAGGTGTTTCTGCAGGTACTTACTGAGGACGTGCTGCCATATGCCGTTTTCGCCTAATATACACCTGAGCGGTGCATCTGCTTTATGGGATTTAGCTGTGAAAAACACAGTGAGCGCATTAAACTTAGCTTCAACAATGCTATTCGCTAAGCCGTTCAGCTCTAATTCCCTGCACATGGCCGCCGCCTTATATTTCACTCTAGTCGCGCTAGATTTAACTGTCCTGAAGTTCTTGGCGATAGCCTCTTCCGCGCTCGTCTGGTACTCCTCCTCCGCCAGCAACACAAAGCCTCCCTCCTTGTCTGATTGAAGCAGTCGCAGATGATTATGTTGGAAGAAGGTAACCACTTTTCCCAACCCGTCCCTGGAACGACTAGTGGTGGTCCCACTCGTAGTCTTCATCAGCACATGCACTCCATCAAACAGACAACGTTCTTGATTTTTCCCTGTGACAATAATGTTCTTCTCGGCAACCAGGCCGTCTTAGCTTCGCTACTTGCATTGTGCGCTTTCAAAGCATGGATGGTTGTTTTATCTGCGAACATGCGCACTTGGTTGTCAGAGCATTTTTGTATATATTCGTGTTCTTTCCATATATCATGCAGTTGATAATCAGCGCTGTTCCCGTCTACTCGCTTGTCCTATGTTTGTTGCGCTGTGTATTTTAAAAAATGATGCACCAACTAGCTCAACTCACAGTTCTTTTACAGTTATTTTGCTCTTGATTTTCATTCGTTGCTTTTCTTGCAATCTGCCGGTTTATCGTCTCCACAGCGTATACAAAATCAGGCCATCCGCATTATCACCTGGCGCACTTTTTCCACTAGCACTCGTCCCTTATTATATGAACATCATATCTTATCAGCCCACCAGCTCTTTCAGTATCACATTGTAATCGCGTTCTTTAAGCTATTTGATGGCAGCTTGCATTTCCAGTTTGTTAATCCGTTACTACTTTCGAGCTATAACTCTACAAGATTTGCAGCGAATAACAATTTACTACTCCCGAAAGTTCGTACTAATTATGGAAAAATGACATCTTTTGCAGCCATTTTATTTTGCAACTCATTGCCTTTAATACTGAAAACGTACATCACCTTGCCCACATTTAAGAATAACTTGTGGGGATTCACAATCCCCTTCCTCCATTATAACCCCCGCGCGTAATTAACACTCGTGATTACGCGCGCTGGCAGAGAGGTTGGCGGAGGAGAGGGCATGCTGGCCACCCCCCGCCGCCTCCCGAGCCTGTGGCGACGCGGCCGCGGGCTTCCTTCTTTTCTGCCGGCGTAACCGGGAGACCTCCTCTCCCGTTCCGTGTCGAGGAGCGCGACTGTAGCAACTCGCTCGGGGTTCTTCGGCGATTGATCGCGCAAGCGCGGTTCATGATTTCTGCCGAGGAGGCCACCGCCGTCACCGAGAATCGCCCACACACCGTAGGCACTTACCGCAACGGGATGTGAGCGCGAAGCCGTGTCAGGTGAGGACTCTTCCTCTCACCTCCTTGACGCGCTTGCCTATTAGGTGGTTTTCATTTCACCCCCGTACGCGGCGTTCGCTCGCTACACGGTGGTTGTTCTTGATTGCTATTCCCTTGCCGTGTACTCGAGCACAATAAACTCTGTTCGAGTACGTAACTCGTGTTTGTCCCCTCTGGCCCGAACTCGCCGCAGTGGCGACTCCTCGCACCGCGGGTTGGGGGTCACAGCTCTGCCTGCTAGGGCTGGCACGTCGGGGCTAGAAGGCGACTGTAGCATCTGTCCCCCCCCCCCCCCCCCCCCCCCCCCCCGTGGCGCATTCTTTCAATAGCCCCCATCAAACTTGAAGGAATATTTGTTGAATTGCTGAAGTTTTATATTTTTTATGCCTGGTACTTGTGTTAGTGCCTTTGTTTTTGTGTAAAACTACTGATTCGCCTACTTCCTGTGTTAGTGCCTTTGTTTTTGTGTTAAAATACCGATTTGCCATGTTGTGTATAGTATAACCATTCGCTGACTTTGCTGTTCTATTTATTTTGTTGTTGTGATCTATCGAGGGTCCCGGTGCAGTCTTATGACTACGGGACCCTCGTCTGTATTTTATGCATTTTGTAGATATGTTCAATCTAATAAACTTTCACTTTAACTTAAAAAAAGCGAGCAACTCATGTGCGGGAACACTTGGTTCTTTACTGAATTTTGGTCCCCTTTTCAAAATATCGCTAACGTACCCGGAACAACAACGTCACCAATAATTTTCAAATTCTTACGCGTCAAATCTTTCTTTTGCTTGGCCGCTGTCGAACACAACACTTGGTTCAAAGTTCGTGCCCATAGGGCCGCTGTCAAGTTAGCTGCGAGGCGATTAACGGCAAGCAGCTTAATCTCAGCAAGCCATCCAGGATCCAACACATAACATAGCACACGCAACTCGTCTTGACACTTTCTAACTTGTCGCCACAGCTCGGACCTCAAAAGCTTCAATAAACCCTTCAGAAGACCCCAGGGGGGACGCAGAAATCCCAACAGGACACTCACATCCGCCGGCACCAGATCCTTGCGAAGGAAAAATACAAGATATCTTGCACGACATGTCAAACCGACGATAAAAGAAACACAAGTGTTGACTTGAGAAGATGAAGGGGATGATGTACATACAAAAGAGCCCTCATATTTGGATAGATAATTTAACAAAACAAACAAAACTTCTGTTTGGGCTAGATGGTGCATAGCTTATTTTGAAATCAGTACAAGCGCACAAAAACACGCACAAAGAAAGGTAATACACAGGACAGGCGCTAACTTCATCTGATTTATTCGCAGGTAAGGGCGGAAAATATATACATAAAAGGAGACATGCGCAGCAAAGAAACACGTTGCCAGTTCACAATGCGTGAACCATCGTGAAACTATACAGCCCTAAGAGAAGTTTTGTTAAAATTGGTTTTATACCACCGCATATCACATGCGCCTAAAGAACATGCGCTAGCAAGACTTGTCAGCCAGATACGCAGTCTCCTTCGGCAACAATGCAACGGAAGGGCTATTTATACATTCATCTTTCGAAAGAGGAATCCATGCAGTTTCAGCTATTTCATGCGTTAACCAGATTTTGTGCACTTTTAAAACCAAACTTTATTTTAGATGTTGAATGCAATTGCAAATACGGCAGTGAGCGGATAAACCTTTACTGCACACGTTACTAACTCCTACTAAGTGTTGTAATGCACGTTACCCGGTGCATTTCAACCCTTACACTGTTGTGAAAATAAATCACTTAGGAAGGGGGCTATGCACGACCCAATGCAGATGCCTTGTTCCTGAAGATATGGTTTTCTGTCTAATACGATGAAAGTAGAAGTCAGTTAAAATCATATTAGTAAAAATCCGTTCACTGAAATACCACAAGCCTCCATCACTACGGACCGATTGCCGTTCAAAATGCTTGTGGTACTTAAATGAACGGATTTTTTGAACTATTAATAAGATATGTTGACGACTATTTCATTGCACTTAATAGAAATGACGATTCCTTCATGGATGACGATTTTAATGTCCTCGCATTGTTTCGCGATCACTTCAAACCTCTAGAACTAATGTTCGAATTGCCTGAAACAGGAGTTATATTCCTAGATATTAACTTCATGCTGCATCATGATCGGACGTGTTGGATGTTCAAACCTCGTGGCGAAAAACTATTGTTACCTTCATTACACTCTAAACTTGTGAGACGTTTCATTGCTCGCCTTTCAATTCTTAATTCTCAAGAAGTCTTGGCTGCGCCTCATGCATGACAGTTTTCCACAATAGTGCAAGCAGCTGGAATAAGCCGGGTACCCTTCCCATCTTCTTGTGTCTGTGGCTAAAGGTATTCTGAAAAAAGTGTATCAGAAAAAAGCGGATGTTAGTCTAGAGACCCCGTGTGAGAAGAAAAAAGTTGTCATCATCCCTTACATTCATATGCTGTCCCATAATCTAAAAAACGTTGCCCAGAAATCGGGAGCTAGTGTTGCTTTTTTTTACTCCGAATCAATTGATTCATCTATGCACTAAAACTTCGTCAGAAGTCTAGAAGAGGATAGACCGCACAAAGAAAAAAAAAAATTGTTAGTTGCATCCAAAACGTAGTCTATCAGATATTTCTCTCTGCCTCTGAAGAGAAAGGAGCGCAGCTTGTACGAGCAAAAACAGTCAGCAGGGAGACCTGCAGAGAAAGAAAAAAAGCGCACTGATCCTGAAGCATCAGTGGAGCCAGGTGAAGAATACAGCTGAGGTGGATCGTGTGACGCGAGCCTGCTCCAGGAATGCCGAAAGCTGCATGCCACCGCCACAGGGGACAAATGTCGATCTTTCTGATGTTGAGCAATTAACATTCGCATAGTGCCACTCAAGCGAGGACGAATCTCCGGAGGCAATCTACGCAAATCGGAGAGTTCTGTTCCATCGCAGTGATACAGGTGAAGCTGCCATTAATGCTGATGTGTGCATTCGAGGAAACAAAGTCATGTAGATAGCTGTAAAGTCGACAGAAGAGGTAATTAATCTTCTTCAGGACATTGCGAAACTCAGCTTGCGTCCTGGCAGCGGATTGAAGGCTATTACCAAGACCTTTCCCTCCTACAATGGGCGTTACTTAATTTGCGATGAACTGTACCATTATTTCCGATGCAGCATGCGTATAGCCTGCAAATACTTGCGAAAGTTAACTGAGAACACCCTGTCAAGAAGAAGAAAAAATTAAGAAACAGACTTCGAAGTCTCGAGCAGTTTGTCGTACGAAGGACGATTAGGGTGGCAAAGCTGGTGAAAGCTCTATGTCGTGTTTTAGGCTAGACAACTGAGGCAGCATAGCTCAGACAGGAACGGCTTTATTCCGTCATAACGGAAACGAAAGAAATGCGCTGCGGTGGCTGGCGCAGCGCGCTTTAATAAGCCACCTTATCACAGTGGCAAGGGTGAGCGGAGAGAGCGTGGCTGAGGCGAGGTAGTTCCGCAGCTTTGATAACACTTCGCGATACCACATCCCTCCGCATCTATTTACAGTTCAAAACAAATTCCTGTTCACGGCACATAGCGGTCGGGTGGTCTCCTCTCCCGAAGTGGGTACCGCCGTTCTGCCGGCTCTGTATCCGAATGACGGTCTTGCACTCCAGCCTGTTGTCGGGGAGGCCGGCAGGACTCCGCTTGCTCATCAGATTCCGGGTATGGCGCCAGAGGAGCAGATGTGTCTTCTGGAGCCACTCGGACGATGTGGTTCTTGTGGCGAACCCACTGAAACACACCTCTAGGAGTTACATGAAGGAAAGAAGCCAACAGTCGGCGAGGCCTAGGAAAGCGTTGGGGATGGTACTTTATGTCTTTTTTTTTAATGTTTACTTGGATAATCACAGAAATTAGTAATGTAATCTGTTTAGGGTAAAGATAATTAGACACAAAGTAGAAGAAAAAACAACGTGCCGATGGTGGGATCCGAACCCACGACCTCCGAATAATGCGTCCGGTGCTCTTCCGGACGTCACAGTATTATTCGCGTGCGCATTGTCGCCCCACTATTACCCTGTCCGGTTAGTGTCCCTTTTCTAAATTTTCTTTCTTCACCCCTAGGGTGACAGTGCGCCCCCCTTTATTCCGGCGTTAAGAATGCCCAAAAGCCTTTCTCTGACAGTGGCCTGTGCGTGGGGAACTGCATCCCAAGCAGCGTGGACTGTGGTAGATGCATGTACTGCACTTATTATCCCTGAATCAGGTTCTGTCGCCACTATGCACGAATTCCTGCCTCACAGGGAAGCCGACTTGTAGGTTTTGCAACTGGTCTGTTTAGCATCTCCAGCAGGGCCGAAGCCTTAAGTGTGAGCGCTGGGTGGGCTCAGGCAATTTCAGTTCCAGGCCGGGTACGGGTTTGTAGCATGAGGCCCGGGTCGGGCTCAAAATTTATGCCCGTGCACACCTCTAGTCGCGTCGGTTGTGTAGCACACGTTTGGCGCCCGTGCTTGCTTTGAATTTTGTTCTTTGTACCATGACACTTTGCTGCAGCATCAAGACTGCATGAAACATCAGTATGCATTTTCCGGTCGTTATGCTAACTGATCGCCCCACCGCCCTGGCACAGCTATGTTATACCATGTGTAACATAGAAGTTGCAAATAGTCCATTTTTTGAGACAGCTTTCAATTGAAATTATAGATTAACTAAACAGAGAAGAGCCGTGGTATGCTGTTATCATGATTTAGAGGCATCGATTTAATGGAGACTTTCTTTCCTTGCATTTAGGGCTCTTTGCTCTATAACGCCCGCAGTCCAGCTGCACAACTTCTATCATCGCACTGCTTTTGCACAAGCAATCATCTGCCATCAAAGGGGTGCTGCCTGAATGTGAGGCAGACAACATCGTCAACATTTTGGTGCTGCAAACCTGTCAACAACTGTGGGAGCCTTGGCATGAAACATGCTGTGTGTAAGGAAACATTGCCTCGGTAGGTATGACACATTGCCTTTGTTTTGAATTATATAATGGCTTTAAATGCTCTGCTGGCGCTTTGCTATATGATTGCATGCTAGATCACTTTGTCTGGCTTTTTAGCTCAAGACTTACTTACTCAGAAGTCTTGCCCACCAGTATGCAGAAAATAATATCCTTCATGTCCCTGGCAGTGCTTTAATAGGTGGTGCTATATTTCATTGCTTTATTTCAACAGTATGTCACTATTTCAATTTGAGGCATGATTGAGTGCACCTGTGATGTAATAGCACAATAACAGACATAGCTTGTGAACTTACGAAGTAGTTGTCATTTGCGTAACACGGGAGTACAGGTGCTTTAAGTGATGGAATATTTAGCATACTTTATTATGCTTGCATTACAAGAATTCGCAGGAAGCCTGTACTGAGGTTGCAGAGAAGAAAGCCATTCAGTATTGCCCAGGTTATTTGCCTTCCACTCTCCCTTCATTGCTGCTGCCTGCACTGTATGTATTTGTTCATACAGACATGCAGTTACCGACTGCTTGTACATTTCTGGTTGCCTGCACTGGCTTCAGCCATGTAGATGTAATATTGACACATGCCATTCATAGACGACAAAGATTTGAACCGGCGATTCGGTCAAGACGACGAAGCGAAACGGTGCTCCGCTTTCGTGCTGCCCTGACTGGCTGTTGGTGTCCTTCGGTGTCAGAGTGCCAGAGCGCCTTCTGTGTAACGTTACGTTACAAATCTGGTGGAGGAATTGCCAGGTATCGATCCAGTCCTGCAGAATCAACCTGCCAATACGGAGCTTACCCCCGTACATCAACGCCTCAGCCGCCGCCTACGTGGAGAGCCCCCTGAATTCGGACCCCTTCCGGCTGCTACCAGGACGACGCATCCTCAGACGGCCGTCGAACCTGCTGCAATGACATCTGAGAGCAGGCTTCCCACCCACATCCTGTGTCATCAGCCGCGAACACCCCCCTCCTTTCATGGCGACGTGTTCGAGGACGCCGAGGACTGGCTTCAGAACTACGAGCGAGTTGCTCGTTACAACGGGTGGACTGATGAGCGCAAGCTCCACAACGTGTACTTCGCCCTTGAAGAGTCTGCACGGACATGGTTTGAAAACCGTGAGGCTGCCTTCCCATCCTGGGCAGCCTTCTGTCGTGATTTCAAAGCCACCTTTCCTAGCGCCGACCGCCGGGAGCGAGCAGAAGCTGCGCTACACTCGCGCAATCAGCGCCCGAACGAGAGCGTGCGTATGTTCTTTGAGGACATGACACGCCTTTTCAAGCGTGCAGACCCACAAATGCCTGAAGATAAGAAACTGCGTCACCTGATGCGGGGCGTTAAACAAGAACTTTTCGCCGGACTGGTGCGCAGTCCACCGCGCACTGTGGCGGAGTTTCTCAGCGAGGCAGCGACCATGGAGACAACGCTGCAACACCGAGCCCGTCAGTACAACCGTGACGTAAACATCATTGGGTCCGACGCACCTCCTGTGCATATCGGCAGCGACATGGACGCACTACGAAATTTCATCCGTTCTGTCGTGCGGGAGGAACTGCAAGCGCTCCGGATGCCTTGCAACACAACAGCTTTTCCTTCACTGGCGGAAGTCGTCCGGGACGAGGTGCGTATGGCAGCTCAGCAAGTTGCTGACGTTCCCCACCAGACGATCGACGCGAGGCCCACCTATGCGTCCGTCTTACGTAGGGCTCCCCCGCCGGATCATAGTATCAACACCGCAGCTCCAGCAATGGAGCCGCAGGGTCCTCGCATGGAGGGACTCGCATGGAGCCGCATGGGGCCTCACTACTCCCCTCCGCCAATCTACCAGCGACCCCGTCAAGTATGGCGGCCCCGGGACCGTCGCCCCCTGTGCTATCATTGCGGGGAAGCCAGTCACCTTTACCGGGCGTGCCCGTACCGCTGCGTCAACATGCGGGGTTTCGCCTCGGAGGAACTCCACCCTCGGAATGACGAACGGCCTACTGAGATTGCAAGCGACCTTGCAGCGCGACAGTATCCCGTAACGCCCCGTTACCAAGAGCGTCGGTCTACGTCCCCGACGAGCTACCGCTCGACAAGTCTCCACTCTTCCCGACGCCGCTCCTCTCCCAGCCCTAGCCGGGAAAACTAATACCAGCGGCCTTCGGAGGCAGGGTCGCTGATGTCGGGAAATGTGAAGATCCTCCGTCATCGTCAGGCCGACCCGACGAGATTTCGCTTGTGTCAGGTAGCGACAGCATCCAGCATACTACCTCCGATTTATGTGTAACGATTGATGGAGTGGATGTCACCGCGTTACTCGACACTGGTGCCGATGGTCAGTAATGAGCCGTGGTCTCGCCCGAGAATTGAAGAAAGTTTTGACACATTGGTCCGGCCCGAAAATTCGCACGGCGGGAAGCCACTTGATCGAACCTGCAGGCAAGTGCACAGCGCGGATCGACATCCGTGGTTTTGTGTATGTCGGAGAATTTATCGTGCTTCCTGAGTGTTCGAAAGACTTGATCCTCAGTCTAGACTTCCTGCAGACCAACGGCGCTGTCATTGACCTGAAAGAAGCGCGTGTTTCCTTTTCGACGAAACGAGCCGTGGCGCGCATTGAAAACGAAGATCCGGGTCTGAACGTTTTGCGTATAGTCGACGATGACGTGAGGGTTCCGGCACGTTCTAGTGTGTTGGTTCTTGTAAAGCATGACTTATTCCACGATTACGAGGGCATCGCGGATGGGCACCTTCCGCTACTACTCGAGAAGGAATTAGCCGTTGCTCGAGGACTCGTACAACTCCTGAACAGTTGTGCTACTGTCCTCCTGACAAATTTTGCTAAGGAGATGCGGCATCTCGCCAAGGACACGGCTGTTGCCGTCCTTCACGATGTTACTGCCTTGCCTCATTTATGCACCACCGGAGCGAACCCTAAAGAGGAGGCCGCACCTTGTCATGCTCTGCAGACCGTTAAAATTAACCCCGACTTGAGGCCCGATCAGAGGAATCTTCTTTCGGCTCTTCTGAGCGATTTCGCAGACTGCTTCGCCACAGGCTCTAAGGTTGGTCGTACTCCTGTCGCCAAGCAGCGAATCATCACCGATGAGACCACGTTACCGGTATGCCAGCGCCCGTACCGGGTTTCTCCTAAAGAACGTGTCGCCATTAAGATGCAAGTGGATGAAATGCTTGCGGACGACGTGATCCAGCCTTCGACGAGCCCATGGGCATCGCCAGTGGTCCTTGTCAAAAAGAAAGGTGGCACCTTGAGATTCTGTGTCGATTACCGAAAGTTAAATAACGTGACTAAAAAGGACGTCTATCCGCTGCCCAGGATTGATGATGCCCTCGACCGACTACGCGACGCCAGGTACTTCTCCTCATTAGACCTCAAAAGCGGATACTGGCAAATTGAGGTGGATCAAAGAGACCGAGAGAAGACTGCATTTGTGACGCCCGACGGCCTATACGAGTTTAAGGTGCTTCCGTTTGGTCTTTGCTCTGCACCGGCCACGTTCCAACGTATGATGGACACGGTTTTATCAGGTCTAAAGTGGCAGTCGTGCTTGGTGTACTTAGATGATGTCGTTATTTTCTCGCCTACTTTCGAGCAACACTTGGACCGGTTGCGCATCGTGCTTCAAGCACTCAAAGACGCGCAACTAACGATCAAGCCTGAGAAATGCCACTTTGCTTTCAAGGAACTACGCTTTCTCCGCCATGTTGTCAGTGCACAGGGCGTTCTCCCTGATCCCGAAAAGACTACCGTAGTGTCAAATTTTCCACGCCCCACCGACAAAAAGGCACTTCGACGATTTCTAGGTCTTTGTTCATACTACCGACGCTTCGTCCAAGATTTTTCTAAGATAGCTGAACCACTGACAGCACTAACCAGAGAAGACATACCCTTCCTGTGGGAAGACGATCAAGAACAAGCCTTCCAGGAGCTTAGAAGCCGCCTACACAGACCCCCAATACTCGCCCATTTCGATGAAGACGCCGCAACCGACGTACATACTGATGCCAGCAACGTTGGCCTCGGCGCGATACTCATTCAGTGGCAAGGCGGAATAGAACGGGTTATCGCCTACGCGAGCCGAACACTCTCACGATCAGAGGCGAACTATTCGACAACAGAGAAGGAGTGCCTTGCGGTAATCTGGGCCATCAGCAAGTTTCGACCATATTTGTATGGACGACCCTTCCGTATTGTCAGCGACCATCATTCCTTGTGCTGGCTGGCAAGCCTTAAAGACCCGTCTGGACGCTTAGCTCGTTGGAGCCTCCGTCTTCAAGAGTATGACGTCACTGTTGTGTATAAGTCGGGACATAGACACCAAGATGCGGATTGTTTGTCACGCGCGCCATTGGACTCCACTGCAGTGGAAAACGCCGACGATTTTCCCTTTATTGGGGCCATTACCGAATCACATATGGCTGACCTTCAACGCAAGGACCCGGAGCTGGCGCCGCTCATCGATTATCTGGAAGGACACGGTGGTAGAGTACCGCTTGTTTTTCGTCGTGGCTTGCAGTCATACGCTTTACGAAGTGGAGTTCTCTACAAGCGCAATTTTGAAAGATCCAAAGAGACATTTCTACTCGTAGTGCCTACGCACCTACGGCCTGACATCTTAAGCGCTTGTCACGACGAACCGTCCTTCGGCCACTTGGGAGTTAGTCGTACGCTTGCAAGAATTCGGGAGAAATACTATTGGCCGAAATTATTACCTTCAGTGCGATCTTACGTAAAAACCTGCCGTGATTGTCAACGCCGAAAGACTCCACCCGTGAAACCAGCTGGATTTCTTCAGCCGATCGCTCCACCGAAAACTCCTTTCCAACAAGTGGGGATGGATCTTCTTGGTCCTTTCCCGAAGTCAAGTAATGGAAAGCGTTGGATTGTTGTCGCGACAGACTACTTGACCCGATATGCTGAGACCGCGTCGCTCACAAATGGAACTGCCACCGAAGTCGCAGAGTTTTTTGTCCACGACATCGTGTTGCGTCATGGCGCTCCGGCTGTTATCATTACCGATCGCGGGGCAGCTTTTACGGCCCGCCTGACTAAGGCTGTACTGAACCTTACACACACTAGCCATAGACGGGCCACGGCATACCACCCACAAACTAATGGCTTGGTGGAAAGGCTAAACAGAACTCTGGCTGACATGCTGTCTATGTACGTGGATATAGAGCATAAGACCTGGGATCAAATCCTCCCATATGCCACGTTCGCATATAATACGGCACTTCAGGAGACGACGCGGCTCACACCCTTCGAGCTTGTCTTCGGCCGTCGAGTGACCACTCCACTGGATACAATGCTGCCCGTATACACCGACGACAAAGATGAGCTTGACCTGGACACCGCTAGTTTTACCCAGCGTGCGGAAGAAGTACGGCAGCTGGCAAGGCAGCGCATATACCTACAACAGCAACTAGACGCTGACCGTTACAACAAGGGACGGCACTTCGCTGCCTACGAGCCTGGAGACTATGTCTGGATTTGGACGCCCGTTCGTCATCGTGGGCTGTCTGAAAAATTGCTGCGCCGGTACTTCGGCCCATATCGTGTCCTCCGCCGCCTCAGCGACGTTACTTACGAAGTTGAATCCGCGACCCAAGATCCCTCAAGCCGCAGACGACGCAAGTTCACTGATGTTGTACACGTCGTCCGGATGAAACCCTACCACGATCGCCCCGCTGACTATTCTTGAGACTGATGGTGCCCCGTTTTGTGTTGTGGTATCCCACACCAACCTAGCATAACATGTCAGCTCATCGCATCAAGCAGCATTTGCAGCATCGAGGCGATGCTGCCAAGAAGGGGGGCAATGACACATGCCATTCATAGACGACGAAGATTTGAACCGGCGATTCGGAGAAGACGAAGCGAAACGGTGCTCCGCTTTCGTGCTGCCCTGACTGGCTGTTGGTGTCCTTCGGTGTCAGAGTGCCAGAGCGCCTTCTGTGTAACGTTACGTTACAATATTACTTTCATCTAAACCAGGCTATTTACTTTGCTCAAAGTGACAATTTTAAATAATTTTCTCCCCAAGCCATTGAGATTCGCCATTAGCTCCCAACTCGCTTTATTCGCAGCTGCAATGAATTTATTCTGTAACCCTAGAGCAAGACATTTGCAGAAAGGAGATCATCATGCAATACTCGTTTAAATTTTGTAAATTTTAGAGAACATTTTGTTTGTTTTTGCATAGGCTTCTGTGTTTGGAAAACAGAGCAGACTTGCTTACAGTGCAGTAGGGGTGGGCTGAAAGACAAAAGGAAACTATTAGTGCAGCTGCTCATTCAGGCGTGCATTCCTTGTGCATTTATTGCTCATATATATATGCACCTTTGCCTGCATGCTTGCCAGGGCTTTCCCCATAATGGGTGACAGTGATCTTGCCGCCTACCTCTCAGGGGGACTGCCCTTTATCAACTACTTGCCCACAACCAACTCACCTCCTGGGCTTCAAATATGTCATCATCATCATCATCAGCCTGATTATACCCACTGCAGGGCGAAGGCCTCTCCCATATTTCTCCACTTAACCCGGTTCTGTGCTAGCTGCATCCACTTGACCCCTACGAACGTCTTGATCTCATCCGCCCACCTAACTTTCTGCCGCCCCCTGCTACGCTTTCCTTCCCTTGGAATCCAGTTTGTTACCCTCAGCGACCATCGGTTATCCTCTCTTCGCACTACATGTCCTGCCCATGTCCATTTCTTCTTAATTTCTACTAGAATGTCGGTAACTTGAGTTATTTCTCTGACCCACTCTGCACGCTTTCTATCTCTTAATGTTACCCCTACCATTTTTCGTTCCATAGCCCTCTGGGTTGTCCTCAACTTAAGTAGAACTCTCTTGGTTAGCCTCCACGTTTCAGCCCCATACGTGAGTACAGGCAAGATGCAACTGTTGTATACTTTCCTCTTGAGCGATACCGGTAAGCTACTAGTCATAATCTGCGAGTGCTTGCCAAATGCGCTCCATCCCAATCGTATTCTCCTTGTTATTTCCTTTTCGTGGTCCGGGTCTGCGGTTACTACCTGTCCTAAGTAGACATATTCGCCTACTACTTCCAGTATTTCGCTACCTAATGTAAACTGCTGTTCCTTCCCGAGGCTGTTGAACATTACCTTAGTCTTCTGCATATTGATTTTCAAGCCTACCTTTCTACTTTTCCTGTCTAGGTCATCAATCATTATTTGCAGTTCATCCCCCGAGTTGCTTAGCAAGGCAATGTCATCAGCAAATCGCAGATTACTGAGGTATTCTCCATCTACCCTTATCCCTAACTGCTCCCATTCCAAGTCTCTGAATACTTCCTCTAAACAAGCTGTGAATAGTACTGGGGAGATTGAGTCTCCTTGCCTAACGCCTCTCTTTATGGGAATTTTGTTTCTTTCTTTATGCAGAACTATGGTTGCTGTGCAGCCGCTATATATATCTTCCAGCACTTTCACGTATGGCTCGTCTACCCCCCGATTTCGCAATGCCTGCATCACCGCCGAGGTTTCAACTGAGTCAAATGCTTTTTCGTAATCAATGAATGCTATGTATAAGGGCTGGTTATATTCCGAGCATTTTTCTATCACCTGATTGATGGTATGGATATGATCGATAGTAGAGTACCGCTTCCGAAACCCTGCTTGATCCTTTGCTTGATTGCAGTCTAAGGTTGTCCTGATTCTATTAGCGATTACCTTAGTAAATAACTTATACGTAACAGACAGTAAGCTGATTGGTCTGTAATTTTTAAGGTCCTTAGAGTCCCCTTTCTTGTGAATGAGGATAATGTTTGCATTCTTCCATGGTTCCGGTACCGTCATACTCAAGGATGATTTTCTGTGTTTGATGTTACCAGTGACGCTATTTAAGATGCACAGTGTGCATCATTGGTCCATTAGTTTCATTTCGGGATGTTGTCACCCCTTATATTCCCTACTCATATTTCTTTTTCTACATCCCCTTGCAACTGCCAAACGAAATAAGACGTATAAAACTGCCAAATTCCCGCAGTCTCTGAATGCTATGTCAAGAACAAAAAAGCTTTTGCATGTCTTAATAAAAGTACAAATGATCCCCCGATTTTTTTTTGATCGTCATTTCTAGTCAGACGGTTTAGTGAACTGCTACATGACGAAGCAAATTGCAACTGTAAGCCACTGCAACTGTAACTGTAAGATATAAATAACCTTAGCAAATACAAGTGGCAGAAATACCTTATTCTTGAAGACACATGGGTTTAATTACGTTCATTTCTTCGACACAAATTGCTTTTGTACTGCGGATGTATTGTAACCTTTTGCCATCGTCTATTTTCCTGCTTTTATTACATGAACTTGTGTACACCCGATTGTATCTTGCCCTTTAGAGCTGCTGGCGCGATTATTAAAGCGGTAGCATTAAGGAGCTCGTGTCGCAGAAAAGCCGGTGTCTTCGGCGGCGTTGGCCGTGAGCGATAAATCCCGGCAAGCACTTCAAAATTAAACATGCACTTCATAAAAAAAGCAACTTCCAAGATGGGCTGGGTGGGAATCGAACCAGGGTCTCCGGAGTGTGAGACGGAGACGCTACCACTCAGCCACGAGTTTTTTTTTCTTTATTGCCGGTCATCACCACCACACAACAAAACCAACAAAAACGCGCTACAAACAGAATGCTCACAGCAGAGCGGTTACCACAAGCATGGCACTTAATACAGAAGCCGGCAGGCTCATACGAGTTGCCTTTGTCAAGTTAAAATTCCTTCAGCTCGCATAGTGGTTCGACTCTTGAAATCCAGTCTGGCACCGTGGTCTTCAATTTATACATTTCAACCAATGCGTGTATACTCTCGCGGAAGTAGAGCCTTGCAGGGCGGGCGTCAGGGTGACAGTGAAAACCCGCCATTCTGGACCGCCATAGACTGTGCAGGCCTATTGCATAACCGTATCAAGTGGAATCCCATCACTATTTTCAGTTGGCAGGAATCTAATCCCGTATGAGTCTAATGGTAATTCTTTTTTACCAGTTCGTTGCAGCACATCCCAAAAATAGACGCCCTCCCAACAGTGCAGAAATACATGGTCTATTGTCTCTGGCTGTTTACATATTAAGCAAAGTGAACCCCATGGCAGATAAAAGCCCTTGCTTTCAAAAAACGTCTGTACCGATAATGTTCCTGTATGTAACTTAAAGAAAAACGTCTTTACCCCAGGAGAAACTGGCATTCTTTTGACACGCTTCAGTACGTCTTGACCTAGACGGCCGCTATACAAGGCTCTGTACACAGGAACAGGGAAGAAGTCGTCACAAACAGCTTTATACAGGTTCTTCTTTTTCACTGAACTTAAGTATTCTGTCGAGAAGCGAGCTGACAGAATCCGAACACTGCTGACAACCTCTTTGAAAAAACTCGAAAGACGCCCTGGCATGCTTTCCGTGGCAACAACAAAATTGGGCAACGCCCGCGCGAGCCTCACTTGGCACACAGTGCGCAAAAAGGGGTCGGTGACGTCGCGAAAGAAAATAAATCTGTTTACAAGCTGGCGCAAAAATAAGTGAGCAAGCCCGAGACCTTCGTCTTTAATTGGCCGGAACAGGTTATCCCGACTACATCTTTCCCAGCTTGATGCCCATACAAACACAGCAAAGATTCGGTGTAGCTTTTGAACACTCAACCTAGAACAATGAAGTGCTTGCATGACGTACCACACCTTGGCAACAAAAAATAGATTACACACTGTAGCTCGTGCAAAGATAGACAGCGGCACTCCTTTCCACTTGTCAGCCTTCTCCCGTATTTCCTGAACTTGGGAGCGCCAAAATGGCTTGCTGTCTTCATAGAATTCTAAAAGTACACCCAAATACTTCACGGGTGTTGTAACCCATGTAACGTTGGCAAAAAAGTCAGGCGTTGATGTCCACGCCCCGTGCCAGAAGCCAAGACACTTTCCCCAGTTTACTGGACTTCCTGTGGTCGCACTAAAATCTTTCACAACTTCAACTGCAGCGCAAATACTTTCTTTGTTCGCACAAAACACTGCCACATCATCAGCGTACGCCAAAAGTTCGACCTCAGACTTGTACAGTTGAAAGCCCTGAACAGATGGATTTTGCATAATAGACAGGCATAAAGTTTCGATATAAATGCAGAATAGAAGAGGGCTGAGGGGACAACCCTGACGTACCGAACGCCGCACATTTATTGGTTCCCCTAATACTTTATTAACAATCAATCGCGTTGTGCAGTTTCGGTACGCCAGGGCTACGCCCTCTCTGATAATAGAACCGACATTGATATAATCCAATATTACAAACAATGCATCGTGTGGAACACAGTCAAACGCCTTTTCAAGGTCGAGCTGAAGAAGCGCGACCCTCGTGCAAGCAACGTCACAACATTCCAGCACGCACCTCGCCTTATGAATATTTGTTATAATGGACCGGCCCTTTATACCACACGACTGTTGGGAACCAACGATATGTTTTATCACTGTCTGTAGCCTGGCCACGAGTTCGATGCTTGAAAGCGGTACAAAAGCGTTTCTAGTGAATGCGGCGTTGCCTTAGAAACGTGCCGTAGAACGTTATACTGCGGTGCATATTGGTAATTATGAGCATGTTACTTACAGAAGTCGCAGTTACACGAGTAGCGAAGTAAATTTCCGCTACATTTTTTCTGCGCTCTGCGCACATGCAGAGCCATCTTGCGGCAAACACAGAAGAACCCCTCCTCGCAATGTGCGGCGCTGCCCCGACACGTGGCGCTACACTCGCCTCTGACGTTTCGCCGTGCACCCTAACGGGTTGTAGAATCAAGCGTCTTTCCTTTCTTTAGAACACTATCTTCGCTCACCCGCTTCGCCCCTTCGGGACAGAAGAGCATACCGAGCGAATGAGTGGGCGGTGCGAACGAGGTGCAATAATGCTATCGCGTTCCACTCTTGAAGGCGAAGGTTAAGCGTCCTCCAATTTTTTTGTTTTCCTGTTAGATATGTTTCTTTTGTTTTCTGTGCGTTGAATTGTGAATTGCAATGAATTCTAACAGTCTGTTGGCTTTGTCACTCAGGGGTGGGAGCCTCGTCAAGCTACTGCTTTTGTAGCTTTTTGCTCCTACCCAAGCATTTCTTTTCTGTTCCTCAGGACAAAAATGCTGAATAAAGTTGATTTGATGACGGAACGTTTTAACCGCACCTTGAGTGACATGGTGGCTATGTATGTCGCGTCCCACCACTCAAACTGGGACCGGCTTCTTCCTTTCGTCACGTACACTTTTAATACTGCCATACAAAGCACGACCGGCTTCTCCACATTTTTTTTCCTTCTATACGGCCGGGAACTCACCTCAACTATGGACACGATACTCCCTTATCGCCCTGACATCTCTGAAGCGACCACCGTCTCTCAAGTGGCAGCATATGCAGAAGAATGTCGCCAGTTGGCCTGATTATTTACAACCCAGAACCAAGGTCGCCAGCAGTTCCTTCGCGCACCGTCTTGTCCAGCTCCTTCAACAGCACAGGCTCCCTCGTATGGCTTTAGGTTCCTGCCACCCCCTCCGGCCTCACTATCAAACTTGCTTCCAAATACCATGTCCATATCGAGTTATTTGCCAGACCTCTCCGGTGATTTACGTTATAGAACCGCTTGCCCCGACATCGGATATGCGTCGTCGCGGGCGTGAAAAAGCGCACGTTGATCGCCTCAAGCCCTGTTATGACCCGCCTGTTGTGCCGCCGCCATGATGATCATGATGATGATGACCTGAGACAAAATGGCACAAACCCACGGTGAGGGATTGGCCAGGGTGCATTGTAGTTTGTAAATAATTATGTTCAAGGACTGGGGATAATTGTAGTATCACACCAACGCTCGGTCACTGTCGACGGTGACAAAGACGACGAGCGTATGTCGAAAGGCGCGTGCTACATAGACGGCAGACAAAGAAGACGCAAAAGACTGGCGCGCTAGTTAAACGATTGACCGGAACACCGACTTGAGATTGAACGTACCTTACATTACCTATATATGCCTTATCTGTATTCAGTGTAGAAAATGTCACAGTAATTTGGTGTACATATTGATGCATAGCTCAGTGGGCCAGGCCCTAATGTTTGCAAGATTCATGCTAGTAAGTGCAAAAACATTTTCACTAAGTTATCTTGTGGTGTAATCAAACCAAATCAAAATTATCTTTATTTAGTACGCCAATTTTCTGTTCTGTAAGCTATAGCTTGGGAAAAATATTGAAATATATGGAGTGGCAACAGAGCATCACATAGTATGGCTTAGTGTCCGATGGGCTGCATATGAAGCAGCTCTTTCTGCTTACCTGTCAAGCGGATGTTATTTGAATTGATTTACCAGAAATGGGAAGCTGAACAACAAGATATGCTTGAGGCTTTGGAAGGTGAACTGTACTTGGCTGGTGATGGGCGATGCGACTCACTAGGTTTCTCAGCCAAGTACATGACCTACAGCTTCATGGACACGGCTTCCAGCAAAGTTGTTCACTTCGTCCAAGTGCATTTGAGAGAGGTGGGTGTTAATTTTTTTCTGACCTCTGAATTGTTGCCAGCCTTACTTGGCAGCCAGTTGCCACTGTTGCACTGCTTGTGTAATTCGGGATACATCACATTTTTAGAGCAAGGACGTGGCAACAAGCAATGCAATGGAGAAGTATGGACTTGCGAAAGGCTTGCAAGAACTGCGATCATAAGATGTGGGCATTGCATCGCTGACAACCGACCGTCACGCAGGTGTCAAGAAGCACATGCAAGTGCATGAACCCATCGTCGACCAAACGTTTGATACATGGCACGTTGGAAAGAGTAAGTGATTAATGCAATGCACTGAATGGGCAGTTTTTGTCGTACCTGTGAGAATTGTATTTTGATAATGAGAATTCAGTTTTTGTGAATATCTTAACATCTAAAAATGTGAACATTAATTTTATTACATTAGCAGGGAGCAACCCTGCTAGGCATTTGGGCGTGGCCCCATTTTTACTTGTTGCAACATGTGAAACTCATTGTCTCGTGGGCACTTTCAAGTCGCACTGAATGGAGAGTATTTCAGATTCCCATTGCTTATTAAATAGAAAAAGAGTTGTGCCACTGCTACATAGCAAACTGACCAAGATACTCTGTTGGGCGAGTTGGTAATTATTCATTATTGATATAAACAGGAGAGGAAGAAGTGCACTCCTAAGTTGGAAAGTGTTAAGATTTTATATCGCCACGAAGAGAAGATAACGAGAGAGATAGTGGAAGCATATTTTATTTCAACGGACACTAAGTGTGTCAGCAAGACGTCTCTTGCTCTTTCAAGCAAAGAGGTGTCTTTTTTAAGTGATTTTTTAAAATAATTTTTATGCAGCAGGTGAACCCAGGGGTTTTTCGCGTGACTGTTTCGTTTTCTTCATCCAGGACAGCAGCTTGAGCATGTTGGTTATTCATGCTTGATGGAACAGCGCAAAACATCGGGACAAGAGACAAGCGCTGACTTACAACTGGTTTTTATTTCGAAGAAACATTGCTTCTTATACCTTCATCACCCTCTCAAAAAGCACATGCGTCGCAACCATATCGTTCAAGCGTCCACAGAGAAGCATAAGACACATAATCGCAGATATTTATAATCACATTTTTAACATGTCAAATTCTTTCTTAGTCAAAGCAACGGACGGTGTGCTGACACAATCGTCGCGCAGACTCGCTATCGAAGCTGCCTCGATTATTTCCCGGACTAGCTGGTCTTTGTGGTTGGCCAAAGCTTTGCATTTTTGGAAAACCGGTGCACAACTAGTTGAAGGGCAATCTCTACAATGGATTCCCAGGTTCCTGCAAGCTTGCTCGAAATTATTTTTGTGTTCTAGCAGCCTTTCATTCATGCACCTGCCAGTCTGCCCAATGTACTGTTTACCGCAAGTCACTGGCAACGAATAAACAAGGCCTTCGGTGCACTGCTGCAGGCTAGGCCCGAGCAGCAAGATGATGCACAGAAACAGAAAGAAAGGAGGCCGGTAGTAGCAATTCCGTATCTTCACAATATTTCCCATCGCCTGAAAGGCATAGGTCGAAAAGCTGGCGTGAATGTAGTGATGACTGCTCCTAATAAACTCAAAAGTCTGTGCAGACGAGTCAACTCCGATCCGACCAAAAAGAAGCAGGGATGCACGATAAAGCATCGAACCCCCTTTGTGGAGTGCACCGAAGGCCTTGTTTATTCGTTGCCAGCTGCGGTAAACAGTACATTGGGCAGACTGGCATGTGCATGAATGAAAGGCTGCTAGAACACAAAAATATTTTCGAGCAAGCTTGCAGGAACCTGGGAATCCAATGTAGAGATTGCCCTTCAACTAGTTGTGCACCGGTTTTCCAAAAATGCAAAGCTTTGGCTAATCACAAAGACCAGCTAGTCCGGGAAATAATCGAGGCAGCTTCGATAGCGAGTCTGCGCGACGATTGTGTCAGCACACCGTCCGTTGCTTTGACTAAGAAAGAATTTGACATGTTAAAAATGTGATTATAAATATCTGCGATTATGTGTCTTATGCTTTTTTGTGGACGCTTGAACGATATGGTTGCGACGCATGTGCTTTTTGAGAGGGTGATGAAGGTATAAGAAGCGATGTTTCTTCGAAATAAAAACCAGTTGTAAGTCAGCGCTTGTCTCTTGTCCCGATGTTTTGCGCTGTTCCATCAAGAAAGTTTTCTTCATGTTTGTTTTTCTGGGCCTTGGAGTAAACGGCTTAGGCTTAGTTGTGAGTCAGCGCATGTACTGTGGCTTTCTTGTTTCTTGTCCCTTGTTTTCGTGTTCGCGCTGTTTATATCAATAATGAATAGCAAACTGATTTGCAGTTGCCAGATTCGATTATCTCACACGAAGGTTCTGCAGCACCGCTGTCGCTGCCGTTAATTTTCCAGGCTTGCTGGCATTTAACCTACACGTTTAAAACTTGAAATGGTAAACAGAAGAATAAAATGTTTATTGGGTACAATACAAAACCACGTTTGAAATAAGGTTGTCTTCCACCTTTGAGGAATCTAGTGTTCCTTGCTTTTTTGTTGTAGGAAACTATGGCATGCTGCCATATTTTGCTCCATGGCCTTTCTTTTTATTAGGTGAATTAAGTTTCACCTATTGAAGTTCCTACTCGTCTTAGAGATTGCACTGCTCTGATTTTACTTCCCGTCACATTGCTGTGAGTGCTTAGTGGCTTGGAGTGCAAGTGACTGCCGTTCAAGGACACACGCAGCCTTATTCGAGTTCCTTGCCTTTCTGCTTAATTTATAGACTTTTTAAGCAATGCAGTTTAAACTGCCCATATCGCAGCACATGTTTGGCTTGTGAGTCAACAGCTTGTTGGTTTATGGGCCTTCAAAATGATTCCATGAGAGAGGTATAAAATTGATGAAGGAATATATAAAGAGTAGCATCAAATGAACATTTGTGGTCATAGAGCCTGACGGCGCTCAGGTAAACATACTTACGAAAAATATGTTAGCACTAGTAACATATATGCTGTGTCTAAACAATCATAATATGGGAAAACACGGTACTGACATGTGGTAGTGACAGCGCAGTAGAATACAAATGGACAGGCGTAGCACTAGTAATATAATTATTGGGCTAACATGAGCCAGCAAAGAGCTAAGCAACTCGGCATAGACAATAGCAGCAAACATGCTCGCTGCATTCGGCATGACTCGATTTAAAGTGGGAATGGAAATATCGATGTGCTAGAGCCAGGCTTTGCAGCAATGATTCCGGATAAATCTCAGCATATTTTGCACAACAAAAGAAAGTTTTAAGCAATAATCCTAAACTTATCCTGCGTTAGCACTGCAACTGATGTGTCCAGGCCAGTGGTAGTTGGCTGCGACAGGCAAGAATTACAATGTTTCATGACAGTACTTGAACTGTAGCACATAAAAGGATACAATGAAGCTGTGTATACATGCTTCCTTTCTGTCCTTTTCCCTTTATGGTACACATTTCAAGATGCATCTGCTTGTTCGGAAAGAAATGTACTATTTGTTTATTGAAAAAATGGCCATTTTTATTCCAGCAATAAAGAAAAAGCTGGTTGCAGGGAGCAAGAAAGGCTGTAGTGACCTTCATCACTGGATCTAACCAGTAGTCAACCACTTATATTGGTGTGTCGCTGTGAGCGCAGGGGATGGAAAAATGTTGGTGGCCATTTGGAAAAGTAAGCTTGCAGAATCAATCCTTTATCATAAAGCAATTTTAAGACCCTGCTAGTTTTCATCCTAAACTGCACTTGACAATATTTCCACACTCCTTAAATTAACAAGTTAGCAGCACAAACGTTCATTAAGCTTTAGCAGCCACGCAGATTTTGCATGCTTATTGTGTAAACTGAAAAAAATTACGCTGAGCCTGAAAAGGGATCAATATTTCAATTTTGTTCACATTTTCCTCTTCTGCCATTGTCAGTATGCAAGTAGGAGTTCGCACAGTTGAGGCTTATGCAGATTGGCCGCAAGCATTATGCCTGACCACATTCTAAGCTGACTTGTGAATTGTCCTCTCGAACTGTTTCTTGACGGCAAACACAGTCTGATTTTGTGCATTGGTCCCAAAATTGGGCAAAAGTGTTGCAATTCCAGAATTTTTTCAGCAAGGCACACCGTCGCGTACTCATGTGTGTATTTTTTGTAGGCATGCTGAACCATGTCGCCGATGTACATTTTGGGCATGGTGAACCATACCCAAGGTGCCTGCATGACAGCATACCAAATGGAAAATGGCTCTTACTAGGTATGGGCATGTTTTGAGCCTGTAGTTGCATCCACTAAAATTGAAATGCTTTCAGGCACGGCTTGTTGCTGTGGCATCCGAGAGGATGCTTCTAAGAGACATCGAGAGGCTTTCACCATGTGGGCAGACCTACAACCTTGAGTCATTCCACAGTATACTGATCAAGTTTGCATCGAAGTCAGTGTCCTATTCACCTGATATCATTTGTGCAAGGTACAATCATCACAAATTTTTCATTGCAAAATAGACCTTACTGTGGCTCTTTAAGCATTTCCTATATATTTTTATGCATGATTAGGACCCAGCTAGCTATCTTTTATCACAATGAGGATGCTGGCCGTGCTCAAGCAGTCACCAAGGGTGTAGAGCGAAAATCGAAAAGGACGCAGCTGAGGGCCAGAAAAGGAGAGGAAACATATATTGAGTAACTGGTTTGTAATTTGGGAGTAAGTGACGAATTCTTTTTATGGAGAAGGATATATTGCTTGTCAACCACATAGTTTCCGACAAAGCAGAATAGCTTTCATTCGTAGCTCTATGCATGCGCTCGGGTGGATGCTAACGGGAGGTCCTGCCTGCAGCTTTTTCGCCTTGCGGCCTCCTTTGGTATATTTTTCTTCTGTTAGACAAAGGTTTGTCAAAATAAAACTGAATTGAAAAAATTATTTATAATATGTACTCTATTACTGATTACAAATGTACCCCGCCTTGGGGAATTCCGCACAGTGATGTTTTTTTTTTGCAGCGTATGTTCCAGCATTGATGAACAAGGATGAGGACCGTTGCAACTCCTGCCTTTCTTTCAAGGAGGCGCAGAGCGAGAGTAGCAGCAGCCACAACCCTCCGATGAGCGAACTTCATGTGCCACGGCGCACAAAGCAAGAGCTTATTGCTGCATGGCAGTCACGGTTTTCAAAGAGTGCTATGATTGGTACAGTGGATGCTCCCCCTCCCCCCCCCCCCCCCCAACGAGCTGGCAACTCAGCTTTTTTCATGGTGCCGCACTCACAACCTTGGCACCGCTGCTGCTGCTGCTGGGCCAGAATTTAGACTACCCCACTGACCCCAATCTAAGCCCTGTATTTAAAAGGCTGGTATGCTTGCACCAAATTCTGCACTGGTCACCTACTGGGGTAGAAGATTGGGTTTGTTGGTACCTGATTGAAGGGAACAAAATGCAGCGCACCAAGACAAGGACGGAGAAAGAAGACACACACTGCGCTAACTTCCAACTAATATTTATTCAAGAAAGGAAGGATGGTTTTTATATTGAAATGAATACAAGTGCACAAAAACAGCACACAAGAAAGAAAACACACAGGACAGACGCTAACTTCATCTGATTTATTCGCCGGTAAGAGCGGAAAATATATATATAAAAGGAGACATGCGCAGTAAAGAAACACATCGCCAGTTCTCAATGCGTGCTCAAGATACCTCAAGAAGTACTACCTCAAGATACCTGTACTCTGCGTGCAAAAGATTAACAGATGTGTCACTCACACAGTCATGCCCCCTCTTCCTGATGTGAAAGGCTTCTTATAGTTAACGTGCCGTCTTATCACCGCCTCTGCCAAATATATTTATCTCTTCCGCCGCGGCTCACACGCTCTGCAGTTCGCACAATGCTCTGCCAAATGTGTCCCTCCACTCCTTAACGCCCGCAAATGTTCCCCCGCCCGGTCATTCACACACCGCCCGGTCTGGCCTATGTAAGCCCTCCCGCAGGTCAACGGTATCTCGTAAACGACACCGGTACAGAAGTCGACATACTTGCTTGAGTGCTTCTTCCTGCAGTCACTCTTCTTTTCCGCGCACGAAATGCGTGAGCAAAGTTGGACCAGTTTCTTCGGTGCAGAGAACACCACAGGAACGCCGTGCCGGCTTGCCACTTTTGTCACATGATGGGCAACCTTATGAATATACGGTACCACTACTGGTTTTACCGAGTGCCTTTCTAGTGCGTTCGCTTTGGCGAACATGACCTGTTTGGTTTTTGCGAAGTAGGGCCTCGGGCACAGAAACAATGACCGCGCAGGAGAACCCGGCCGTAAGTAGCCGGTGTACAGAAAGCTGCTATGCAGCTACACTGCATAGCAGGCGGGCACGACTTAAGAGAGCAGACCCCAGGCATTGGCCGGCAATAGACCTCTTGACAGTTTTCGAGTGAGCGGAATCAAAGGGTAAAAACTCTTTCTGTGTCCCCGGAGCGTACTCCCAACACACATGATCAACTCCTAGAGTAAAATTGCCGTCTAAAAACTAAAACGATCCTTGTAAAGGGAATTCGTGCGTAAATCTCAATCCCCTCCCGTTCTGCTGAAAGGTTTCCAAGACGCTGCCAACCGCGTCGGTGTAGGAAATGCTATTTAGCTTTATCAAAACAATAAGAAAATCGTCTACGTACCTAAGAACTTTCAGCACTCCCTTCCCATTAAAGCCTTGCTCAAGGGCGCAGTCAACAAAAGCTAAAAACAGGTTACAAAGCACGGGGGTTACGCAGGACCCAATGCAGATCCCTTGTCTCTGACGATAAAATGTATTCTCAAAAGAGGTAAAAGTAACACCCAAATAAATCTCAAGAACGCGCATAAAATTGTGCACTGAAAGGCCACATGAGTTCTGGAAATCCACAACTCGGCTTTCTTCTATCGCACTCCTAACAACACCTAACAAACCCTCGTGGGGCACACAATTAAACAGATCTTCCACATCTACAGAGAACATATAACCAACTGAAGAATTACCCTCGAGAAATAGTACAACCTGTAACGAGTTTTTACAGTGAAGCGGTCATGGACCTGTAAAGAGCCTAGGTGTTTCTGCAGGTACTTACTGAGGACGTGCTGCCATATGCCGTTTTCGCCTAATATACACCTAAGCGGTGCATCTGCTTTATGGGATTTAGCTGTGAAAAACACAGTGAGCGCATTAAACTTAGCTTCAACAATGCTATTCGCTAAGCCGTTCAGCTCTAATTCCCTGCACATGGCCGCCGCCTTATATTTCACTCTAGTCGCGCTAGATTTAACTGTCCTGAAGTTCTTGGCGATAGCCTCTTCCGCACTCGTCTGGTACTCCTCCTCCGCCAGCACAACAAAGCCTCCCTCCTTGTCTGATTGAAGCAGTCGCAGATGATTCTGTTGGAAGAAGGTAACCACTTTTCCCAACCCGTCCCTGGAAAGACTAGTGGTGGTCCCACTCGTAGTCTTCATCAGCACATGCACTCCATCAAACAGGCAACGTTCTTGATTTTTCCCTGTGACAATAATGTTCTTCTCGGCAACCAGGCCGCCTAAGCTTCGCTACTTGCATTGTGCGCTTTCAAAGCATGGATGGTTGTTTTATCTGCGAACATGCGCACTTGGTTGTCAGAGCATTTTTGTATATATTCGTGTTCTTTCCATATATCATGCAGTTGATAGTCAGCGCTGTTCCCGTCTACTCGCTTGTCCTATGTTTGTTGCCCTGTGTATTTTAAAAAATGATGCACCAACTAGCTCAACTCACAGTTCTTTTACAGTTATTTTGCTCTTGATTTTCATTCTTTGCTTTTCTTGCAATCTGCCGGTTTATCGTCTCCACAGCGTATACAAAATCAGGCCATCCGCATTATCACCTGCAGCACTTTTTCCACTAGCACTCGTCCCTTATTATATGAACATCATATCTTATCAGTCCACCAGCTCTTTCAGTATCACATTGTAATCGTGTTCTTTAAGCTATTGGATGGCAGCTTGCATTTCCAGTTTGTTAATCCGTTACTACTTTCGAACTATAACTCTACAAGATTTGCAGCGAATAACAATTTACTACTCCCGAAAGTTCGCACTAATTATGGAAAAATGACATCTTTTGCAGCCATTTTATTTTGCAACTCATTGCCTTTAATACTGAAAACGTACATCACCTTGCCCACATTTAAGAATAACTTGTGGGGATTCACAATCCCCTTCCTCCATTATAACCCCCGCGCGTAATTAACACGCGTGATTACGCGCGCTGGCAGAGAGGTTGGCGGAGGAGAGGGCATGCTGGCCACCCCCCGCCGCCTCCCGAGCCTGTGGCGACGCGGCCGCGGGCTTCCCTCTTTTCTGCCGGCGTAACAGGGAGACCTCCTCTCCCGTTCCGTGTCGAGGAGCGCGACTGTAGCAACTCGCTCGGGGTTCTTCGGCGGTTGATCGCGCAAGCGCGGTTCATGATTTCTGCCGAGGAGACCACCGCCGTCACCGAGAATCGCCCACACACCGTAGGCACTTACCGCAACGGGATGTGAGCGCGAAGCCGTGTCAGGTGAGGACTCTTCTTCTCACCTCCTTGACGCGCTTCCCTATTAGGTGGTTTTCATTTCACCCCCGTACGCGGCGTTCGCTCGCTACACGGTGGTTGTTCTTGATTGCTATTCCCTTGCCGTGTTCTCGAGCACAATAAACTCTGTTCGAGTACGTAACTCGTGTTTGTCCCCTCTGGCCCGAACTCGCCGCAGTGGCGACTTCTCGCACCGCGGGTTGGGGGTCACAGCTCTGTCTGCTAGGGCTGGCACGTCGGGGCTAGAAGGCGACTGTAGCATCTATCCCCCCCCCCCCCCCCCCGTGGCGCATTCTTTCGAGAATAGCCCCCATCAAACTTGAAGGAATATTTGTTGAATTGCTGATGTTTTATATTTTTTATGTCTGGTACTAGTGTTAGTGCCCTTTGTTTTTGTGTAAAACTACTGATTCGCCTACTTCCTGTGTTAGTGCCTTTGTTTTTGTGTTAAAATACCGATTTGCCATGTTGTGTATAGTATAACCATTCGCTGACATTGCTGTACTATTTATTTTGTTGTTGTGATCTATCGAGGGTCCCGGTGCAGTCTTATGACTATGGGACCCTCGTCTGTATTTTATGCATTTTATAGATATGTTCAATCTAATGAACTTTCACTTTAACTTAAAAAAAGCGAGCAACTCATGTGCGGGAACACTTGGTTCTTTACTGAATTTTGGTCCCCTTTTCAAAATATCGCTAACGAACCCGGAACAACAACGTCACCAATAATTTTCAAATTCTTATGCGTCAAATCTTTCTTTTGCTTGGCCGCTGTCGAACACAACACTTGGTTCAAGGTTTGTGCCCATAGGGCCGCTGTCAAGTTAGCTGCGAGGCGATTAACGGCAAGCAGCTTAATCTCAGCAAGCCATCCAGGATCCGAAACATAGCACACGCAACTCGTCTTGACACCTTCTAACTTGTCGCCACAGCTCGGACCTCAAAACCTTCAATAAACCCTCCAAAGACCCCAGGGGGGACGCAGAAATCCCAACAGGACACTCACATCCGCCGGCACCAGATCCTTGCGAAGGAAAAATCCAAGATATCTTGCACGACATGTCAAACCGACGATGAAAGAAACACAAGTGTTGACTTGAGAAGATGAAGGGGATGATGTACATACAAAAGAGCCCTCATATTTGGATAGATAATTTAACAAAACAAACAAAACTTCTGTTTGGGCTAGATGGTGCATACCTTATTTTGAAATCAGTACAAGCGCACAAAAACACGCACAAAGAAAGGTAACACACAGGACAGGCGCTAACTTCATCTGATTTATTCGCAGGTAAGGGCGGAAAATATATACATAAAAGGAGACATGCGCAGCAAAGAAACACGTTGCCAGTTCACAATGCGTGAACCATCGTGAAACTATACAGCCCTAAGAGAAGTTTTGTTAAAATTGGTTTTATACCACCGCATATCACATGCGCCTAAAGAACATGCACTAGCAAGACTTATCAGCCAAATACGCAGTCTCCTTCGGCAACAATGCAAAGGAAGGGCTATTTATACATTCATCTTTCGAAAAAGGAATCCATGCAGTTTCAGCTATTTCATGCGTTAACCGGATTTTGTGCACTTTTAAAACCAAACTTTATTTTACATGTTGAATGCAATTGCAAATACGGCAGTGAGCGGATAAACCTTTACTGCACACGTTACTAACCCCAACTAAGTGTTGAAATGCACGTTACCCAGTGCATTTCAACCCTTACACTGTTGTGAAAATAAATCACTTAGGAGGGGGGCTATGCACGACCCAATGCAGATGCCTTGTTCCTGAAGATATGGTGTTCTGTCTAATACGATGAAAGTAGAAGTCAGTTAAAATCATATTAGTAAAAATCCGTTCACTGAAATACCACAAGCCTCCATCACTACGGACCGATTGCCGTTCAAAATGCTTGTGGTACTTAAATGAACGGATTTTTTGAACTATTAATAAGATATGTTGACGACTATTTCATTGCACTTAATAGAAATGACGAATCCTTCATGGATGACGATTTTAATGTCCTCGCATTGTTTCGCGATCACTTCAAACCTCTAGAACTAATGTTCGAATTGCCTGAAACAGGAGTTATATTCCTAGATATTAACTTCATGCTGCATCATGATCGGACGTGTTGGATGTTCAAACCTCGTGGCGAAAAACTATTGTTACCTTCATTACACTCTAAACTTGTGAGACGTTTCATTGCTCGCCTTTCAATTCTTAATTCTCAAGAAGTCTTGGCTGCCCCTCATGCATGACAGTTTTTCACAATAGTGCAAGCAGCTGGAATACGCCGGGTACCCTTCCCATCTTCTTGTGTCTGTGGCTAAAGGTGTTCTGAAGAAAGTATATCACAAAAAAGCGGATGTTAGTCTAGAGACCCCATGTAAGAAGAAAAAAGTTCTCATCATCCCTTACATTCATATGCTGTCCATTAATCTAAAAAACGTTGCCCAGAGATCGGGAGCTAGTGTTGCTTTTTTTACTCCGAATCAATTGATTCATCTATGCACTAAAACTTCGTCAGAAGTCTAGAAGAGGATAGACTGCACAAAGAAACAAAAAAAAATTGTTAGTTGCATCCAAAACGTAGTCTATCAGATATTTCTCTCTGCCTCTCAAGAGAAAGGAGCGCAGCTTGTACGAGCAAAAACAGTCAGCAGGGAGACCTGCAGAGAAAGAAAAAAAGCGCACTGATCCTGAAGCATCAGTGGAGCCATGTGAAGAATACAGCTGTGGTGGATCGTGTGACGCGAGCCTGCTCCAGGAATGCCGAAAGCTGCATGCCACCGCCACTGGGGACAAATGTCGATCTTTCTGATGTTGAGCAATTAACATTCGCATAGTGCCACTCAAGCGAGGACGAATCTCCGGAGGCAATCTACGCAAATCGGAGAGTTCTGTTCCATCGCAGTGATACAGGTGAAGCTGCCATTAATGCTGATGTGTGCATTCGAGGAAACAAAGTCAAGTAAATAGCTGTAAAGTCGACAGAAGAGGTAATTAATCTTCTTCAGGACATTGCGAAACTCAGCTTGCGTCCTGGCAGCGGATTGAAGCCTATTACCAAGACCTTTCCCTCCTACAATAGGCGTTACTTAATTTGCGACGAACTGTACCATTATTTCTGATGCAGCATGCGTATAGCCTACAAATACTTGCGAAAGTTAACTCAGAACACCCTGTCAAGAAGAAGGAAAAATTAAGAAACAGACTTCGAAGTCTCGAGCAGTTTGTCGTACGAAGGACGATTAGGGTGGCAAAGCTGGTGAAAGCTCTATGTCGTGTTTTAGGCTAGACAACTGAGGCAGCATAGCTCAGACATTAACGGCTTTATTCCGTCATAACGGAAACGAAAGAAATGCGCTGCGGTGGCTGGCGCAGCGCGCTTTAATAAGCCACCTTATCACAGTGGCAAGGGTGAGCGGAGAGAGCGTGGCTGAGGCGAGGTAGTTCCGCAGCTTTGATAACACTTCGCGATACCACATCCCTCCGCATCTATTTACAGTTCAAAGCAAATTCCTGTTCACGGCACATAGCGGTCGGGTGGTCTCCTCTCCCGAAGTGGGTACCGCCGTTCTGCCGGTTCTGTATCCGAATGACGGTCTTGCACTCCAGCCTGTTGTCGGGGAAGCCGGCAGGACTCCGCTTGCTTATCAGATTGCGGGTATAGAGCCAGAGGAGCAGATGTGTCTTCTGGAGCCACTCGGACGATGTGGTTCTTGTGGCGAACCCACTGAAACACACTTCTAGGAGTTACATGAAGGAAAGAAGCCAACAGTCGGCGAGGCCAAGGAAAGCGTTGGGGATGGTACTTTATGTCTTTTTTTTTAATGTTTACTTGGATAATCACAGAAATTAGTAATGTAATCTGTTTAGGGGAAAGATAGTTAGACACAAAGTAGAAGAAAAAACAACGTGCCGATGGTGGGATCCGAACCCACGACTTCCGAATAATGCGTCAGGTGCTCTTCCGGACGCATTATTCGGAGGTCGTGGGTTCGGATCCCACCATAGGCCCGTTGTTTTTTCTTCTACTTTGTGTCTAATTATCTTTCCCCTAAACAGATTACATTACTAATTTCTGTGATTATCCAAGTAAACATTAAAAAAAGACATAAAGTACCATCCCCAACGCTTTCCTTGGCCTCGCCGACTGTTGGCTTCTTTCCTTCATGTATCATAACGAGCACCCTCATTTACCCTTGATTGATCTGCTTGGTGCTTACGGGGGTCTCGGTTCTGGCAGTCTTGAAGCCATAGGTAGCGTAAGAGGGTTCTAGCACAGCTTTCGCCCTCGCTCTTGATCACGTTCTACGTGACGCTGGCGGTAACAAAGGACGTCCCACGTCCGCCGCTATGGCTGAGGGTGGCGCTGGTGAACACTCTCAAGGTTCGTATACAGACAACATAAATACCCAAGAAAGTAGCAGGGGGGACAGCGGCCGATGTAGCTCAGTTGGAAGAGTACCGGACGCATTATTCGGAGGTCGTGGGTTCGGATCCCACCATCGGCATGTTGTTTTTTCTTCTACTTTGTGTCTAATTATCTTTCCCCTAAACTGATTACGTTACTAATTTCTGTGATTATCCAAGTAAACATTAAAAAAAAAGACATAAAGTACCATCCCCAGCGCTTTCCTTGGCCTCGCCGACTGTTGGCTTCTTTCCTTCATGTATCATAACGAGCACCCTCATTTACCCTTGATTGATCTGCCTCTAGGAGTTACGACACTTAAGCGGTACGAGACTGGACCAGTTTGCGCCGAAATGGTCGCTGAAAACCATTTTTCTCCGCGCTTGAGGTTCCTGACCTCTACATTATCACCAACCTTAAAAAGTCGCTCTTTGTGATAGCATGACTTACGCCTTAATTTCTACTAGAATGTCGGTAACATGAATTATTTCGCTGACCCACTCTGCACGCTTTCTATCTCTTAATGTTACCCCTACAATTTTTCGTTCCATAGCCCTCTGGGTTGTCCTCAACTTAAGTAGAACTCTCTTGGTTAGCCTCCCACGTTTCAGCCCCATAGGTGAGTACAGGCAAGATGCAACTGTTGTATACTTTCCTCTTGAGCGATACCGGTAAGCTGCTAGTCATAATCAGCGAGTGCTTGCCAAATGCGCTCCATCCCAATCGTATTCTTCTTGTTATTTCCTTTTCATGGTCCGGATCTGCGGTTACTACCTGTCCTAAGTAGACATATTCGCCTACTACTTCCAGTATTTCGCTACCTAATGTAAACTGCTGTTTCTTCCCGAGGCTGTTGAACATTACCTTGGTCTTCTGCATATTGATTTTCAAGCTTACCTTTCTACTTTTCCTGTCTAGGTCATCAATCATTATTTGCAGTTCATCCCCCGAATTGCTTGGCAAGACAATCGCAGATTACTGAGGTATTCTCCATCTACACTTATTCCAAACTGCTCCCATTCCAAGTCTCTGATTACTTCCTCTGAACAAGCTGTGATTAGTACTGGGGACATTGTGTCTCCTTGCCTAACACCTGTCTTTATGGGAATTTTGTTACTTTCTTTATGGAGAACTATGGTTGCTGTGCAGCCACTATATATATCTTCCAGCACTTTCACGTACGGCTCGTCTAACCCCTGATTTCGCAATGCCTGCATCACCGCCGAGGTTTCAACTCAGTCAAATGCTTTTTCGTAATCAATGGATGCTTAGTATAAGGGCTGGTTATATTCGGAGCATTTTTCTATCACCTGATTTATGGTATGGATATGATCGATAGTAGAGTACCGTTTCCGAAACCCTGCTTGATCCTTTGCTTGATTGCAGTCTAAGGTTGTGCTGATTCTATTAGCGATTACCTTAGTAAATACCTTATACGTAACAGACAGTAAGCTGATTGGTCTGTAATTTTTAAGGTCCTTAGAGTGCCCTTTCTTGTGAATGAGGATAATGTTTGCATTCTTCCGTGCTTCCGGTACCATCGATGACACCAGGCACTGCGTATACAGGGTGGCCAGTTTTTCTAGCACGAAATCGCCCCCGTGCTTCAGCAAATCTCTAGTTATCTGATCCTCTACAGCTGATTTCCCCCTTTTTATAGTTTCTAGTGCTTTCTTGACCTCATCCTTCGTCAGTAGTGGAACGTCTGACTGTTTTTCCCTACCGCCAATCTCATTACGGTTCTGACTACTTTGGCTACTGTAGAGATCGGTATGACTATCTTTTCCATATTAGTGATGACGTTGCCCGCCTTATCCCTTATCGCATACATCCGGTTTTTGCCTATGCCAAATTTCTTCTTAACCGCTTCAAGGCTTACCCCGTTCTTTACAGCATGCTCAATTTTCTCCATGTTATACTTCTGTATATCGGCCTTATTGATTAGCTTATTGCGCTTATTGATTAGCTTAGATATCTCGGCCAATTCGATCTGGTCTGTTGGATTGGAAGCTCTCATAATCTGGCGTTTCTTAATCAAATCTTTCGACTCCTTAGACAGCTTACCGGTATCCTCTCTAACTATTCTACCGCCTACTTCTACCGCGCACTCAGTAATGATATCTCTGAAATTATTGTTCCTTGCCTCTAGGGTAATGTCGCCATCCTCAGTTAGAGCTGAATACCTATTCTGTAGCGAGATCCTGAACTCTTCTGCCCTCCCCCTCACCGCTAATTCGTTGATGGGCTTCTTTCTTACTAATCTGTCGCGTTCCTTCTTCAGATTTAGGCTAATTCGGGACCTCACCACCCTGTGGTCACTGCAACGCACTTTCCCGATTACCTCTACATCTTGCATATTGGCGGGGGTTGAACACATTATGACGTTGATTTCATTTTTGTCTCTCCGTTAGCACTTTTCCATGTCTATTTCCTGTTCTTCCCTTTGCTGAAGAAGGTATTCATGACTCCTTTATCACGCCCCGCTTAGCACAGAAGCTTCCTTTGATATCTTTGTCTTATACAGAGCACTTGTGTTCCTTAATTGGCTGTTGTCCTCAACTGGTTGGCACTGTATGTTCAGGAACGCATTCTTATCTCTCCTTGCTATTTTCTGAAAATCCGCATTGAGAACCTTGTATCTTTCTCTTTCCCCCATAACTGTTGAAATCCTCTTTTCCTCAGCTATTTGCAAAGCCTCTTCAGATAACCAGTTTGCTTTCCTGCATTTCTTTTGCTTTGAAACTACCTTAGTAGCAACGTCTTGTATTATATCACGAACATCAGTCCACATCTCTTCGGGCTCTTTGTCTTCTAGATCTGATTCTTGAAATCCATTCCTCACTTCCACAGCATATTCTAATGAAATTTGGTCCAGATCATACCTGAAAGGCATTCTAGTTTTCCGCGTTTTCCTCAATCGAAGCTTAATTTTGGCAACAAGAAGCTGATGATCGGTGCCACAATCGGCCCCAGGCCTCGTTTTTACTGCTTGTATAGCGCTCCTCCATCTCTGCCAGCAAAGAATATAATCGATCTGATTCCTGTACAGACCGTCCTGTGAAGTCCATGTGTACAGGCGCCTCTTGTGCTGTTGAAAATTAGTATTCGCTATGTTCAGGTTGTTTTCTTGACAGAACTCAACTAGCCTCTGCCCAGCTTCATTTGGCTCGCTAAGACCGAACTTGCCTATAATTCCGGATATTTCTTCCCTCACGACCTTAGCATTCCAGTCTCCTTTGAGAAAAACGACGTCTGATGATGGGTGCGGCTTAAAAGGCATTGTAGGTCCGTATAAAATCTCTCAACGTCAGCTTCCTCAGCAGTAGTGGTCGGTGCATAGACTTGGATAACTGTTATGTTGAAAGGGTGACCTTGGATCCGAAGTGAAATCATTCGGTCATTTTTGGGGTTGTACCCTAGCACTGCTTTGCCCATTCTTCTGTTTACTATGCGAGCGACCCCATTCCATCACTTGGATTCGTGCTCACAATAAAAGACATTCCGATCCACTTGAGCTCGCTGATACCCAAGATATCAATGTTCAATATGTCCATTTCTCGTTTGACTACATCCATTTTACCTTGCGTCATAGATCTTACATTCAATGTTGCTATGTGATATATCTCCTTGCAACATCGGACTTTCCGGTCGCTTCCCGACACATCCACAACTGAGCGTCCTTTTGGCTTTAGCCCAGCCGCTTCATTCGTCCTGGAGCTACTAGGAATCGCCCTCTGTTCATCCCCAGTAACATGTGGGACGCCTTCCAACTTGGGGGGCTCATCTTCCGGCGCCATATCATTATTGGTATTGTGACTGGTCATGGGGTTTTCTTGGCAGGAAAAACTGGAGTGTGTTGCCATTACCTTCTCCAGTGAATCACATTTTGTCAGAACTCTCTGCCGTGACCTCTCTATCTTGGGTGGCCCTACACAGCAGAGCTCACGACTTCAACGAGTTTCGCAAGCCCCTCCGCCACGACAAGGCAGTGATCCATGAATAACAGTAAGTGTCTGCAATAAAATATTGCATGAAAATGTACAAAATATTTCTGAAAAACAATGTTTTAACAGCATATATATGTTGCTGGTTCTAATTGTACCCTTGATATTGTCACAAGCAATAGGGCTAGACGTGCCTAAAAAGACCGGCAGAAGCTGTACCAGCAGCCAGCGTTCCGCACAGAGCGCGCCAGAAGACTTCACCGTCTTTTTCTCCCAGGCGCCACCTAAGAATCTCGAAAACACCAGGTGGCATTACTCCCCCTCCTAAAAAAAACGAAAACAGAGGCTGATCGCGAGCAATGGGCGAAGCCAGAGAAAACAAAAGGATAAGCACAAAAATCAAATAGAAAACGGAAGCGGGGTAAAGTGTCCTACATGGCAATGAAACAGGCGCATAGTACATTGCGCATTACCGCGTGAAATTCGGCTTTATGCTAACAACGTGCACCACTTCGGAGAGTGGTTGTCGACGCAAGGGCTGCACAGTAACCGCTGGAAGAACTTCGTATGTCACTTCCGTGACACGGCGCAGAACTTCGTAAGGTCCAAAGTAACGCGACATAAGTTTTAGACAAGCCGGGCTGGCGCACTGGTGTCCACACCCAAACTTGCTCTCCGGGTTGGCATGTGACGTGCCGATAATGAAGGTTGTAGCGACGCGTATCAATACCCTGCTGTTGCTAAATGTGAATGCGGGCAAGTTGACGTGCTTCCTTGCCGCGCTGAGCAAACTGTTCGGCGTCTGGCTTGAGAACATGATCATCAGTGCAGAACGGAAGCATGGCATCCAACATCGTCTGAACGTCACGTCTACAGAGCAAGCGAAAGTTGTAAAACGCGTCGTCTCTTGGATAGCAGTGTTGTAGGCATATGTGACGTACGGGATAATCTCGTCCCAGGTCTTGTGCTGAGAGTCTATGCACATTTCAATCATATCTGCGATCGTATTACTGAGACTCTCCGTGAGGCCATTCATCTGTGGATGATAGGCAGTGGTTTTACGATGGCTCGTGTGAGTGAGCTCTAATACATACACGATTTGCTGCATAAAAAAACTGGGCAATCTCAGATGACGTGCCACGCTGCACCGATCGGGTTCCGCATACCGTGTGAGATAGTCGGTCGCGACTATAATTCATTTGTTACCGACCGATGTTAGCGGAAATGGGCCGAGAAGGTCGATACCGATTTGACCAAATGGAGTCTGGGGTGGCGCAATAGGTTGGAGCAAACCCGCTGGCTTGAGAGGCGTTGCCTTTTCACGTTGGCACGCACTACAGCCTCTGACGAAGCAATGAACGGCGTCAACAAGTTTAGGCCAATAATAGGCTTGACGAACTCGGGAGAGTGTGCGTGCAAAGCCCAAGTGGCCAGAGGTGGGCTCATCATGACAAGCAAAAAGGATATCGGCACGGAGGTAGGTCGGCAGTACGAGGAGGTACGCTCGGGCAACAGGGCTGGAGGTTTGCTTGAATAGAACGCCATTCCGGAGACAGAAAGCAGACAGTTTACGAGCAAATTGGCGAGGGATATCAGCAGCTCGACCTTCCAGGTGATCAATGACAGGTTGAAGGTCCGGGTCACCTCGCTGTCGGGTCATTACGTCTGAAGCACTCACCAGTCCAAGAAAACCGCTCTCGTCGTCCGTGCTCTCATCGACTAAACCGACGGGTGCGAGCGACATCGCGTCAGCATCTTCGTGCTTCTGGCCAGATTTATACATAATGGCGTACTCAAATTCTTGGTGGCGGAGGCTCCATCGTGCTAGGCGCCCCGATGGGTCGCGGAGGTTGGCCAGCCATCACAAAGAATGATGGTCGGTGACCACTTTAAAAGGGCGGCCATCTTGGTAAGGCCTAAATTTCATCGTTGCCAACACAACTGCAAGGCATTCCTTTTCCGTAGTGAAATAGTTTGTCTCGGCGCGGGATAGCGTGCGGCTGTCATACGCGAGGACCTTTTCGACGCCTACTTGGTGTTGAACCAGTACAGCGCCGAGGCCGATATTGCTGGCGTCGGTGTGGACTTCGGTGTCAGCGTCTTCATGAAAGTGGGCAAGAACAGGGCTCGTTTGCAGTCGTCTGCGCAGCTCCGAAAAAGCCTCTTGTTGCTCGGCGCCCCACACGAACTGTGTATCATCGCGCGTGAGGCGAGTCAGGGGGGCGGAACCCTTGAAAAAATCGGCGATGAAGCGGCGGTAGTACGCGCAGAGACCCAGGAAGCGTTTCAAACCTCTCTTGGTTGCAGGAACGGGAAATATGGCGACAGAAGAAGTCTTGTCGGGGTTTGGACTCACGCCCGCGGCGCTCACGACATCACCGAGAAACTTCAACTCTTTGTATGCCAAAGTAACATTTCTCTGGCTTGAGTGTTAAGTCAGCTGACCGGAGGGCGTTTAACAATCTGCGCAGACGTTGAAGGTGTTCGGCAAAGGTTTCAGAGAGCACGACGACATCATCGAGGTAAACTAAACAAATTTGCCATTTGAGGCCAGCGAGGCCCGTGTCCATCATGCGCTGTAAAGTAGCCGGCGCTGAACATAGGCCGAAAAGCAGCATTTAAGCTCGTACAGACCATCTGTGGTGACAAAAGCCGCTTTTTCGCGGTCCCGCTCATCGACCTCAATCTGCCAGTACCCGCTCTTTAGGTGCAATGAGGAGTACTGGGCGCAAACGTAGTCTTTCGAGCGAGTCGTCGATATGAGGCAGCGGGTAAACGTCTTTTTAGTGATGTTCAATTTTCCATAATCAACAGAGAAGCGAAGGGTGCCATCTTTTTTCTTTACCAGCGCAACAGGGGACGACAATGTGCTGTTGGAGGGTGGAATGCCACCATCACAAAGCATCTCCTGAACCTGTGTCGGAATCGCTTCCCGTTCCGTAGTTGAGATGCGGTACGGCTGCTGGCATATAGACCGGGCATCGTCGTGCGTAATTATGCGGTGCTTCACAAGAGGTCGCAAAACAAGCGCGGTATTCTAGGAGGAGAGAACGGAGTTCCCGTTGCTGTGTTTTCAAGGGATCTGTACAAACATCAAGGCGATGAACGGATGGGCACACGTTTTCAACTGCACCGAAAGTAAAACATTCAGAGACATCCGCTAAGCAGTCGGCGAATGCGATTGCAGTAGCACGGAAAAGATGACGGGGTTCGTTCGTGAAGTTAGTCACCAGGAGCTCTGATCGGCCGTTGCGGAGGTAGATAAGACCACGCTGAGATGATGCTATGGGTGAGCAAAAGGAAGAGATTGCCCTCAGCGATCGCCGTCCTTTCACGTAGTTCGTCGCAGGTAACAGTGACAAAAACACTGGTACGTGGCGTAATAGAAACGTTCTCAGCGGCAATTCGAAGGGCGGCGCGGCGGTCCTGGCGATTCTCGGTGGCAGTATCAGGAGCTTTCTCGGTCGAAAATGTCACGGTACGCTTCCGGAGATCGATAATGGCTCCTACTCCCGGAGAAATTCCACACCAAGGATACAGTCGTGGGATCAGTCAGTTATCACGAGGCAGCTGACAACAAACGTGGAGTTGCGAATTTGGACTCTCACCGTCCACTGACCACTCGGAGTCACAAAATGTCCGCCAGCGGTGCGAATCTGCTTGCGAGACCATGGCGTCATTACATTAGGATGCGCCGCTAGGTTTCCGATTAAAATCGAAAAATCAGCGCCAGTGTCTAGCAGTGCGCTAACCTTATAGCCATCGAGGAACACAAGTATATCTGCTTTCATGTGTGCGAACTGTCGAAAGGAGCGGTCAAGTCAACGTCGCTCACAGGTTGGGTTGTCGGCGGGTCTTCCTCGCGTCGACTGCAAGCGGGCTCGCCCCGGAGGTAGCTGTCTTTAGTTTTTCCGACGCGGACTAGGTGACTGTCGCTGCGCCATCTAGGAGGAGCTGGGCTGCGACGATGGTCTACGTGGAGACAGAGAGCGTGACGGTCGCCGGGAAATTGGCGCCATGCCCTGCGGGGATACGTAGTCCTCAATCTCACGAGGTCGTAGGCCGAGTGAAAGGTGACGCATGTTCATGGGAAATCCGTGCAGTCCCAGGTCTCGATAGGAGCACTGGCGATACAGATGAGCTGGTTCCCCGCAATGGAAGCACGGGCGCTGGCGATTTGGGGCGCGCCACAGGTCCGCCTTCCGCTGGGGTGGTCGTCGGTTGTCCATGTACGACTCAGTTTGTACAGAATAGAGTGAGCATTGGGCGGGTGGCGGTAATGGCGTCGTAGTAGGCGCAGGGCGTTGCAACATATCTGCATACGTTGGACGATGGTACTCCGCGGGAATAGGCGGCGGATCAGCAGATGGTACCGAAGGCATCAGTGCTTGACGCTCTTCGCGGACAATGCCAGCTATAGAGCCTACCATCGGCTGGCAAGCACCGGAAAGCACATGGAACTCTTCGCATAAAACAGAGCCGATGATGTCCCGAAACTTCCGGGTGGCCCCGAAGGCCGAAAGCGGCTCCGCAACCGAAGCGGTGAGTACCGGTCTGTCGTAGGTGGTAGACCACTGCTGGAGCATCCGCTCGATTGTGACAGCTTCCGAAAGAAACCCAGCAACCGTGCTCGGTGGATAACACACGAGACCAGCAAATTGTTGTTCTTTAACGCCGTGCATGAGGTGGCGCACCTTTATGTCTTCGGGCATTCCCGGGCCTGATCGTCGGAAGAGCCGGGTCATGTCCTTCACATATGTGCTTATAGTCTCATTCGGCATCTGCATACGAAACTGTAAGGCATTTTCTGCACGTTCTCGCCGATCGGCGCTGGTATAGGTCTCAATGATGCGTCGGCAGAACTCGCGCCATGATGTTAGGGGGACTTCTCGGTTCTCGTACCACGTGCGAGCTCCATTTTCCAGGCTGAAGAAGACGCTTCTAAGCTTGGCGGCGTCGTCCCACTGATTGAACGAGGCGACGCGTTCAAACTGGACGAGCCAGTCTTCAACGTCTTCGGTTTGACTGCCGTGGAAGGGCTGAGGCTTTCGTGGGTTCTGCAAAGTCTAGTAAGCAGGAGCTTGCATGGCAAGTCGAGGGGCGGTTGCGGTGCTCAACTCCAACGGTCCATGCTCAGGGGACAGGCCTTGATTCCTCCGGCTAGCACGTTGCACAGGGGTGTCGATTGGCATACAAGTTGAGTCCTGGGCGTGCGGAGGTGCGCAGGACAAGTACCGGGATCGATACGCAGAGCCGACACCAAAATATGTCACGGACAATAGGGCTAGACGTGCCTAAAAAGACAGGGAGAAGCTGTACCAGCAGCTGTGCAGAGCGCGCGAGCAGACTTCACCGTCTTTTCTCCCAGGCGCCACCTTAGAATCTCAGGAACACCAGGTGACAATAATATACTAATTTTTCTAGCGTGGCAGAGCGTTCTGGGCTTGCCGTGCCTCCGCCCCGGGTCGATCCAGTACTGCACTGCTTCCGGGACAGGCTAAGCGACTCCCCGCTGTTGGAGGAAGGACAATCGCAATTCTAAGGTGAGACCAACTAATATTTTTCACCCGAGCTCGCTGCTTTCTGTATGCTTCACACAGCAATCCTTCCATTGTCGCTGTCTAATTGCATTGTTGGGCGCCTCCTGCTCGAAGTGAAAATTGGGGTTACTTTTCCGCGCATTATTGCATGTGGGTCAATTGTTTGTGTTGCTAGGGAATGGTTTTATTAAGAATCCCCTCCGAGGGATGTGTCGTCATCTGGTAAACATAGAACAAGTGCTACTACAGTAAATGGTTTACCGCCGCTGTTTCTGCAACAGCCGAAAAGTGGCGCCACTTGGGCACATATTTTGAATAGGATCGAACCGCAGGGACAGCCGGACAGGTGGGTCAACAGGAACACTCCCCTGATGGGGCTGGGACAGGTAGGTCACCGCCGCTTGCGGCGGGGGAATGCCTGCCACCGAATTTTTATCTGTTGTAGGCCGTCATTGCACTCGCCACCGCTTCGGAGGTGGACGACGGCTGTTTTTGCGGTTCGCGTCTTCCTCTCCCTCTTCCTTTTCTTTCTCTATTTTCTCTTCTGTCTGCACGAGGCAGTGCAGGTGGCTCAGCTACAGAGCCAGTAGCAGGCCCGTGAATTTTCTTTTCCTTTTTCCTACAGCCACAACAAACAACAACAGGTAGGTCAACGCCGCATGCGGCGTTGGCTAGCCTGCCACCGAAGTTTATTCTGTTGTAGGCCGTCATAGCACCCGCCACCGCTGCGGTGGTGGACAACGGTTGTTGTTGCGGAGTGCGTTTTTATCTCCTTCTTCCTTTTCTTTCTTCTCTATTTTTCTTCTGTCTGCACGAGGCAGCGGAGGTGGCTCAGCTCAGTCCTGTGCCTTTTCTTTTCCTTCTTCCTACAGCCACAACAACAACGCCAGATTATCGCTTCTCAGCCTTTTGACTAAGATCAAAGTATAGTACTGGACCTACGGGGCAGTATAACTCTGCCTTTGGCCAAGTATAGCGCTTTGATCGATGCTAGGAGTCGGGACTCTACTAAAGGTCTCGGTTCTTAAAACCAGCTTTTAACCATTTCCTTTCCGGCAATGCTTGGGTCCCCCTTGCCCATCTATGATTGGGTGCCCTGAACGGCTGGCGTAGGGGAGCGGTGCTCCGGCCCGGACCTTCACGTCACGACACTGCCCGATCGGCTGATTTCTTGTGCGGCTGGGTATTTTGTATGCCAATGCAATAGGGATGAGTCTCCCATTTGCATCGACATTCCGAAGACTTGGTCAAACTAGCGATCCCCCCCCCCCCCCCCCCCACTTATGGATGCTCCACTCTAGAGGAGCCCTTGACCATTTTCTCGTTCCAATGTCCCAATCATTGTGAAAAGCCACCTCTGTTCTTAACAGCTTAATATCTGTTATGGGTTCTGATTGTACCCATGATATTAAACTGATATTTTAGCGCGGCGGAGCGTTCGGGGTTTTTCTCACCTCCGCCACGGGCCGACCCGCTAATGGACTACTTCCAGGACCGTTATTTAGGGAACAGCGCGAAGTACGGGACACAGACGCAAGAAAGCACAAACACAAAGCGCTGACTATCAACTGAGGTTTTGACAAAAGGCAGGAATGATGCAGCGAAGAGAACAGGGAGTGGAACAACGATAAAGGTGGTGAGTCACCTGCCGTCGGAAGATAGTCACGACGATAAGTTAAACTTTTGCTAGTCGATGAAATTGTGGGGAAAAACAGCCATCGATGGAACACAATATAAACAATAGATTAGCAAAAATGGAAGATGAAAATGAAATGATAGCGGTAAAATGTATAAAACGCAAAAGTTAAAAATCAAAATTGTGGTGAAAACAGCCATCGATGGAACGTAAGATAAACAATGGATTAACAATAATGAGAGATGACAATAGATAGCGGTAAAATCTATAAAAGGTAAAAAGTAAACGTCAAGGAGTAGAGGGCCTCAGTGAGAATACAACACACTAAAACAAGTTGAAATCGAATGGCAGAAGGAATTTTAAGCGCCCAAAGGGGGTAAATTCTTAAAAATCTTTAAAAGTATAGCATTTTGAGGAGTAATACGCATACGGGTGAAGAAACAATTAAAACCAGCAAAATTGTAAATACAGAAAAGAGCTGGCGATGAACAAGAAAACACTAAGAAAGGAAAGGAAACCATCACAACGCATGCCCGGAGGCACTTAGGAATTTCATTTCTTTCTCCAATAAACAGATTGATGGTGTGCTAACACAGTGGTCCTTGGCACGATGGATTTTTATAGCTTCAATTATCTACCTAGATATATGATCTCGTCCGTTGCCGATAATCGAACAATTATGTAATGCAGGGACGCAAGATTGATTTTCACATTTTTTGCAGCGATTGGCCATATTTCCAGAAACTACAGTGTTTCCTACGTTATGTTTATGCTCTTGCAGCCTTATATTTACGCATGTACCCGTTTGACCGTATTGCCTCCAGCAGGTCAGGGGTACAGAATAGATAACACCGGAGGTGCAAAAAACGTGGGGATTGCCGTGCGTCTGCCCACAGCCGCGGTCAATCGGTTGGTTGTTGACTCTCCTACAGAGCAAGGCAAGCTTGATTGCCGCGGAGAATGCAACGTGGACGCCTACACCTTTAACAGCCTTCTTTAAACCGTGTCTAATTTCATGAAGGTAAGGCAAGACGACGACTTCTTTTGCTGTCGCTCTGTTCTGGAGCCGCTTAACGTTTCTTGCCCAAACTTCCGGCCACTGATAGCAGGAGAGGCAGAAGGTAGCCGGCGTCAAAGAGCCGTCCGACCTGCTTTGGAACACTATCATCGAGACGATGTTCACATGTTTTTTGGACGGCATTGAGCAAACGCAACCTGAAGATGCCTTGCTTGATTAACTTGGAGTAGGCAGACGAAGACGTGAGGAGCGGTTTCTTACCTCTGGGCTCATAGTGCCAGCAGGTATGCATATCAGAAAAATAAAGACGTAGGTCGAAAAAACGTATGGTGTTACCTTCCGAGAATTAAGATGTTAATACAAGAGGCTGAAGACACCGGTCAAACAGGGATTGTTACTTGGGTAGAAACTTTCCTAAATTCTTTTTCACTGCATTTTAAAAGGACGAGATAGTCTTCACAAAACGAACATTTTTTACCATACAATTGCCGCGCATCTTTTCCTGAAGTAACCTGTCATAGTGGGCAAAGAATATGTCGCTAAGGACAGGGACTGCACATGAGCGTATACACACACCTTTTTTTTTTCAGGTAGGTAAGCTGGTTCCACTTAAAAAAGGACGACTTGAGATAAAAATTTAGGATTCCCAGAAATTCCTCGCTGGGCAACCCGATTTGGTTTTGGAAATTAACTACACAATTAATGTCGATAGCTTCTTCAACACAATTCAATAATTCCTGGTGCGCCAACGAATATTATAGGTCGCTGATATCGATGGAGAATCCTTTAGGGTCCTTAAACGCATACGCGCTTAAAAACAACAATATGCTCAGACCCCTCAATTGCAAAACGATCAGTTACCTCTAAATGCTTTAGTTTGTTTTAGTGTGTTTTATTCTCACTAAGGCCCTCTACACCTTGATTTTTACCTTATACGTTTTATAGATTTTACCGCTATTGCTTTTTATCTCTCATTATTGTTAATCCATTGTTTATCTTGTGTTCCATCGATGGCTGTTTTTCACCACAATTTCAACCATTAGCAAATGTTTTACCTTACTGACGTGACTATCTTCCGACAGCCGGTGACTGAGCACAATATTTATCGATGCTCCACCCCCTATTCTCTTCGCTACATAAACTCTGCCTTTTACAATAACCCTCAGTTTATAGTCAGCGCCTTGTGTTCGTGCTTTTGTATGTCTCTGTGTCCCGTCCTTTGCCCTGGTTCTTAAATATGCATAACCAACTAGCCCGCCAAGTCGTTCTTATTAATTTCATCTCTTGTTCTTCGGGCTCTGTCATCTTTCTGAATTGTTATCCAAGCCTCCTGACTTCTCTAAGCACTCTTGCTGCCTGCCGGTGCCGTACCCTCTTTTTCTGTATCCGCCACAAGTTCCTACCCCCCCGACGTTTTGACTATATTTGGCGGATTCTCCCCGGAATCCTGTGCCTACCGTCGGTGATGTCGGCTCATCTGACGAAGCTCTTACAGTTCTTAGCCAGAGACCGAAGTTCGCCGTTGAAAACAAGAAGACATCAGTAGAACTTCTGAGCCTCGTGAGGCAAGTGGCACAACGAGCTCCGAAATGCAACAAGGACAGGTGCATCTCCGAGGGCGTTAACCTCCTGTTCAAGCGCCAGTCGTTTTTTGGACGCTGCCAGTACGCCAAACTAACACCATCCTTCAAAGCCATGGACTCTTTCTGCTCCCCTCTGGCAAAGACGGTGGTTTCACCGTGCTTAGAACTGGCGAATATAACACGAGAGCCTTCACCGCCTTAGAGACTGTATTCGAAGGAAAGGAAGCTTTCAACCTGTCCAAAGTAAAAAGCCAAGCACTTCGTCTCTGTAAGACCGCTAAACTTGATACGCTAGCGTGCTCTGTGAAATCCAATAGACAATTAACAGGTAATGTGTTATTCTCTGCTAAGACGCACAAACCAGGCTGCCCGTTTACGGTTATCGTATCCAAGCAAGAATCCTGGCAGACGGTACTCTCTACTTTCATTAAGCACTAACTAAAGCATTTAGAGGTAAATGATTCTTTTGCAATTGACGGGTCTGAGCATATTATTCAGTTTTTAGGCGCGTATCCGCTTAACGACCTTAAAGGATTCTCCATCGATATCAACGACCTATATTATTCGTTGCCTCACCTGGAACTATTGAATTGTGTGGAAGAAGCTATGGACATAATTGGCGTAATTAATTTCCAAAACCAAATCGGGTTTTTCAGCGAGGAATTTCTGGGAATCCTGAATTTTTATCTCAAGACCTCCTTTGTTCAGTGAAACCAGCGTACCTACCTGCAAAAGAAAGGTGCGTGCATAGGCTAATGTGCAGCCCCTGTCCTTAGCGATCTGTTCCTTGCCCACTATGACAGGTTACCACAGGAAAAGATGCGTAGCACTTATGTTGAGAAATTTTTCGCTTTGTAGACGACTATGTCGTCCTTTTAAAATGCAGTGAAAAAAAAATTAGAAAAGTTTCTACCAAAGTACAATCCCTGTTTGACCGGTGCCTTCATCCTCTCGTATTAACATCTGTATTCCCTGAAGATAACAATAGTGTTTCCTCGACCTACGTCTACTTTTATGATGTGCACACCTGCTGGTCCTATGAGCCCAGAGGTAAGGAACCGCTCCTTTCGTATTTGTCTGCCCACTCCAAGTTAATAAAGCAAGGCATCATCAGGTTGTGTTTGCTAGATGCCGTTCAAAAAACATGTGAACTTCGGCTTAATGATAGTGTTCTCAAGAAGATCGGATGGCTTCTTGACGCGGGCTACCCTCTGCCCCTCCTGATATCAGTGACAAGAAGCTTGAGCAAGAAACGTTCAGCGGCTCCAAAACAGAGCGACAGCAAAAAAAGTCGTCGTCTTGTTTTAACTTCATCAAATCAGAAACGCTTTAAAAGAGGTTGGTAAATGCGCAGGCGTGCACGTTGTTTTCGCCGAGCCAAACAAGCTTGCCTCGCTCGGTAAGAGTGTCAACAACCAACCGATAGACCGTGGCTGTGGGCAGACGCACAGCAATCCTCACGTTTCTTTTGCCTCCATTGTTTTCTATTCTGTGCCTATGACCTGCGGGAGGCAGTACATCGGCCATACAGGTTAGATGCATAAATATAAGGCTTCAAGAGCATAACAATTATGTAAGAAACACTAATTTCTTGGAATATGGCCAATCACTGCCAAAAATATGAAAAGAAATCTTGCGGCCCTGTGTTGCATAATTGTTCGATTATCGGCAAAGGACGAGATTGTGCGTCTAGGGAGATAATTGAAACTATCAAAATCCGCCGTGCCAAGCACCACTGTTTTAGCGCACCAGCAATTTAAGCGCCTCCGGGCATGCGTTGTGGTGGTCCCTTTCCTTTCTTAGTGTTTTATTGTTCATCGCCTGGCTCTTTGGTGAATTTACAATTTTACTGGTTTTAATTGTTTCTTCACCCATAGTCATGTTACTCCTCATAATGTTATACTTTTTAAATAGTTTGGGGATTTGACACCTTTTAGGCGCTTATCATTGCTTTTGCCATTCGTTTTCAGTTTTTTTTTATTGTGTTTTAATCTAACTAAGGCCCTCTAGACCTTAATTTTTATCTTTTTATGTTTTATAGATTCTACCGCTATTGCATTTTGTCTTCGTTTTCCATTATTGTTAATCTATATTTTAGCTTGTGTTTCATCGATGGCTGTTTTTCACCACAATTTCAACCATTAGCAAATGTTTCACTTACTGACGTGACTATCTTCCGACGGCCGGTGACTGAGCACTATATTTATCGAAGTTCCACCCCCTATTCTCTTGGCTACATAATCTCTGCCTTTTTCCAGTAAACCTCGGTTGATAGTCAGCGCCTTTTGTTCTTTCTTTCTTGTGTCTCAGTGTCCCGTCCTTTGCGCTGCTCCCTAAATATGCAAAACCAACTTGCCCGCCAACTCGCTCTTATTAATTCCAGGACTGGCCCAGTGACTCCCCCTTGTTGGGGGAGGACAATCGCAATTTTAGAAACAAAAAAACGGCATTGTTTTGAATTGTTTTTTTTTTTCGGACTTTTTTTTGCAACATTTTTGTTTCGACGTTGACATTAATACTAAGTTTTCGAGCGCGGCAGAGCGTTCAGGGCAGTACGGGTCGATCCAGTACTACACCACTTCCGGGACCGCCTAAGCGACTCCCCGTTGATGGATTAAGGACAGTCGCAATTCCAAGGTGAGACGAACTAATTTTTTTCACCCGAGCTCGCTGCTTTCTGTGTGCTTCGCACAGCAATCCTGTCATTGCGCCTGTCTTACTGCATTGTTGGGCGCCGCGTGGACGCTTTGACACTTGGGGTTACTTTACCGCGCGTAATTTCGTGTGGGTATATTATTCGGGGTGCTAGGAAATGGTTTGATTAAGAATCCCCTCTAAGGGAGGTGTCATCTGGCAAACCGTAGAACTAGTGCTACTACCTAAAACGGTGGACCGGCGCTGTTTCTGCAACAGCCGATAAGTGGCGCCGCTTGGGCACATATCTTCGATAGGATCGAACCGCAGATCATCGCCAATTTATCGCTTCTCGGCCTTTGGGCTAGGATCAAAGTATAGTACATCTCGGCCTTTTGGCTAAGCCCGTAGGATGAGAGGACGTCATTTTATCTGGTTGGAGGGGTCATGCTGCCCGTCTAGGGTGACACCCCCTCCGTTCCTGTGGTACCGTTGGTCCTGCTGCCCTGGTGCCTGGCCTGCTGCCTGGTGTCCTGGGCCCTTCACCTGGCGGAACCCCCCCCCCCCCTTGTGAGGTCCAGCTGCCCGGATTCCTGCGGCCTGCGGTGCTTGGCCGGGTTTCCTGCCTGGCGCCCCGGTCCTGCGGTGATGGACCACCAACCGCCGAGCACTCGGCCTTCCAAGGCCCAGTGATTCACTTTCCAGTTGCCGCAGCCTGCTCCTGCAGACGACATCATTGATGCCCTCGAGGGTGTCGTTGGTGTCGGGGGCTGCAGTACTTGCAGCACCTCGGCGGAACCAAGTTCCTGGCTGCTGTTTCTTCAATGGCGCAAGCCACCAAAGTTGTTGCCGCGGGCGCTGTGCTCGTCGGCAGTCATCATGTTCCGCTGGTGCAGGTTGCTGCTCCGGTGGTTTTTGTTACTGTTTTCAGGCTGCCGCCATGTGTCAGTGACGATGCCCTTGCGGCACCATTGACACCTTGCGGAAAGGTGCGGGCCATCACTGAGCCCGGCTTCAAAGGAAAGAGTCACATACACAATGGGTGTAGTCTAGTGAAACTGGACATGATACAAGCTCCACCGAATTTTCTCTCTGTCGCGGGCTATCGAGTTATGCTCGAATACCGCGGCACGAAGCGGGTATGCTCGAGATGCGGGGGAGAAGGCCACATGGGTGCGGCTTGCCAAGCGACCAAGTGCGGACGCTGCTCCGCGTACAGACACAGCATGGAGACCTGCAGTATTGCTTGCAAGCGGTGTAGTGGGGCGCATATGCCACATCGGATTGCGTCCTGCCACGCACATACGCTACGGCTGTAGCAGCGGCTGCTGCTGCGCACCACAAAGGGCCAAGCGGTGCTGCTGCGTCTCCGCAGGAACCGTTGGGTGGTGGCCACGAGTCTCGAGACTCCGAGCCTGATGATGATAAAGCTTCAACGATCACCATTGCTGCGGATGAGCAAGGAGCCGCCGCCAACCTAGGTTCCGATGACGAAGAAGGGTCCCGATTACCGGAGCCCATCCATGGAAGAAGCTTTGTTCGAGCCGGATCTCACCGCTGCGCAACGGACACTAAGACCTCCGGGGAGGTGTCCGAGTCCCTGACAGGAGACTCTCCGTTGCACACACCCATTAAACCGCAGGTGGGATCAGGGAGAGCCAGGAGTGAAGAACGGCTTTTTTCTGGTTCGTTAGCGGTTGCGATGCCCCAGCGACCAACTAGTGGGGACTCCTCGCTTCGGCCAACACGGAAGACGTCCGGTGCAGAAGAGGACTTGGCAAAGCGGACTCTTTCTTGGGATAGCGGATCGGGCCCGTGCGGCTCGGCGCTGAAGAAAAAGCCCAAGAAGGTGAGTGGCAATGAGACAAGCGAAATGAACACTAGGCCGCCGGAGAATTAAGCACCATGGCGCCAACAAAAAAGCGACAGGACCGTAACGGTCCACATCCCTCCTTTCCGATCGTCAGTGGTCCCGGAGTCCACTCCAAGGCGCCATCAAGGGATCACCACCCTGGCCTGTCGACTCGGGCGGAATGGGGGACGAACGATGGACAGCGTACCGGTTGGGACTGTGTTGGCACGTGAGTGACTGTGTGTTTTTCCACAGCCGAGTGCGCCGACTGGACCCCCTTGCAACCCAGCCGTTGGTAACGGTTGGCATCGTCGTCCTGCCGCCGCGGGGCCGCCAGCCGAGGCGTCTCATGGACCAGGGAGCCCTCCCGTCTCAGTGCCACTACAATGTTGCGACTTCATGGACGCTACCCGCCGCACCGTGCTGTGAGTCTGTCCGCATTGTTTGTTCTATACTTTCTCGGTTTCGTTTGTTATTTGAGTTCATTCTATTTATTTGTCATGGCTTATTTTAAGTTTGTTACCTTTAACGTTAAAGGGTTTCGCAACCCGGACAAATAGCGCGAAATTATTCATTTTGCGCGATTACACGAAATTGATGTTTTATTTTTGCAAGAGTGCTATTTACGTACCCCATCTGTTGTATTATCTTTTCGTTCGCGCTTTCATGTTGATGCATTCTTTTCGCTAGCAGACTCACGGTGTTGTGGAGTAGGGGTTATTTTCGTATCTCCCGCTTTTCGCAATGGAGCGCATTGCACATACGGTCCTGACAGGCCTGTTATTGCGGTAGATATGTTCTTAGAGGGGCGGAAGACGCGATTCGTGAACGTGTACACTCCGGTTACAAGGGCACTCAACAACGACTTCTTCAAATCCATCACACCCTTCTTCCTGGATTCCACCCCTCACGTTTTGTTGGGAGATTTTAACTGCGTCCTAGACTCGGAGCGGGACATTAGAGGACCAGGTCAGGGCTCATCCTGCTACCAGCCAAAAGAGCTACGGAAACTCGTGCGCCAGGTCCACCTCTCGGATGCGTGGGTGGAACTTCATGGAGACGAATTTGTTGCCACTCGCACGAGCAGACGTAGCTCTAGCCGTATAGACAGAGTCTACGTCCCCCCTTCTCTGACACCCCTCCTGGTCTCCTGCGAGGTGTTAATTCTCCCGCAAGATATGTCAAAGCTGAGTGACCACGCACCTGTCATGGCCACATTGAGGTGTTCGGAAGGCCGCCCGACGCGCCCAACTCTATGGCGTATGGACGCGTCGTTAATGCTGGACGTCAAGAGCTTCAGCGACATTCGGGCGGAGGTGTCCAGCTCCGTTGCTGACATCAACCAGCTGTCACCCGAGGGGTGGGACAACCTGAAGACGGAAAGGCGGGCAATTCTCGTCCGGGCAGGCAAGGAGAAAAGTGCACTGCGCACTGCCGCACCGAACGATGTGCTAAGTAGAATGAGGATAATTCAGTGCCGACGAGTTAACGTTCGCCATGCGATAATACCTGGACATCTTGAGAACCAGATGTCATCGCATCCTGCAAAAGGGGTATCAGGATACGCAAAACAGGGATGTGTCGCTCACAGCTGAGTGCACGGCTGATTTGATGCACAGCCGAAGCACGCGCAGGCACGATAACCGAACGGCGTGGGTGGCGAGTGTAGACGTGGGCGATGGAACAATGTCCGAGGATCCGGCCGTAATCGCGCAAGTCTTCCGCGAACACTTTGCCTCGCGATTTACGTCGGGCCTCCGAAATTAAGCCGATGGAGTGACAGGTATTTCCACCTTCTTTGACAACTTACCGGCTCTGCCCGAAGCCGAGGGTGCGGCACTTTATGCCCCAGCATCGCGTGCGGCAGTGTTTGAAGTCCTACGAGACATGACACACTCATTCGCGCCTGGTGCGGACGGCATTATGGCGGCCTTCTACTGGAAGTTTGACGTTCTTGGCAGCCTGATAACCACTCTGGTAAACATGGTCATCCGGAATGGAGGGAAACCTGCCTCCTTCACAGCAGGACATATCATCTTGATCCCCAAAGAAGGAGCATCGCCGATAACGTTATTGAACAGTGACTACAAGTTGATTACTTCCCTGCTCGCCAAGCTCCTCCGGCCTTTTTTGGCAGATTTAATCTGCCCTTCCAATCGTCGGCGGTACAGGAACGCTCCGTATTTGCCGCGCTCACGTTCACCCGAGACGTGTTTGCATACGCACAGGAAAAAAGAGTGAGCGGAGTAATCGTATCGCTGGATCAGGCTAAGGCATTCGACAGGGTCGAACACCCGTACTTATATCAAGTCCTAAGGGTGCTATGGGCTCCCCGAAGAATTCATAGGGACCATAAAGCTCCTCTACGAAGATGTGTTGTGTGACTTGATATTGAACGGAGAGGCGCTCCCCAATTTAGCTGTCACCCGAGGTGTGCGACAGGTTGCCCATTGTCACCAGCACTGTTTGTCCTGTCGCTGGACCCACTGCTGCGGCGCGTCGTCAGCGAGCGTCGCATCCGCGGCTTTCCGGGGATAGGACAGGACGAGGAGCAGATAATGGCATATGCGGACGATATCTCCCTGCTTGTGCCTGACGGGCAAAGCCTGCAGAGTTTCCTGACAGTTTTCAGGGAATATGCATCGCTCTCGGGAGCGAAACTGAACGTGGAAAAAAGTCGCGCCCTCTGCTTTGGCAGTTTCCAAGAGGCGCTCCCAGACCCGATCCCCTTGGTGGAAGCTGTTAGGGTACTGGGAGTCCTCTTTCAAGAAGGAAACGTATCCCCAGCCACTTGGAGCCTGGCCATCGACAAAGCCAACAGGGTATTCTCAAACGCAGCGCGTTTTGACTTGTCTACGGCCACCAAAATCGCAGTTATTAAGAACAGCGCGCTTGCCTTCGCGCTTGCCTTCGCGCTTTACGTAGCAAGGGTGGCAGTGATGCCAAGACGCACGGCAGGGAGACTCTCCTCCCTAGTAGGCACCTTCTTCTGAGGAGGACAGACGGCCCTAGTGGCGCGACAGCTTGTTCAACTTCCCCGTAATAGGGGAGGCCTCGGAATGCCATGTGTCCAAACGGTTGCACGGACTGTGATGACCAAGCTAGTCGTGAGCCTTTTGGACAAAGAAGACTACCCAGGACGGCCCCTACTGTTATACTGGCTGAGCACTGCGGGGAGGGCCTTCACTCCTCAGACATTTGGGACCGCGAGCGGAAACGCCGCACCCCTTCTACCAGGTGGCCGCCAGGTTTCAAGAAACCCTCAATGTAGAGGTGCCAGATGTAAACGTAGAAGAGGTGCCGCTAACAGAAAAAGTGGCCTCATGGCGTGCGCTCGCCTCAGCGCAGAAGAGGCAGAGCGAACTGATTCTAGGAGCTGGAGATCATGGGCCACGAGCACAATGCCGGATCAAGTCAAAGAATTTGAGTGGCGACGGCGGTGGGGCGTGCTCCCGACTCGGGACCATCTCTATCGATGGGGGTTTGTCCCCAACAGCTAGTGCCCGGAGTGCGGAGCACCGGAGATAGGGGATCATTTTGCTTTTGAGTGTCGCTTATCGAAAGTTATGTGGCATCTAGTCTACCGTATGTTTTCGGTGCCGGGAAAACAACCGCGGGGTGCATTTGCGCGGCTTGTGGTGGCAGGTACCTTTTTCGTCCTCTGGAAGCGCCGTTGCCTGGCGGAAGCCCGCTGGCAGCAGGCACTAGCCATGTACCTGGCGCTGCAGAGCCTGCGCCTTCTGCTCTGGGGATACCTATCAGAGCGGCTCGAAGTAGATGGGGAGGCGCGGTTTCTGCAGCGCTGGCACACACGTTTTTTCGTCGTGAAACCAAATGGGCTAACCATGCCGACATTGTTGTATTCATCCCACAAGTAGCGTGCATTGGATAACTTGTATGCATGTACATCCCCCCCCCTTTCTTTCCCCTTCTTGTGCATTTGGATAGCAAGATTTGAGTTGTACTCCATTTTATTATTGTATCTTTTGTATCCTTTTCGTACAAATTGATGTAAAGTGTATAAAAGTGCAAGCAGACCCTGTATGGGTTGAGACTGTTGATGTAGAGTGATTTGCAACATCTGGATTGTGTCGGCATATTGTTTTGTATATTTATATAAGTGTTTGTATTGACAGGTCCACATTGTCAATGTATTGTGTTTTTTTATGCGTTTGGAAGCCAATAAACTTCTCTTTGTATAGTACTGGACCTACCGGTCAGTATATCTCAGCCTTTGGCCAAGCGGTGAGCTTTAGTCGATGCTAGGGGTCGGGACCCTACTCAAGGTCTCGGTTCTTAGAACCAGCCTTTAACCATTCCTTTTCCGGCAATGCTAGGGTCCGCCTTGCCCATCGGATGATTGGTTGCCCTGAACGGCTGGCGTGGTGGAGCGCTGCTCCTGCACTTGACCTTCTCGTCACGACACTGCCTGATCGGCTGTTCTCATGTGTGGCTGGGTCTTTTGTATGCCAACGGATTTGGGAGCAGTCTCCCATTTTCATTGACATTCCGAAGACTTCGTAAACCTGGAAAACACCCCCCCCCCCCTTATGGATGCTCCTGATCTAGGGGAGCCCATGACCATTTTCTCCTTCCAATGTCCCAAGCATTGTCGAAAGCCACCTCTGTTCGTAACAGCTTAAAGGAGCCCGAAACAATTTTTAAGCACATAATTTTGCCTCTTGGTTACGTAGATTTATTTATAGTGACACGATCAACGGTGGTTGTTTTGTGTATTATCCAGTATTTAATATTTTAATTTGCTCGTGACAGCGAGTACAGACCACTGATGGTGCGAGCACACAGTGGCCATTTTTGGCAGGGTCCGATTTGATGATTCGACGAACAGTAAATTCATGGCCAATTGAACTCATGAATAAAGATCCGCTTTGTCATGTTCTTGCGTTTACTAATATACTTACAAAACCAACATATTTATTTTAGATCAAAGCACTTCAATTAAAATGTTACAAAAGAAACGCTAAGGCTCTATTTTCCTGAATCCAAGAATTTTGCGCCCCTTTAGTAGAAATAGCTGCTCCTGTAGCTCCTGTTTGCCCATGTGTTTGCCTCACGTGGTTTGCCATTTGCCTATTCTTCGTGGCTTGTTGTACGTGGCTCTTCGTATCCTAGTAGGCTGTCCTGCCTAGACCGATCGGTTTTCGCTGGTGAGGCCTGGTTGTAGCCTGGTTATATTTCGTGCTGTCATGAAGAAATTTTGCGCGGTCCCAGGCTGCTCGAGCAGAGGAGGCGCTGGAGAACTGTCATACCACAGATTTCCTTCCCATAATGAACGAAAAAAATGTGGTTAGAAGGGGAGGAGGGGGGGTGCGCGGAGTATATGCCTAGCACGCGCGTTCCCTTGTCTCTTGCCGCAAGGTCTGTTGACGCAACAAAGCGGATGAAATGTGTTTTTACCCCCCCTGCTCTTTTTGTTCCCGACTGACTTGAACCCACATATGGCAAGCGCAGTTGATAAAGAAAATGGAATTGGGCCCCCCACGCTAAATATTATTTGGGATGTGCACCTTTTGATTTTGGTCTTAGGTAGCAAAATATGGACGCAAAAACAAGTGTAAACCATCCTATTCGGCTTGAAGCGATGTACAGCTATAATATAATGCAGCGCATCTTTCGAAAGCATGTTCCCAATGTATTTTCCTAATGGAGAGTGTGCCAGACCTTGATCTTAGCATGTTGCTACCAACGATCTGGGCAAGTTGCGAGAGGCTAGAGCTACCACTCATCTCAATGGTATATGAAGTTAATGTGGTTAAAAAACTGCCATTGAAATAGTGGTCTGCAGCTCATATTACTTCGTCACTGCATATTTCATAAGCATGTAACAGATATTGAAGAAGCAGACCTTGATGAAGCCTCTGCACCTGAAGTAACATCTATCACAAGCCTAAATGTGAGCATTTAAATTTTATGTGTATGGTGGGATGTGTGCAAAAAAATTTGTGCTATAAAACAAGATTTTACATTGGTTGCTGTGGCACAGACTTCATCATTTTCCCATAAGATAGCAGCTAATGTGAAAATTGGGGCTTCACTTTTTCAACTTGACGTGTCAGGCTCTAATCTGCACGCCAGAGAGAAAGTATGTAGACACATTAGCTGAGCAATGTTGTATTTTGGCACACAAGTTTTTCATTTTTCCCCATGTATTCATTGCAGCCTTCGACAAGTTACAACGCAGACCACGACTACTGCAGGCAGGCTATAGCTTCAACACAAACTGATGAGACTTTTGTGGATCAAAATTCAATAGGTAAATTTTTAGCTGCTTCAAAGATTACTTTATCTCATTGTGTATGCATAGCTTATACTGTTTCATTTTACCACGACATTGATAGCAGGCTTGAATTTACTGTACTTGGTTGAGCGCCATCATGCTTATCATTATTGAAAATGCCTCACTTTGCCCTGAGGTGTGCAGGCCGGCTTCCAGGTTAATGTCGTGAAAGATCGATGTACGCACACAGAGTCTGTGTTCTCTGAAATGGTCTGCAGAAAATGCAAAAAAGGTGGAACAACAGGTGAAGCCTTGGACACATCACTAGAGCTTGTTGGAGACTATGCGAATAGAAGGTGCTCAACACCAGTGGATAATTTGCCAAATGTGTCATTGCATTCAGAGATTGAGCCATCCCCTTTGAAATTTCCTGCTGACGACACCTACGAACCATCCTTGATGAGTCATTTTTTGTGAGTGTCTATTCTCTATCTCTATACTAGTAGCAACTGGGTTTTTTATTATGGATTTATTACACTAGATGTTACCTATATAGGCAGCACAAGAGCCCGGGCCAATATTGTCAGTGAGTTGGCAGAGATCAGCCCTATGTAGGCCCAGCGCTGCCATCCTATGGCTGGTATTGGTTGTGCCATTCTATAACACGTCCAACACTGGCCCTGCGGATGCCATTGGTAACCAATATTGTTCGTACCTATTTATAATGATAACAACATTGGCCCGTCATATCCGACGCCCTCACAATATCGTTGGTGCCATTATACAAGGATGGCAATGATGGGCCTGGATATCCGGCGTATCGCCGGTGTTGGCGCTGCCATGAGATAAGGATGGCTATAACGGACAGCATTAGCCGTCAGTCCACTGATGCTGGCCAATATTCGGCATATGCTGGACAATAATGTGAGCTCTGTTACAATGGCCCGCCAATGTCAGATATACACTGGCATACCTTACATATCAACGGTATTGGCATTGCCGTTTCATAAGGATGGCTATATCGAACAGCGTTAGCCATTACTCCACTGACATTGGCTAATATATGGCATATGCTGAACAATACTGTCAGTTCTGTTACTATGTCCCGCCAGATGCATTGGCATACACTTTAGTGAACATTGTCTTGTCTATTTCACCTACTGGTCAATATTAGATGCAAATTAGCATGTGGCTGGAAATATTCCGTGGGAAACCGCATTAGAGTGTTTTTGCGGTTTGCAAGCTCATTTAATACTTGGATTCGTTAACTGTGCGGTTATAATCGATGTTTTCAAGTTACCTTTGCAATTTTAAATGCTTTGGAAATCTTGTGTATAAATAGTTAAAGTTCCACGGTGCTAGTTTCCGTCGTGTTTGCTTTAATCCCACCTAGCTGTTGTTGATGTTGCTTGGGATTACACCATGTTCTTTTACACTAGATCTTCATTGACTTAAGCTGGTACTGTAATCAATCCACATGTATACTGTGACGAATTTGGAGGAGACCGACGATCGGTCAACGGTGTCAAATATCAATAAGTTCACCGTTTGCTGGTCCGTCAGGGCGGCGGCGATAAATAGCTCCACGCTGACTGGGAGATTAGAAAGAATCAAAACGACATGTCATATATCGTGCATAGGCAATGGTTGCTATTTTTTGTATTCTATTCGGTAATGGTCTAGGTTCTTCCATGGCTGCTCCCGTGGCGGTTCCTGCTGCTCTGAGTGAAGAGAATTCCAAAAGTTTTAGCAAATTTCTTTGCCCCCGACTGTATTGGTTTTAACAACAGTGGCTTCAAACAGACGATTACCGCAGGACACGCATGCAGTGCGATGCAATTAATGAGCGATAAGCGTCGGCCTATTAAGGCCCGTACGCGATTCAGATCGACAATGGCGAGCGCGCTTCCATCGAAATACACTTTAAAAATACACTCTGCGGTTTAAGCTATACGAATACGAAACAACGCAGCACATACTTTCGCAAAAACGATTTAACAATGGTGATCTAAATTAAAGCTGGGTTATTGAGCGGTAAATTAAACGTCGGTCCGCACATGCATGGACGTTCCCACATATGGCAAATCGTATCGACGCTTCCTGCTTCGTTGTCGCTCTAAGAAGTGAAGTATTAGAAAAAAATTGATAGAAAACACTGCACGTACAATCTCAGTATGAATAATATTAAGGTCATGCTGAAATGAATAACTGGGTTACAGTTTCACTTTTCTCCATCGCACTCGTTCGCACATTTGTTTTTTCTCAAGCATCCGCCCTTGTTGATGACACACCGCGCACTTCTGTTCCAGTCCACTGATGGCACTTACTCGCACCGAAATATGGTCGCACTGTTCGCTGCTTGCTAGGTGCATTGAAAACATCACAAACAAAGGAAGAACAACATGGAGGCACGGCGCCAGCAACAGCGGCGCCGACTTGCCCGAGTGGATGCGCTCTGCAGGTGGGGTTGTCGGGTTACACGCTGCGCGATGCAATCCAAGACGCAGGCCCTGACGCTCCACGTGTGGTTCAAGGTGCACACGGCCGCCGCCCGGGCGGGAATTTACGACGCAGTGCGTCAGCCGCTATACTTTAAGGCTCTATTTCTTTCATATACCTATTTGACATACGCGTAACTTACGTCTTAGGCTTTACAAGAGTAGACTCATTCCATACGTGTATAATCAAAAGTACGACTGCAATGACCATGGCGCATTAATCACTGATGGACTATCGGACACATGCGGTACTGGTAAATGCTCTGATTATCTTGAAACACTCATTCGACAAACGAGTACGCCAGCTATTTGCTAAACAAGCCGCAAATATTCAAATCACTGCAGTGGCAAAAATGATCGCAGAGCCAGCTAGAGTCGCCCACGGCACGGCGGCGGGCCGGCTTCCACATTTCACAAGAACTTGAAACGCGAAATATATCCGCGTGGTGCTTTGTCACACTGAATTTCATAGAAACACAACATAGCTTCGTGTAGCGGCCAGTATACAAGAGCGGCAGCTCAGCAGAACATTTGATTCGACGCCATGCCAAGTGCATGGATAGCATAATTTTAGAATTTCTGGTTTATTTATTCTTTTTTTCGCACAAGTGCGAAAAAAAGAAGTCTAACGTTTCTCCGCTTTTATTCACACCCCCAATTTCGCGATTCCGTCGTCGTTCACTGCAGTACAATGCTTGCGCTACATATGGCAAGCCCCGCCGGGGTGGCGAAGTGGTTACGGCGCTCGACTACTGTTCCCAAGGACGCGGGATCGAATCCTGGCCTCGGCGGCCGCTTTTCGATGGAGGCGAAAAGCAAGGCGCCCATGTGCTGTGCGATGGCAGTGCACGTTAAAGAACCCCAGGTGGTCGAAATTTCCGGAGTCTTCCACTACGGCGTCTCTCATAGCCTAAGTCGCTTTGGGACGTTAAACTCCACAAACCAACCAACCAACATATGGCAAGAAGGAATAACTGTAGAGTTCAAAAACTAAATAAAGCAGTCGTTGTTTTACAATTAAGCTTAATTCGGTATCAAAGCTTATTTATTCTCTAACTACCTCCGTGGTGGAACAGTTACAGGCGTGCGCGGCGAAGGTAGTTTTTTTTTTTTTTTTTTTTACAAATATTGTGTATGGAGAGAAGATACCCACATGTACACGGATTTGTTAGCATTAAAACGAAAAAAAAATGTGAAAGAAAAGACTGAAAAAACAAATGAAATACGAAAAGGTACAGTGGGTATATTAAAAACTGGATTACAATGACATCTTTATTTCGCGCACACGCTGGTTCGCAGTTTTCCAGCGCCTGCTCTCCGTGCTGACGCACCGCTCAATCCCGTCCTCGCGCACATCGCACTCCTGTCGTTCCCCGGATCGCACTCTCTCACCGCATGCGATGCGAGCAAGGTCCGAGGTTGCATGCGCGCGTCTAAATCCACGCAGGTGCGCCAAAGCGGTGGACGGGTCGACGCACCACTCAGGGTCCAAGGGGCGGCCGCCGCCCAGGGGAAGGAATTGCGCAGTAATAAAAAGACGAACGCTAACAGACTGGAGACTTCTTTCAATCATTTCCGGGCTCTCATAACAGGTTGCATAAAGAAATGTGCTTTTACCGCCTTTTCTTGGCCAATAAAATATACGCTAGAAACTAAACTGTGAGAAAGAGGCAAGCGCCTAATGAATCAGGCCAATAAACGACTAATCTAGCAAATAGAATGATGCTGACGGTGCGGATATATGAAAAAAAAATGTAAGCGTCGTATGCAACTAGCTTATAAAGAGGTGGCAAGTCGTGGTACTGAGATGCTTAGCTCAATAATTTAATAATTTTCAACAAACTTGCTTCAAATCCTCATTTCAGGGTGATTGAAATATTCCACTCGATTGAGCACTATTTGAAAGCATTTTCGTTGGCTAGCAAACTATTCGTAGTAGAACACAGCATTCACAAAATACAACTTGAACAGGCTTGGGTGTTGTAAACAAAACAGCTAGGCGCCTTTCCAGGGCGACGATGAGCTTCGCTGCTGGCACAGAGCCCTACATAGATGAGCAGCAGCAGCAGCGCATCGTTCAAGATTGGTTCAGGTCCTGTCATCTAGGAAACGCTTGCTAAACGGAGGGTACTGAACCGAGACCATCGAGCTGCTGAAAAAGCGATTACTAAAAAACTCAAAGGATGACGCGACAATCGCTTAGCCGGCACGACGGCGACAGTTGTATTTTGTTTCAAAGAGGGCGCTCCGTTCTTTCGTCCATCCAACGGCCACTCGTTCGCTCGGCTCGACGTTCGGTGGCACCACGCACGGAAAATGCTTCTTTCTTCAAGAAATATGCCATGTAAGTTTTCAAATTTTTTCCTTCAGATTTCATAAAGCGTTTGTGTATATTGAAGCAAAATATTAGCCTCTTAGATTGAGTATTTTTTAAATTACAAGTGTTGTCTAACATTTCATTGTTGCTGCAGGCTGCGTAAGCCATGTGCTAGGGAGATTTGTCTTCTTTTAGCATATTTCTTACGTTGTTAACTTTTCAAAAGTGGTTCATAAGTGTGCGCGACTTGATCCCGATCATTTTGCAGCTTATTTCTAGTTAAACCGTTACTGTTTTGCAGAGTACTAATTTCCTAAAGTAAACAACTGCGTGACATCGTAGCCCTAATAGCCAACTTCGGATATTCACGGCGTTACAGTGGCTGGAATGGCGTATAGCCGTCGCGTGGCTCGGCCGCTCGGGTGACCTCGGGCGGTGTCTGCGGATTACGGTCAAAAGCATATTTTCTCGTGTCTGGTGCGATAAAACGCTAACCGCATGAGTCGCGCGGCAGCACGATGCGCAGTGCGCTGAGGACCGCTAAAGCATTGTCGCTCGGCGCTGTCGCCCAGGTTCTGGGTTTTTAGAAAATGGCTCATCTGGCCGGAACCAGCTCGCGAGGCAGCCAATCGCAAAAGGCTTTGGGGTACTCACCTTCGTTGTTTTCTTTTTTTTTTTGTTTCTTTTTGCATGAAAAGTTTGTTTCCCTACTCCGGTATGAGCGAAAATCCTGCAGACGCTCATTTCGTCTGATCCGTGCATATATGAGCGCATCGAGACGGTTTAATAAAAGCTTGGTAGAGTAATATTGCAAAAAATAAAAGGCTAGTGTGGTTAGATATTGCTAATTTTCGAGAGTTGCAGAAAAACGCCACTGCTTTCAATCATGTCTGCATCGCATTATAGTAGCACGCCGCTGCGCTGGGACCATTTTTTTTTTGGGTGGGGGGGGGGGGGGGGCTCGACGCTTTTCAAGAAATTTCATGAGTGTTGCTTTTTAGTGCAAGAAATTGGATATCGCGTAACTGTACTTATTTACCAAACGAAGAGGCGGCGCTAACAAAGCAAGGCTGAAAACGCGTCTCTGTCGCTGAGGTCCTTTTCTCTGTGCGATGTGCACCAGCGGCAGCGACAGGCGTTGGCGTCGTCGTCGCGCGATGCATCGCCAGGGATTGTCTCCTATCTTTTCTTCCTGTATCGTTGCTTCAGCTGCAATAGATCAGTTGCAAAACCTACAAGTCAGCTTCCCTGTGCGGCAGACATTCCTGCACAATGGCGGCATAGACCTTAATAGTTGGGTACAGTGCTAGCACATCGCCTGACGGGTAGGGCAATTGCCGCACCTCTTGCCCATTCGTCACAGTATTATTCGCGTGTGCATTGTCGCCCCACTATTACCCTCTCCGGTTAGTGTCCCTTTTCTAAATTTTCTTTCTTCACCCCTAGGGTGACAGTGCTCCCCACTTTATTCCAGTGTTAAGAATGCCCGAAAACCTTTCTCTGACAATGGCCTGTGCGTGGGGAACTGCATCCCAAGCAGCGTGGAGTGTGGTAGATGCATGTACTGCACCTAACTATTATTCCTGAATCAGGTTCTGTCGCCACTGTGCACGAATTCCTGCCTCACAGGGAAGCCGACTTGTAGGTTTTATAACTGGTCTGTTATAGCATGTCCAGCAGGGCCGGAGCCTTCAGTGTGAGTGATGGGTGGGCTCAGGCAATTTCTGTTCCAGGCCGGGTTCGGGTTTGTAGCATGAGGCCCAGGTCGGGCTCAAATTTTATGACCGTGCACACTTCTAGTCGCGTCGGTTGTGTAGCACACGTTTGGCGCCCGTGCCTGCTTTTAATTTTGTTCTTCGCACCATGACACTTTGCTCCAGCATCAAGACTGCATGAAACATCAGTATGCATTTTCCGGTCGTTATGCTAACTGATCGCCCCACCGCCCTGGCACAGCTATGTTATACCATGTGTAACATAGAGTTGCAATTAGTGCATTTTTTGAGACAGTTTTCAATTGAAATTATAGATTAACTAAACAGAGAAGAGCCGTGGTATGCTGTTATCACGATTTAGAGGCATCGATTTAATGGAGACTTTCTTTCCTTGCAAGCTGCTCCACTTGTATCATCGCACTGCTTTTGCACAAGCATTCATCTGCCATCAAAGGGGTGCTGCCTGAATGTGAGGCAGACAACATCATCAACATTTTGGTGCTGCAAACCTGTCAACAACTGTGGGAGCCTTGCCATGAAACATGCTGTGTGTAAGGAAACATTGCCTCGGTAGGTATGACACATTGCCTTTGTTTTGCATTATATAAAGGCTTTAAATGCTCTGCTGGCGTTTTACTAGCTCAAAACTTACTTGTTCAGAAGTCTTGCCCACCAGTATGCAGAAAATAATATCCTTCATGTCCCTTGCAGTGCTTTAATAGCTGGTGCTATATTTCATTGCTTTATTTCAACAGTATGTGACTATTTCAAGTTGAGGCATTATTGAGTGAACCTGTGGTGTAATAGCACAATAACAGACATAGCTTGTTGAACTGACGAAGTAGTAGTCATTTGCGTAACATGGGAGTGCAGGTGCTTTAAGTGGTGGAATATTTAGCATACTTGATTATGCTTGCATTACAAGAATTCGCAGGAAGCCTGTATTGAGGTTGCAGAGAAGAAAGCCATTCAGTATATTGCTCAGGTTATTTGCCTTCCACTCTCCCTTCATTACTGCTGCCTGCACTGTATGTATTTGTTCATACAGACATGCAGTTACTGACTGCTTGTACATTTCTGGTTGCCTACACTGGCTTCAGCCATGTAGATGTAATATTACTTTGATGTAAACCAGGCTATTTACTTTGCTCAAAGCGACAATTATAAATAATTCTATCCCCAAGCCACTAAGATTCGCCATTAGCTCCCAACTCGCTTTATTCGCAGCTGCAATGAATTTATTCTGTAACCCTAGATCAAGACCTTTGCAGAAAGGAGATCATCATGCAATACTCGTTCAAATTTTGTAAATTTTAGAGAACATTCTGTTTGTTTTTGCATATGCTTCTGCGTTCGGAAAACAGAGCAGACTTGCTTACAGTGCAGGAGGGGTGGGCTGCAAGACAAAAGAAAATTATTAGTGCAGCTGCTCATTCAGGCGTGCATTCCTTGTGGATTTATTGCTCTTATATATGTGCACCTTTGCCTGCATGCTTGCCAGGGCTTTCCCCATAATGGGTGGCAGTGATCTTGCCGCCTACCTCTCAGGGGGACTGCCATTTTCGTACTACCTGCCCACAACCAACTCACCTCCTGGGCTTCAAATTTGTCTTACTCAAGGATGATTTTCTGTGTTTGATGTTACCAGTGACGCCATTTAAGATACACAGTGTGCATCATTGGTCCATTAGTTTCATTTCGGGATGTTGTCACCCCTTATATTCCCTACTCATATTTCTTTTTCTACATCCCCTTGCAACTGCCAAACGAAATAAGACGTATAAAACTGCCAAACTCCCGCAGTCTCTGAATGCTATGTCAAGAACAAAAAAGCTTTTGCATGTCTTAATAAAAGTAGAAATGATACCCCGATTTTTTTTTTTATCGTCATTTCTAGTCAGACGGTTTAGTGAACTGCCACATGACCAAGCAAATTGCAACTGTAAGTCCACTGAGGAGTCATGCGTTAGAGCAAGCATATGGATCTTGTGTTGCTTATCTGCTTAACTCCAAATATCCTCCTTTGTCAGACAAGATATTTTTTAGAAAACTGGGTGCGCCAGAAGAAAGCAGATTGGATTCTTAGCAGCATTGTTACTTGTTACACGTGCGTTCCACCCCTGTATACATGAACTCGGCAGAATTGGGTCAAGTACGTCTGTCGAGTGAAAAATCAATTGGTGGGTTCATGTATACACAGTCGGGTCGAGTAAAATAGGCGGCGGAGCGGGTCGAGTTAACTCGCTTGCAGGGGGTAGGTTAATTCGTTTGACCAGCTTATCTAAAGGCATGTAGACGCTGTCCAGTCAGGGAGTCTAGTTATGGGGAACTCTGGGATGTGAAAAAGCCTCTGGAGCGGCGACGAGCGTCACTCGAAATGAATGCTTTTTAGCGCTCATCAACGATAAAAAATAATCGAAGCTCTCGATAGTAAAAGGCAATGGGATCAAATACGAGTAAGAACTTGCACAATAACTTCGAATCTCGATGCTACGCTCTGCTACGATACTTACTCGCTAGAAAGCGAGTTCATGAAGACATAGCCGGGTCGAGAATGATGACCTTGCTTACTCAACGCTGATTCAACCCGGTGCTGTCGAGTCCATGTACACAGGGCTATTGTACTTGTAATTTTAGGTGAACTCTCAGTTCGTGTATTGCACATTAAATTTGAGCGATATTGGTGCTTTTTTGCGCATGTGCTGTTTTGTTCTGCAAACAATACTATTTCTCCAGACACAATCTTATTCTTAATTTGAATACAAAATATTGTCCATTTTTGAAAAAAAATAATATTTGTGAGGCTGTTAAGAAATTTGATTTTGAAATATATTCACAAAATAGCAATATTTTATAGATACTGAAATATAAAATGTGTGCGAAACAGCTCTTCAGCTAAGGATTAAACTGGTTTTTCAAGGAACTTGCGATAGGGTGAAAGTGAAAAATCACTGTCATGCTAGATGTATCGTTTTTTATGATCCCATAGTCACATCAAGCATTGTATTTTAAGGTGTGCTTAAGCAATGGAAATAATATTTGGCCTCAGATATTCAGGCAGATTACTATTCTCTATACCAACAACTATAATGAATTGGTTTGAAGAAATCAGATGCCCGAGCACCACACCTGGTTCCAGGACATAAAATCACCCATGTATGCCTAACTGAATATAATCTTGCACGTGGAAGGTTGCCGAAGGTATGGCCATATGATTAGCTGTGATGAGGGAAAATGCATACCTGGTAGGCTGCTAGCTGATAAGGAAGTACGATATCATTGTACTCAGATCTAGCATAACATTTTCCTGCCTATGCAAAGTAAATTTCTAGTATGTGCTCAATTGCTCATTGCAGGCTGACTGTAATAATTTTAGCTGAACAAGCATGCACTGTATCATTACTAGAACTTCTTGCTGGGCTTGCTCGTATTTATTTATTATAAACTGGAGGCGCCGAAACAATGCACGCACACAAGAAAAGAATGGGACAGAGTTCCACTCACAACTGATTTATTGTGCAGAACAAAGTACCTATATCTCACTGCCGGCACATGCGCAAGGAACACATTCAGTTACATCACATTCAGCATCATGTAGTTTAAGATAAGCTGTGTTCAAGAAATGCTTTCTCAGAGAAAGAGGCTGTGGTATGAGGCATGGGCTTCTTGAACATATCCTAAACTACATGATGCTGAATCGGTTCCTTGCGCATATGCTGGCAGTGACATATATGTGTACTTTATTCTGCACAATAAATCAGTTGTGAATGGCGCTCTGTCCCGTTCTTCTTTTCTTGTTTGTGGGCATGTTGTTCTGGTGTCTTTAATTTATAATGAGCACTGTATAAAAACTACTCCTTGGTACATTACAAGTAAGGCAATTGTTTATAGTAGAATGCAGCAAGCAATTAAGCTGTGAAAACTAAAAAGCTGAACTTGAAATGGTACGGTTATCTTGATAATATTATATGCGTACACATCCTTGTGAATATCTGCGATGTACACATTTCCCTCAGTAAGCTGATTGAATATAGCTTGAGTGATTCTGTCAGGGCAATTATTTCTTTATTCTGGCCGCAGTAATGTATGCGTGCCTGTAACTGGTGTACTGCAGAAAAATATTCTTTAATGTGTTCTTTAATATCATCCAGTTTCGCATGCTTAGTAATCCATATTGTCTATTGCAGGAATGTTCAAGAATGTTTTAAAAATTGAAAGTTCTGGAGCCTGAACCGTCATATTTTCAGGAACTGTAATCCTAAATGAACAGTAAGCATCCACCTGAAGTTATCGGTTTGCCGGAAGCAAGTTTTTCCTTCCAAATATCTTTCTTTTGTGTCTGGATTGGATATTATTTTGCATATATGTTTATCATCCCTAAGTCATAAGATGCTACATGCCCTTGCAGGCCCAGAAACCTGTCGCAAAGTGCTCTAAAAGAAGAATGTGTGGCAATAGGCCTTCAATATATACAGTAGAACCCCTTTATAGTAAAGCCACTGAGGCCAGCGAAAATATTTACTATATCATGGTCTTTACTGTATCAGTGGTCTGTACTGACATGGTCCTGAAAGTGCTGTCTATTAGTTGAATAGGCACTTACTGAACACGTCTTGTTGCTTAATGAAAAAAAAAACCTAAATACCTTCCATCTCGCTTTTATCATCTCTTTGTGTGATTTTTTCATTATAAAACTTTTCTACATCTTGTGGAAGTACCTCTGAAGCTTGAAGACTTGATTATTAATGCAACCAAGTTCGATTTCATGTAAAAACTAAAGCCTTGCATGAAAATGGTGTTCCTTTTTGCTCTTTCCGTCTTTTAAAGGCAGTAAATGATAAATTCGCATGGCACTCAAGTGCTGTAAGGCCTTACTCGCTGCACCCCCACTTTCTGCCACCACTGCCTCATGATTTGTACTGCACATTGCAGTGAATGTTGACCCATTTCTTTCCCTTCCCTATTTCTTGCTGCCCTTTTACTCCTTTACTTTCTGAATGGAACACGCCGCCTCCTTGCTATGTTTGTAGACAGCTTTACTTTTTTCTTCTTCGCGCTGCCCGCTTTCCCTGACTGCTCCAAGGCTTTTGTAAAGTAGGCTTCTTCTGACTGCTGCTGCGGCTAGTAGTAAAGCCACCTAAACGAACACTCTGGGTTATTGTTCTGTTTTCAAATACAAAAAGTCTTGGCCTCGCGACTCTAGGTAGTGCGCGGGAGTCGTCGCCATGGCCAGAAGCACTTTAACTGATTTTTACCAAAACATCTTTACTACAAAGGGGGAAAATGTGCAGTTGCCTATGGAAGATGAACTGGGACTTCAGTTTCAGTTATATCAGAGGTTTTACTATAGCGGGGTTCTGTTTTTTGTACTCAATCGTATAGAGCACCCAGACTTCATATGTGTTTGGATAAGTGTTGAGAAGGTGAGTTTAGATCTTATGGTGATATATGCTTGTCTTCTGTGCAGATGTCATTTGTAAGACCCACGGGCCAATCTCCTCAACAGACTGTTCCTGAATGGTTGTTTCCTGCGGGGTGCCCAGCTTACTACCTGGGCCATGCGCTTCCCCCGCCCAGTCATCCTCAGCACTTGATCCATTGACCCTTCACTGCCAAATATCATGCTCAACATAGTCCACTGCCATTTTCCATCCATGGTGGACACTGCCCTGGAGTGCACCCATGCTCAGCCTCCTATTCCTGCAACACCTCTCGCACTACAAGGCTATAGTGCATCAACCCTGCTCAACATGTCCAGCCCCTTCCATCATGACCAATGCACACTGCACCCCATCACCTCTACCTGCACTACCTGGTCATGTGCTGCTTAGTGCCCTGTTTCCAATTACACCTACCAGCCTCTCCCATATTAAACCTGTACCCAATGCCTCCTGCACTGAATTTGGCCCTCTGATGTCCTTGTGGCATGTACATGTATATGAGCTCTCAATAAAATGTTTTCGGAAAATATTTTGCTTGCCTTATTTAATTACATGCTTTTTATGGCTCCTTAGGGAGATGACATGCAAGGTGGTATTGGAAAATGACTGCATAAGAGAACTACAATTATCAGAGTGACAGTTAAGCAAATGGCAGCAGTAAGGGCAAGGGTGAAATAACTGCATGGCTAAAAGTGGCTTAACAGTGGCAGTGCCAATGCCTCGTTAGCCATTGAATACTAGTGGCATGCCAATACGTGACACTAGCGGCACGGCCAGCTGATAGCCTATGTTGGCAGTGCCAAGACTGGTGCAATGTTGGCATATAAGCCGGACCAATATATAAAAATGTAGTAATTTCTCAAAAAGCCAGTGTTACGCCAATGTCGGTACCAATTTTTGTCGACGTTGGGCCGGGGTTGGTGCGATGTTGGTGTGCTGCCTGGTAGAATGCACATGAGGTTTACGAAAATTGCATTTCTTGTCAAATTTTTTTTTTACCCTCGCTTCTGCTTGCAGCAGCATAGGTGCCCTCATTCAATAATGTAGAATGCATATGAGGTTTACGAAATTTGCATTTCTTGTCAAATTTATTTTTTACCCTCGCTTCTGCGTGCAGCAGCATAGGTGCCCTTGTTCAATAATGTAGAATGCACATGAGATTTACGAAAATTGAATTTCTTGTCAAATTTCTTTTTTACCCTCGCTTCAGCTTGCAGCAGCATAGGTGCCCTCATTCAATAATGTAGAATGCACATGAGGTTTACGAAAATTGCATTTCTTGTCACATTTATTTTTTACCCTCGCTTCTGCTTGCAGCAGCACATGAGGTTTACGAAAATTGCATTTCTTGTCAAATTTATTTTTTACCCTCGCTTCAGCTTGCAGCAGCATAGGTGCCCTCATTCAATAATGTAGAATGCACATGAGGTTTACGAAAATTGCATTTCTTGTCACATTTATTTTTTACCCTCGCTTCTGCTTGCAGCAGCACATGAGGTTTACGAAAATTGCATTTCTTGTCAAATTTATTTTTTACCCTCGCTTCTGCTTGCAGCAGCACGTGAGGTTTACGAAAATTGCATTTCTTGTCACATTTATTTTTTACCCTCGCTTCTGCTTGCAGCAGCACATGAGGTTTACGAAAATTGAATTTCTTGTCAAATTTCTTTTTTACCCTCGCTTCAGCTTGCAGCAGCATAGGTGCCCTCATTCAATAATGTAGAATGCACATGTGGTTTACGAAAATTGCATTTCTTGTCACATTTATTTTTTACCCTCGCTTCTGCTTGCAGCAGCACATGAGGTTTACGAAAATTGCATTTCTTGTCAAATTTATTTTTTACCCTCGCTTCTGCGTGCAGCAGCATAGGTGCCCTTGTTCAGTAATGTAGAATGCACATGAGATTTACGAAAATTGAATTTCTTGTCAAATTTCTTTTTTACCCTCGCTTCTGCCTGCAGCAGCATAGGTGCCCTCGTTCAATAATGTAGAATGCACATGAGGTTTACGAAAATTGCATTTCTTGTCAAATTTATTTTTTACCCTTGCTTCTGCTTGCAGCAGCATAGGTGCCCTCATTCAATAATGTAGAATGCACATGAGATTTACGAAAATTGCATTTCTTGTCAAATTTATTTTTTACCCTCGCTTCTGTTGCAGCAGCACATGTGGTTTACGAAAATTGCATTTCTTGTCAAATTTATTTTTTATCCTCGCTTCTGCGTGCAGCAGCATAGCTGGCCTCGTTCAATGATGTAGAATGCACATGAGGTTTACGAAAATTGCATTTCTTGTCAAATTTATTTTTTACCGTCGCTTCAGCTTGCAGCAGCATAGGTGCCCTCATTCAATTATGTAGAATGCACATGAGGTTTACGAAAAATGCATTTCTTGTCATATTTATTTTTTACCCTCGCTTCTGCTTCCAGCAGCATAGGTGCCCTCGTTCAGTAATGTAGAATGCACATGAGGTTTACGAAAATTGCAATTCTTGTCAAATTTATTTTTTACCCTCGCTTCTACTTGCAGCAGCACATGAGGTTTACGAAAATTGCATTTCTTGTCAAATTTATTTTTTACCCTCGCTTCTGCTTGCAGCAGCATAGGTGCCCTCATTCAGTAATGTAGAATGCACATGAGGTTTACGAAAATTGCATTTCTTGTCAAATTTATTTTTTACCCTCGCTTCTGCTTGCAGCAGCATAGGTGCCCTCGTACAATAATGTTCTGTTTTACTCCTAACATTGTTTTACGGGAAACATGCATCACTGCAGATGATTGACAGCCCGAAATCAAAAGCATCAAAATGCCCGCCGCCACAACCTACTCCTAGTGATACCAGCTGTGACGTCACAATGACTGATTACTGGGAAGACCTTGGAATTCAGGAGTCTTTGCCAGATCTTGCTGTTCAAAGGGACTTCAGCTGCCAGACAGCGCAGCACGGAGGCATACCTGAAGAAAAGTTGTGTCTGTAGACCACTTTATAAAATCTGTTCAGGTGCTTGGCGACCACCGTTGTCCTCGTTCTAAGGGAGGGCGCTTTGAGTATCAAGAGGAACGAAGGATTGGCATGTGGTCAGAGTTCAAATTCCGGTGCAATGGATGTCACGAGCTCAGAAGAGTGACTACAGACTATTGCGGAGCCAATGCCGCTCACAGAGAAGACGGCTGTTGGCATAAACGATGCTGCTGTATGGGCATTCACGAGCATCGGATCTGGCCACTCGCATCTGGAGGAGGCAATATCTCTCATGGAGATTCCTGCCATGGGCAAGGGAACGTTCCTGCGTCGAGAGGAGGCACTTGGAAAGGTTTGAGCATGTTGCCAAATTCTGTTTCTATGCGAATTTTTATGTGTAGTCTGGAATGTTTCCTTGTGTGCACTTGCTTCCCGCCCTTTTTGTTCTTGCTTACTTTATACATCAGTTGCATAGCCTACATGTCAGTTCCCTGCACAGCATATATTCCTGCAGAGTGGCGGCAAAGACTTGTTTTGGGTAATAGTTGGTAGCAGCGCTGAAACGTCGCGGGCAGAGTTATATAGCCACACTCCTCGCCCATTCGTCTCGGCAATTCCTCCCCCCCCCCTCTTGTGCACACTGTCGAGCCGCTATTACCCTATTTTAAATCTCCTTATTTATAAATATACTTTCTCACCCCCAACACACACACACACACACGCACACACACACACACACACACACACACACACACACACACACACACACACACACACACACACACACACACACACACACACACACACACACACACACACACACACACACACACACACACACACACACACACACACACACACACACACACACACACACACACACACACACACACACACACACACACACACACACACACACACACACACACACACACACACACACACACACACACACACACACACACACACACACACACACACACACACACACACACACACACACACACACACACACACACACACACACACACACACACACACACATGAGAAACAGACAGGCGGGTGTAACTTTGGACCTTTTGCAAACTCTGGAAGTCAGCTTCTTTGAGCAGAAAAAATCTTCCACGGCGTCTCAACCGGTGTTGGTTTTGAGGTCAGAAATAGCGCTCAACATTGAAAACCTACAAAGCCTGAATAATGTCGCGCCACCTTACGTCACGGTGCCACAGTAAAGGGATTAGGTACAACTCTGCCAATCCACTGATTCTGTTGAATTGTGAAACGCAGCCCTACAACCCGCCACACGGCAACGGAGTACAAGGCATAGAATAGCAGAAAACAGAGCTGCACACAAGGTTTAGACGGCCATCTTGACGAAAAAGCGTTTGCTGTACAAGAAAGCTGCATTTTGAAGCTTTGCATAGGAAATGAACAGAAATGAATATAACATGAAGGAAATTATTTGAAGGAATATCAAAAAGAGATGAAGTACTATAAATTATTTCAAAAGTTGCGATTGAAATGGCCGAAGTCTAGATGGATAATGTATGTTTCAGGCTGTATACAGCATTCGTTTGAACTGAACATATGGGCCCACGTTGAGTACGCGACTCTTACTAAGGCTTTGTTCCAATGCACGAGTCCACTCAATCGGTATTAGCGCAAACAATGTACAGGGCCATGGGCGCAGATCCTGCATGCATACTTTGAATATCAGTACACCCTACATGAACAGAAGTTGTATTTATCTTGCGCATTTTATTTTTAGAACGTGTTGGCTCCTTTTTCTTTCTTTTTTTTCTGTCACTTCTTATTAGGAATTGTCGAAGCTCCTTGAAGCCTCCGAAAATCCCCGCTCATGTTATTTTCGCTATCTCATATTCTGGGTGCAACTATAGTTTTTTTTTTCTTCACGAAAGAGTGGGAAAGCGACGTTCGTGAATCCAGTTATTATTTTGACATGGTTTGACATTTTTTGCTTACGAACTCATTTGTTCGTACATGCAGCTAAGCTAAGGGGCGTTACATTTATTTACAGTTTATCGTGCATACAATAGTGAAAAGCTGAATTTTGAAGGACAATGTCGTCAGACGTTTCTTTAGGGCATACTCGTTTCTATGTGCTAAGCAAAATACATTGTTTGCACTTGCAAGTGGCGAAGCAACTTTGAATCTGTTGGGAACAGTAACAGCTTCACGTATGCTCTATTTTCTTTCAGCAATGGAAAGATGTGCTCCTGGGTCTAATGATCGAAGCTGGCAAGGAGCAAAAGCGGCTGGCCCAAGAAGCTTGTGATTTCTTTGAGGATGACTGCACCCCAAACATCCCAGTGGCAGTTGATGGTGGCTGGTCCCACATGAGCCATGGCCACCGGTATTCTGCAAATTCTGGCGTGGCCGTCATCATCGGTAAACGCACAAAAAGGCTCCTCTACTTAGGTGTGAGGAATAAGCTGTGCAGCACTTGCGAGTTCTATTCCAGGAAAAACGTAGTGGCAAAAGAGCGCACCTGCTACAGAAACTGAGATCAAAGCTCAGGAGCCATGGAGGCGGATGTCCTAGTTGAATGATTTCAGCGAAGCATGGAGATGCACGGCGTTCAATACCGCACCTTTATAGGCGACGGAGACTCATCTGTATACCACCAGATTCAATCGAAGGTTAGCTACGGCCGTTTTGTCCGAAAGCGCGAATGTGCAAACCATGTGGTGAAGTGCTACACTTCCCGTCTGTATGCTATTGCCAAGGAGAGCAAAGGTGGCCAGCCCATGCTATCGGGTCCGAGAATAAGGCGGATAAAGAACGGGGCACGCAAGGCTGTCAGTCACTATGCCGAATTGCTGCGATAATGTCCAGGTGATGTAAGAAAGCTTGTTCCAGATTTAGCCGCTGACCTGAGAAACGGTCCAAAACACGTGTTTGGGTGCCATGTTGGCTGTAGAAGTTACTTCTGTGACCGAAGCAAGGGAGAAAACTTATTCGAGACGCTCCCTGTCATGCTGAGAACAAAGATAATGACTGCTGCCAACAGCATTTCGGAGAAGGTTGACCGTCTCATCACTGACGATACAAGCAACCTTGCTGAAGCCCTCATGTCTCTTGTTGAGGAGCTTTGTGGTGGCAAGCAGGTTAACCGATGCCAGAAGGGCTCCTATGAGCATCGTTGCCAAACTGCTGGGCTAAGCTTCCAGTTGGGGCCTCAGTGGCACGGAAAAACTAGCAAAGCAATAAGTTGCAAGAGTCCCGGTGCTGTCTACAAGAAGTATGCCGGCAGGAAAGTGGCTGAAAAAGACAAAAGATTGCCGCGAAAAAGGCGACTTTTTGACAGCCAGCATAACCAGAGGGTCCGTGCCGATAGTATCTCATCACCTCACTATGGGGCAAACTTTATGAAGCCGGACCTGCCGCCTGAACAGTTTGCTGAGAGATCAGAAGCACAACTGAAAGACCTCCAGGTTGATAAGGACGGCTGTGCACGAATTGAGGCGCAAACACGTGGGCAGGCAGACAGTTCAAATTGGTTCGAGGAAAGAAGGCTTCGCCTTACTGCTTCTAATTTCCACGCTGTCTGCATAAGAAAGGAATCAACACCCTGTGATGCACTGGTCAAGATGATTCTCGATCCAAAGAGCTTCACAAATTCTGCCACGCAACACGGTAAGCAGCATGAGAGCGTTGCACTCCAGTTGTATGCAACCGAAATGAAAAGAGATGTTCAACCGTGTGGGCTCTTTGTTGACCTTGAGTATGGATTTCTGGCAGCTTCTCCTGATGGTATAGTTGGCGACGACCGAATCGTGGAGGTCAAACGCCCCTTCACTGCAAAGGATGACCAACCCCTGGAAGCGGCACGGAAGTTCGCAGACAAGAAGCAAAAAGACGGAGATCCAGTGCTGAAACGGTCACACAGGTATTTTTACCAAGTGCAAGGCCAGCTTCATGTTACCAGAAGGGATGTCTGTGACTTTGTGGTGTACACAACGAAAGGGATGCATGTGCAAGACGTACACAGAGACGACACTTTCTGGACAAAAAAAAAATGGAAGCATTTCTGATTCGTTTTTATAAGGACTGCATTCTTCCAGAAATTGTAGACTCCCGCCTCGCTCGCTCCATGGACGTGCGCCGCCCGGAATGGAACAGGAGGGCCATTGAGGCCAGGGAAAAAGCTAACAAGAGAGGAAGAAGTACGATGTCGCATGAAGGACCTAAGGCTGACGACAAGGCCTAAACATTATACGTTGGCGTGTCGGCTGCCGTGTTCATGGGAAGCCGAAACATGTAGACTCCGCGACCAAGAGGTTGACTGATTGAAGGAGCTGGCCGAGCGGAACGGAAGCAGCGGTCGGCAGCCCTGACGCTTTGCAAGAACTTGAAGCAGATCTCCAGGAGGCCGACCGGCAGATGGAGTCAGCGAAAAAGACTAAGGAAGAGGCCATGCGGGCACACGGACAGTAAACTAAAGCCCAAGCCAAGGCGTTCAGCATGGAACTGGAGACGCTGAAGACCAGGCACGAAAGGGAAATGAAGAGCTTGGAAGAGAGGTTGTTGGCCGAGGGTGAGCGCAAGGAGCGGGAGCTGCTGGAGCGATTGTTACCGGCAATCAAGGTGGCTCGTGTGATTTGAGAGGGAGCTGCGGGAATGGCTCAAGAAGCAACAGCTACGGCGTGGTATGGGCGGCCACCTCGCACAGGAGGACGGTTCCTCCACTTCAGATGGGGAGCACTTGCAGCAGCTCACCGAGATCAACACTCGGCGGGGCAGATGTGTACCTGGAGAGCGAAGCGTCCAAAAAATCGATATGCCATGGCGAAGTCTGGGATAGCAGTTTTGGTTTTTATCCTCGTGGTCATAGGGAAGGTCTCATGTGCTTACATAGACCTGGAACTCAGTGGACACACCGAGATGAAAGAACCTACTCTGGATGTTGGCAAGTCCAAGCTGGCGTCTGAGGTACATGAGTCCACGAAAACCGAAGGCATCGAGGGAGAGACCAAGGCTGGAGAGGACAGCATGTGGTGAGAGTGACCAGTTAGATCAGTCCATGAAAGTGGAGACCAAGGATGAGGGCTCGTCATCGAGCAAGGAGGGTGAATAGGAGAACGAGAGCAAGCCCAAGAAGCCGAAGGTCGAGCCGGACACGGCGTCTACGCTAACAGAGGTGGACATTGAGGCCATGGGAGTCATCGTCCAGCGGAACGTCTTCGTGCTCATTCGGTCCTACTTTGACCAGGTGGTCAACAACGCACGCGGCCCACTCATCAACTTCGATGCGCTGTGCTGTAAGCACTGCGTAAAACTGGAACCTGACTACCCTCGCGCGGCCTCCGCACACTGGAGAGAGCGGCCGTTACCGTGGGATGGTATCACGAGAAAAAATTTTGAGCTTTGAGTGGTCTCCACGGTCTTATTGGACTGCGTTTTTGTTTTGGTGATTTTCGATTTGTGTGTTGGTGTGGCCTTGTGTGTTATCTTATCGTCCATTGCCTGTGCAGTATGTGTTTTCGTGTTTGTGTGTGGTCGGACACAGTGAGTTCCCTGTCCCTCTTCCCCTCCCCCCCTCTCCGGTGGAAATATGTTACGGTATTGATGAAGACGAAGCGCGGTGCTAGCGCGGGTGGGGGGGGGGGATCGCGTGGATAGATAGAAGACAAGGATGGAGCCGGTGTTCGGGAGTGACTGTCTCCGTGGCTGCGTCTGTGTGAGTCAACGCCGTATGCGTCTATTTACCGAGTGTAATCCCTGCACCGTAACAATATACACCGTTTCAGAATAAAGCCCCTCTATGCTTCGAACTTTTTTTGTCATCTTGTCTGGTTGTTTTCATTCAGGATCACACCTCCTGGCTAAAATAGCGACACATGCTAACTACCCTTGTTCATGTCAAATAAGCAGAGAGAGTTCTGTACCACAGCATGCTGATAAGCAAGCATATGCTGTACCTTGTGATCAGCTTGATGTGATATCGCTGAGCGAAGTGTATCCAACTTCTTGTTACACTGCTTCCCATTTTTTGACATTTCTACCGCACTTGCTTTGTTCTGGGAGGTCCCCCCGACAGTCTTGTACTACGGGACCTCCTGTACAACTCTTACTGTATACATTTTTGTTGCATGTATGTATGAGATAAACTTGAAACAAATAAACTCTCAATCCAACTCTGTTATTTGCAGCGTCGAGATTAGGAGCTAAATCTGCCTTGTCAGCAGGGGACCTATTACAGCGCAGTAAACCTGTTCTGTGGACAGGCACCGACCTAATTTTCGTACCGACTTCAATAAACGCTTGTATCACTGCCTCTGTTGTTGCAGTTTATTTAAAACTTGCTGGGAAACATGTCGCCCCATTGTGTACTGAACGTGTCATCTAGCTACTTACTCAGCAAGATATAATCGTGCCGGAGGCATTGAAATTTTTTTTTCTGTACTCTCTGCCACTTCACTGTTACAGATAAAATGTTTCGACAGTCTGCCAAGTACAACTTAGCAGCACTTCAGCTATGGCATGTCTTCACTGGGACCCCGTCTTTTTCGTGCAGATCCTGCTTCTGGCCCCTGTACTGCCTTTATGCGCTGCCAGCGAATTGAATGCCGAGGAAGCCAGCTTACCACCCCAGAGTGACAGTTTCCCGGACAAGTTCTGCCAGGTGAATAGCGGATCAAGCTTCGTCAAGGAACAGCACATGCTGCAACGTCAGTGCCCCGTGCCCTCGGAGCTCTCGCTGCCCCCCAGTGTGCGCATGTCCCCAGAACGGCTTTTCGTCATCTTGTCACCAATGGCGCTCCATGCGCCGCATAAAAACTGCTCTCCGCCGGTCATCCCTTCCAGTGGGCTTGGCAGCACTTCAGCTATGGCATGTCTTCACTGGGACCCCGTCTTTTTCGTGCAGATCCTGCTTCTGGCCCCTGTACTGCCTTTATGCGCTGCCAGCGAATTGAATGCCGAGGAAGCCAGCTTACCACCCCAGAGTGACAGTTTCCCGGACAAGTTCTGCCAGGTGAATAGCGGATCAAGCTTCGTCAAGGAACAGCACATGCTGCAACGTCAGTGCCCCGTGCCCTCGGAGCTCTCGCTGCCCCCCAGTGTGCGCATGTCCCCAGAACGGCTTTTCGTCATCTTGTCACCAATGGCGCTCCATGCGCCGCATAAAAACTGCTCTCCGCCGGTCATCCCTTCCAGTGGGCTTGGCAGCACTTCAGCTATGGCATGTCTTCACTGGGACCCCGTCTTTTTCGTGCAGGTAAAAAAACATTGCACCCTATTTGCGCGGCCGACCAGCCACCGTGCCTTGCTAGTGCTGCCGAGCCCACATTGTTGTTTTGCGATTGCTTTGGACTGCGGTCGCATTCTTTTCAATGTACTATTGCAATCTGGTGATATTGAAGAAAACCCCGGTCCCAATACCCGCTCTAGTGCTACTAACGAGGCATCTCCTACACAATCATCTGTTTCTGGAGGTTGCCGCGAACTAATTGTAGCCCTCGATGAGTTAAAATCTGGTCAGTCAACTTTGTTAAATGAAATAAGATCCATAAAAGTACAACTTGCAGAGAACGATAAAAAGTTCACAGATATACAAGAAAGGTTAACAAAAATTGAAAAGGAATGTAACGCATTCCATCAATTCAAAGAAAGTGTCAACGTTGTCCAAGAGCTCTCTGCGAGCAACTCAGAGCAGATTGCCGCTTTGACAAGCCGCCTTGACGACGCCGAGGATAGGGCGCGCCGACAAAATCTGGTGTTTTTCGGGCTGACGGACGCCGTAGGCGAAACATGGGCGCAGTCCGAAAAAAAGGTCACCGAATTTTGCTCCACGCAGTTGAAAATCACTATCCAGCCACGCGATATCGAACGTGCGCACAGGCTGGGTCAGTATCAAGACGACAGCAACAGACCTGTAATCGTCAGGTTTTCCCACTTCAAAGATAAGGAGTCAGTTCTTGGGGTAGCCAAAGACTGCAAGGGATCTGGCGTTAGCATCTCCGAAGATTTCTGCCCTCGAACTCGCTCCGCCCGAAAACACCTTCTACAATTTGCAAAATCCCAAAATGCTACCTACAAACTCCGGCACGATGTCTTAAAAATTGGAGACAAAGCTTATAAGTTTTATCATAAAAGCCAGAAAGTATTAGAACGTTTACCATAGCAAACCGTATTAGCTCAACCTCAGTACTGTGGCTACATCTCTTTTCTTTTTACTAACGTCCGAAGCCTCTTGCCGAAAAGTGATGCACTAAACAGCCTTATCAGCACATCCCACGCAAACTTAATAGTGCTAACAGAAACCTGGTTGAACTCATCCAATAACGACTCCGAAGTTGAATCCTGCTTTCCAGATTTCGACATTTTTAGATGCGACCGCTTCAACCGGAGAGGCGACGGCGTCCTTATAGGTGCTCATCCTACGCTGCTGTGCACTCGTGTCCGAATAAATTCTCCGCTGGAAATTCTTTTCATTAAATGCAATGCCGCGCATCCACATTTAATCATCGGTGTTTGCTACCGCCCCCCAGACACAACCAATACTTTTGTTCCCGAGTTTCACGACGCCCTGCATGCTGTAACGTCCCAATTCCCAAACGCGCCCATCCTCATGTTTGGTGACTTCAATTTTCCGTCAATTATCTGGTCCGATCTCGCAGCTACAACCTCGAAGCAAACCATTGAAAGTCATTTCGTTCACACGTGTTTAACATTTGGATTATCACAAATGGTCAATTCACCAACTAGAAGCACCGCGAGCGTTTCTAACATACTTGATCTCATATTAACATCGCATCCCGATAATCTCTCTTCCCTCAGTTATCTTGACGCCGTTAACGACCACATAGTAATCCACGGAACATTTAACTGCATGCGCGAACGTCCGAACGCTAGAACTAAAAAAATATCATTATACGACAAAGGTGATTACATATCTATCAACACTGAGCTCGAAGAATTCTGCGACATATTCCTTTCTGAGTTTAAAGAACGTTCAGTTGATGTAAACTGGTCAATGCTTAAAACTAAAATGCAGTACCTAATCAAAAAGTACATACCTGTGAAGATTATTCGCGACCGTCCTTTATCACCCTGGTTTACATCATCTCTTAAACGATTGAAAAACAAAACAAAACGACACTTCAGAGCGGCAAAATCTACTAACACCCCATGTGCATGGCAGAAGTATCATTCTACATTAAAACTTTTTCGCTCGCTCCTAGTAAAGTCTAAACGATTATTCTTTTCATCGACACTACCTTTATTAATCCGCAACAACCCTAAACAGTTCTGGAGGATTATTAACCCAAAACGTTCAAATACACGCGTCTCCTTAACTAACGAGTCAGGCATTCCTTTATCTGATGGCGACATTGCTGAGGCCCTCAATCGTACTTTCAGTGCGGTTTTCACTCGAGAGACTAACGCAAACCTCCCTCCCTTTTCCATTTTAACTCATCCGAACATGACGGACATCACATTTACACCTCATGGCATAGCAAAAATTATCGACTCTTTGAAGCTCACATCATCGTCAGGAGTTGACGGAATCAACACAAAGGTTTTGAAGAACACCAAGCATATAACTAGCATAATCCTAACACATATTTTTCAGCAGTCTTTATCATCTGGCACAGTCCCTCAAGACTGGAAAGTGGGCAAGATCGTTCCAGTTCCTAAGAAGGGCTCAGGTAACACTTTTCGCCCCATTTCTCTCACAAGCGTATGTTCTAAAATCATGGAACACGTTATTTACTCACATGTCGTCAACTTCCTAACATCCATCAAATTTTTCCATCCCAATCAGCACGGTTTTCAGAAAGGCCTTTCTTGTGACACGCAACTTGCATTGTTTTTAAACGACATTAGTTCCAACTTAGACCTTAATATTCCTACTGATGCACTCTTCTTAGATTTCGAAAAAGCATTTGACAAGGTTCCCCACAAACGACTATTACTAAAACTGTCAAGAATTAACTTAAATGCATCTGTATTTAATTGGATCGAAGATTTCCTTACTAACCGCTCCCAGTTTGTTCTCGCTAACGATTACTCTTCCAGCCTCACCCCTGTTCTCTCCGGTGTACCCCAAGGTACCGTACTTGGTCCTCTTCTTTTCCTTATTTATATTAATGACCTACCCAACTCCATCTCTTCTAATATCCGCCTTTTTGCCGATGACTGTGTCATTTACCGTCCCATACATAACCCTAATGATAATTTGGCTCTTCAGGCCGATCTGGCAAAAGTCGAGGAATGGTGTCGAAATTGGTTAATGACCCTAAATGTTAACAAAACGGCCCTAATTACCTTCCACAGACGCCAACACTATTCTTCGTACAACTACTTACTAAACGGAACCACTATCTCCTCGGTATCCTTTTTGAAATATTTAGGTGTCACAATTTCCAGTGATCTTACATGGCATTCTCACGTTACATCCGTCACTAACGATGCTAACCGCACACTTGGCTTTCTTCGGCGTAACCTAGCTCAGGCACCCTCTTCTGTTAAACATCTAGCTTATGTAACCCTTGTAAGGCCCAAATTGGAGTACGCATGCGCATTGTGGGACCCGCATCTTCAAAACTTGATATCTACCATTGAATTAACACAAAACCGTGCAGCTAGATTTATCTTCTCTGACTATTCTCGTAATACTAGCGCCACTAATCTAAAAGCTAATGCCGGTCTCCCAAGCTTGCAAGCACGCCGTAAAATATCCAGACTCTGTTTATTTCATAAATTTTATCATGCCTTATCATCTAGCACAGCAGTCATCATGCCGATTCATCGAACATCCAGTCGCATCAGCCACACCTTTGCTGTTTATCCGCCACATGCCCGAACGACAACGCACCTCAACTCATTTTTTGTAAGGACAGCCATCGACTGGAACGATCTTCCCGCTGACATCGTCGCTCACTCTAACCCAAGCCATTTCAGAACCGCCATTGAAAACTTTTTTTGTTAAATACTGTCAAGCCTACCCCTCATGTAAAACCCCGTACTCCTGGGGTCTTTGAGGTATTGGAAATAAATAAATAAAAAAACCTGAACATGCACAAGCATGCCTCTTCAACCTTCCTACTGAAGTTCCGATATAGCGCAAGCAGTGCAGGCTCGAAAGAAAAGGAGCAAAAATGATATATTGGGTGACCGAAGATAATCACCAGCGTTTCAGTCGTTTTTTTTATTTTTTTTTCGGAATGTTGTGTTCAGGTGATGATAGTAAAGGTAACGTGCCGCAGTAGCTGCCGGGGATGTTTTCGGTGAATGGGCAAGTAGGAAACAGCCATGTGAAGCTTCTTCAATACAAAAATGTAATGTTGAATCGGGTTTTGCCACTGCGTTTCCGTCATCCCCTTCACTAAAATCGAAAAGAAAAAAAAAACGATGAGGCTCAACGCTGCTGAACCGAATGTCGAGCTTTAGCTCAGATGAGAGAAACCACTGTAATCAAGAGTTCGACGAAATGCAGTTGATCAGGTGGTGGCATAAAAAAATATACAGGGTCACTGACCAAGTCAAAGTTTCATGAAAACGTACCAACGTTTCGGAACCCCTTCAGCTTCTTTGTTCACAATGGATAAATCAGACAAAACGCATTCGTTTATATCTTCTTCAAATACTTTGACTTGATCAGTGGCCCTACATATATTTTTTTTTTATGAGAGAAAACACTGAATTGGTTTCCCGTTTGATGCTTTTATTTGCGCTTATATTTTTATTTTATACGCGCATGATGTCCAGTCCTCTTCCCAGCTAATTCCGCTTCGTGAAGGGGGATATATCGCGGATTGTCCGAAGCATTACGGCGTCTACGGTAAACCGTTGATGCATTCGGCAGGGAAGCTGGTTCGGCGTTCAATTTACTATATTGCTATACCTGCCTAGCATCACCCGCTACCGCGCTTTGCCGCTGCGGCCGGGGGCGTGGAGCATTCGGTCTAGTTTGCCCGGGCACAATGAAGACGGCGATGTTTACGATTCTTAGAAAAACGCGCCACTCGCGCAAGTGAGCAACAGAGCTAACGCTCTAAAAGCCCGTCGGCAGACAGAGCGTTTCAAAAAGAATGGGGCCCTTATCTCGAGTAAGGCAGATACCGTGTCACCCAGGCGTCCACTCACCCACCGTCTCAAAGCCCAATTTGTTGACTTTATATCTGAACCTTGTTTTGAAACAAATCGACTTCCTGTGCTCTGAAAGGTGTCCGACCATGTTCCCAAAGCTGACATAGAAGCATGCGAGAATTTCGAAGCACACAAAGAACGTGCTCCCGTTTGACCACATGAAGCAAAACCACTGTACTGCATTGGTATGGAAAAAATCACAAATTATAGCACATGCCAAATCTGACAGAACGCGATCTGATGATGCGTCTAATCGTTTGGCATTTGCAGGAAAACATTTGGTAAGCATGGGCGCTCTTGCATGGAGTAAACGTTGGACTCTGATTATTATGTTGCAAATGTGTGAACGTACAAGTAAGTGCCACATCACGAAATTATTTACTACCAACACATGAAGCCGAAAGGCGTGCTCAACACTAAAGTATACTTGTTGCATACGTGTGTGTGCCCTGTGAAATGAGTACAATAAAGTCAGGCTCCATGGCTAATAATGAACAGTAGTCCACCCAATATATTGGTTCAGAAAGCGTATGCATCATCACGGGTAGCTGCAGTAGGACAGGTCAGCGTCTTGCATAGCATGCTACTTTTCACATCAGATTTCAGTGTCGAGTGAAATGCTGCAGGAGAAAAATGTTTCTAGGAGACTGATTGTTAAAATTTTGTTCTGACTGAAAATACTGTGTTCCTTTAATTGCACACGCACGCGCGCACACACACACACACACACACACACACACACACACACACACACACACACACACACACACACACACACACACACACACACACACACACACACACACACACACACACACACACACACACACACACACACACACACACACACACACACACACACACACACACACACACACACACACACACACACACACACACACACACACACACACACACACACACACACACACACACACACACACACACACACACACACACACACACACACACACACACACACACACACACACACACACACACACACACACACACACACACACACACACACACACACACACACACACACACACACACACACACACACACACACACACACACACACACACACACACACACACACACACACACACACACACACACACACACACACACACACACACACACACACACACACACACACACACACACACACACACACACACACACACACACACACACACACACACACACACACACACACACACACACACACACACACACACACACACACACACACACACACACACACACACACACACACACACACACACACACACACACACACACACACACACACACACACACACACACACACACACACACACACACACACACACACACACACACACACACACACACACACACACACACACACACACACACACACACACACACACACACACACACACACACACACACACACACACACACACACACACACACACACACACACACACACACACACACACACACACACACACACACACACACAAACACGCCCGCGCGCGCGCGAGCGAATAAATAAAATGAGGACTCTGTGGAGCATCCAATTGGGAGTGGGGAAGTGGCCGCCATAAGCGCCTACAAAACTGTCCCCGTTAGGTCCTTTCTTCTGGCAACATTCCTTTACAACCACCTCTCCCCTTCCCCCATTTCCCACATAGTTTAGTGTGAATACGCCTCCTCAGTGCCTAAGAGAACATGAATACATGTCGGCCTCCTGCACGATACACATCCTCTTGGTGAATTTCACATCTATTTCGAAATATCGATTCATCTCAAAATGAAAAAATTAGCACTAATTCACTTATTTGCACATTGTAACTTAACAGCTCTAGTTTCCAAGATTGGGCAAGCACGAACAAAAAATAAACAAGGGCGACTGTTGACTGAAATTCAGCTAATTATAGCCACATTATCATATTTGTAATCACGTTTGATAAAGAAAATGTCTGTTGACCGCAAGAGCTGGCAGCTCCCACTCCAGTCAAGGAGTGTTCCGATCCCTACTATATCTATGGCATCAACAATAGGGAGGTTTAGAATATGGTACACCTACCGCTTAGGGGGACAGGGTAATAGCGCGGGTGACACTAGGAGCACAATTCTCTATTATAGTGCGCACGCTCCGCTATTACTCTATCCCACTAACGGATAGGGTCACCGTATTCTAAAGCTCGCTAATGATCACTCGATTGCATAGCCCAAAAGACGAGGATCAAAAGAACACAAGACAGGCGCCGAATTCAACTAAGGTTCATTGACGAAGTCTGCAGAAATAATGCCATTCGCTTTTCCTTTTCACTCGTACTAAGATTGCACTGTGCAATCATGTTGACACCCTGTTTTGTGTTCAGTCAAGCTAGCCTACTGCAGTCCAGCCCAACCCCCTCACGCTCGGCGGGTAGGAGCAATCAGGTTCGTGGCTCTACAGCAAAAACTATACTTCGTCTCACAAGATATCTGCAGCCCTGGGAAAGGCAGAGGAGCTCTTTCAATTGTGCTCATAAGTGCCTCTCGCCCGTGCGCACTCTAATAGAGAATTGTGCTCCTACTGTCACGCCGCCAATAAGAGGGGGCGAGAGGCCCTTAGGAGCACAATTGCCTATTGTACGTCTGATCCTGGTTGGACCGGCTGGGGTGCCTCTGCCTTTGACTGTGCGGCAAACATCTGGTGAGACGAAGTATAGGCAAGAGGGGGAAGGCTCTTGTCCCCTTGTCGGGGTGCGTATTGTTCGGAGTAGTGGTGCGGTGGGGGGAAGAGGGGAGTTCAATGGGGCAGTCCATGCTGCGCAGGACTGGGACAAAAGCCCTCCCCTTCTCTGCCTGGACACTGCTGTGGAGCCACCAAAACATTTGAAAGTCCGCGCAGCAACACAAGAAAAGGGTTCAGGCAGCGCAAGTCGAGAGGGCTGGGTGGCTGGGTACTCAGTTCCTCAGTCATGGATTAGGGGGGTAGCCTGGTGGCAGAATCTGAACTACTTCCAAGATGGCGACCGTGGAACCGCCACCTTAATGGCCTGCACATGAACGCTTGGAGCTCGCGGTCGCTGGTCGCGTTGTCTTGATTGTCGTAGGCCAAATTGCTTGAGCTGTCTGAAACTCAACCACATGTCTAAGCAAGCACTCGGCTCCCGTCTGAAGAGACCAGGTCAAAAGAAAATTGCCATCGTTGTCCGAGAAAAGCCCACACTCAAGACGCTCAGGACCCATGTATGCCTAGAAAACCAAACGTGCCGCTTTACATAGTCACATATATACAAGCGCACGAAAAAAAAAAAAGAACCTGAGTATGAATTTGGATACATGGTGAGGAGCCCCTAGGACCTCTTAGAAAAAGCGGCTAAGCGCGTCCGCATTCCCATTGAACTTCCCCTTTTTGTATCTTATTTCAAAATTGTACTGCTGTAAAATCAAGCTCCACCTCTGAAGGCGACTGTTCTTTGATGTCGCAGTTTGCAGCCAAGCCAGGTGACAATGGTCCGTCTCTACGGTGAATTTGGCCCCTCCAAGATAGCACTGCAATTTTTGAATGGCCCATAGAATGCAAGCGCACTCTTTACGCCTACCGGTGATTTTCACTGCGTAGTTAGTGTTAGAAAGCTTGCAACAACCTCACCAGGTCCTTCCCGCTGTAGTTCGAGCTTATTCTGCCTTGAACCTCTCAGCACCATCGCCTGGTCCCGTTACGAAACGTCCTTTGATGGGCTGACTTATCATAGTACACTTTGGAACGAGCCTGGGCTGACTTCATGCTGGCCTCAACGAGTTCCTTAGTGTTATGTAAGCGATTCAGGAGGTTCAGAATGAATTCTACTACTGTTGGTTCTTCTCCGCGCCCCTCCCAGGCTTCGCGCACCATTTGCAAAGGTGAGCGCAGTGACCTTCCGTACACCAACTCGGCTGGGCTAAATCCAGTGGATTCGTGCGGCACTGACCGCAAAGCGAAAAGTGCTGCAGGCAGGCAGGTGTCCCATTCGCGCTTGTTTTCATAGCACAGTCCCCTACGGGCGAGTTTGAGAACAGAATGCCATCTTTCTACGCTGTTGCTCTGCGGATGGTAGATCGAGCTGTGCACTCCCTTAATGCCGCATCGACAGAGAAATGATGTGGTGAGGACACTTGCGAAAACGCTACCCTGATCACTTTGGACTTCGGAAGGGAATCCAACTCGTGCAAACACTGACAGCAGCGAATACACTACACTCTCGGACGTCACCTCGCGCAGCGGAACAGCCTCTGGAAACTTTTGTGGCTGGGCATAACATAGTGAGGATATAACGGTGCCCTGACTCTGTTCCAGGAAGTGGCCCAACTACATCTATTACTAACCGGTGAAACGGCTCAGTAATGATTGGTACTAACACCATCGGAGCTTTTCACTTATCTTGCGCCTTTCCAACCCGCTGGAACGTGTCGCGTGACCGTACAAATTTTTCCGTGTCCTTAAAACATCCAGGCCAATAGTATTCTTGCAACAGCCTATGCTTTGTTTTCCTTATTCCAAGATGACATGACCACGAGCTGCCATGGGAAAGTCGCAGTATGTCTTCGCGGTTCTTTTGGGGAACGACTAATTGGTCCCGCTCTGCTCCGCGCTTATCCTTGAATAAGCGATGCAGCACTCCCTTTCTCATCTCGAAAGAAATATTCTTTGCTGTCTTAGTGGCGCGGTGGCGCTCCCGTATCTCCTGCATCTTGGGATCATTGGCTTGCTCCATAGCTAAGTCCTCTCGGGTTCCACTTAGAAGTCTCGTGAGATTACTGAGATGCCTCGCTCTCAAAGTTTTCTGACCCGCTATCTTCCGCATCGACCACTGTTTTAACTGCAGTTTCCTCCGCTGTGGATTTTTCTGGAATGAGCAGTGTAGCTACTTCTCGCGCATTTGAACGTGTTAAGGCTTGCACAACTCTGTCTCCGAAAAGGATGCCCCTCTGTCGCACCAGCATTTCCGATTTGTTGGAAACCAAATACGGATAGCACTTAGGAAGCTTTCCTGAAACGGCAGCCTCGGTTGTTAACTCGCCGAAAGGGCCCTCGATGACCACGTTCGCAATTGGCAAGCACACACTCTGTTCCTCCACTACCTGGCGGATCCATGCACACAGTCCTGTATAGTCGGAAGGCGACACATACGCCGGATGGACAACATCCATCGTTGCGGCCGAATCTCGCAGTACCTTGCAAGGCTTCCCGTTGACTACTAGGTCATGCAGGTAGGGTTCTGAAAGCTGCATATTTTCATCGCAGTCACTGACATACGAGAAAGCAATCTTTTCTTTCCGGCAGTTGACGGCAATGTGACCCTGCTCATTACACCTAAAGCATGTGAGCGGCTTCCTAGCCTCAAGCTTATTCTTTGTGTTCTGCGCGTTGGTCACTTCCCCACTTTTCTCACTGCCGTCCTTTCTAGGGAGTTTGCCTAAAGAAGCCTTCCTTTCTTCGTTTCCAACTCTAGCAAAGTGCCTTACCTGACGGTTATTCACACTCAACTTGGGATGTGGGGCCTATCCACTGCTGGGTTGCTGAATTGTCGGCGCGAAGCATACTCCTCAATGAGTTCGGCCGCTTCAGTTGCCGACTTAATGTCGCCTCTGTCCTGTAACCAATTTCTTTCTTTTTCTGGGAGGCAGTTATGAAACTGCTCTAAAAGAATTCGCTCGACTATAGCGTCCATATCACTGTAGGAATCTGTGCTCTTTAGCCACTCGCCCGAATTTACTCTTAAATTGTACAGGAATTCAGGGTAACTCTCGTCCCTGGACTTAGTAGCCTTCCGAAAACGTTGTCTGAACGCCTGGGCGCTAAGCATATACTTTCTCAGAAGGCAAGCCTTGACCTTCTCGTAGTTGTCCGCGTCCTCCTTGCTTAGCCGCGCGACAACCTCCGCTGCCTCGCAGGGCAGAACCTTCAATAATCTCTGAGACCAAGTGTCGCGCTGGAAGGACAGTTTTTCGCAGGTTCGCTCAAAGTTAGCCAGATACAGACCGATATCCCCTGATATCAAATATGGCTGCATGTACTTTGACATCTTGAAATCTGCCTCCTTGTTGAGAAGAGGTACCGCTAGCTGGGGACAATTGCCCGACCTCTTGCTCAACTCTACTTCTAATTTCCGGAACTCAATTTTTTGCTCCAGCCTTTTTGCTTCTCTCTCAATTTCACGCTGACGCCTATTTTCCTCTTTTTCCCGCTCTTTCTGCTGTCTGAGCTGCTCCTCCTTTTTTTGTCCGATGAGGTTCCATGCTTCACTGAGCTCCTCATCATCGGTTCACAAATCTGTGATTGCCTTTAAAATCAAGGGTTTTCGTGCCAAACCACTTGTATCAATTCCCAATTCCTCACACAATAGCAACAGTTCCGGTTTCTGCAGCTTTTGTAGGTCCATGATCGCTCCGAGTGTCGGCTACTTCCAAAACAACTGTGCAAACTACCAAACCTAAAGGCGTTTCAACACTCTTTACCAGTTGTAAAATCTAACCCTGTTCTAGAGCCTGGTCCACATCAGAAGAAATGCCAAGCACTCACCCACACATGCGATCGATCTTCCGAGCTGTTCTCTTGTTGGCCGATTGTTGCTCTTGCTTGTTGCTTGAGATGCCACCTCCGATCACCAGATGCGGCTTGTAGCTTCAGATGCCACCTCCGATCATCAGATGTTGTGGCTTGTAGATTCAGATCCACCTCCAAACACCACATGTTGTGGCTTGTAGATTCAGATCCCAACGCTGGTCACCAGTTGTCGTGACGCTGGGACTAAGTCGACCCGGCCTTCACTTGGTAGCGTGCAGAGACTCCGGGCGGATGAAGGATTGAACCTTCGAAGTTGGTAAAATGTATACAAGTAGGTTTAATGGCACTTTAAGAAACCTTATTTACATGAAAAAAATGGTATATCAGCAAAATGGCAAGCGTTAAGAGTTCATAGCGAGAAGCGTCTGGATGAGCCGTTTACCCAGGGCTCAGAGCGTCTTTTCGTGCTCTGCAACGTCCTTAAAAACCCCTATGTCCAGCCCCTCTCTGAAGATGCTGACCAACCAGTTCCAGGGCACACCCCTCAGATATCGGCATCCAATCGAACACATCACTGCTCTGATGGTCTGATTCACTGACTGGTCCGGTATTGTTTCGTCGGGTGTGGTCACTTGTTGGCGGGTACTGCTTGGGAACGGCGAGGAGGTACATTTCTATTCTTCTGCAAAGATCCGATATGGTGGTACCTACAAGTGGATTTCCTTCTCAGAAACCCAAGTGTATGTGCGCGCCACGAATACTGCTCCCAGCATTGTCCCTTTCCCGCAATTGCAACTCTTTCCTGCATTCCCGGGAAATCCTCTAATGGCCGTATTCGTCACGCTCCTTTCTTCTGTAAGTCAGCGGACGTGTCATTCCGATCGTCTCCTTTGGACAAAAGGCATTCCTCACTTGACAATAGCGCTTCTCGACGGGAACGGTGAACAGTTGAACAAAAACACTTCGGGCTTTTTCCCACAGGGCGACATTTATTTGTATTTTTCTTGACGTTCCCTTGACAGGGCCAATTTGGCAGTTGCAGGGTCTCGACAGAGCAAAGCAGGCTCACAAAAAAAGATTCATGGAAACAGGCTCACTTAGCAGGAGCTGTTGGCGGGCTAGTTGGTGAATGTCTACTGTAGTCATGGTGAAATTGCGCAACAAACACGACACAAAAGTAAGAGGGACACGTAGCACGGGACGAGCGCAATTGCGCTCGTCCCGTGCTACGTGTCCCTCTTACTTTTGTGTCGTGTTTGTTGCGCAATTTCACCATGACTACAGTAGGCTCACTTAGTTAGAGCCCTTGCACCAACAGCACATATAAATACCACGCCCACGGGCGAACAATAGTGCGCGCAAGCGCGGACCATGCACGCTCACAACACGCGTCTAAAGCTAATATTATCACAATCTTTTAATTTTACACTTACCGGCAGGGTTGGAAGAAACAGCGTTGGTACCGTCAGTCTTGTTGGGATCCCCAAATCGCGAACCACATATCCGGGTAAAGCAAACGTAGATAAACGATGTCTTCACTGATGCTGGCTATCCGATGAGGTGTAGCCACTGTTTCCGGAGATTGGCGTTTTGAACCACTTGATGCAGAATGTTTTTCCTACCCTCACTAGCAATACCTTCGCAGCCAGGGACTGCACGCTGTAACAAAATCCCGCTCATGTCCCGTCAACAACAATTCAGCGCTTCGATAACTGCCTTCGCGAACTCAAGAGCGACCAGTCTAGCCCAGAACTGTTCTGCACCCGTCGCGCACACTACGTAACACAAAATCGAAGGTGAGGTCAACGCCAGGGATGTATAGCGTGGCAACAAAACTTGCGAGTTGTGCCGGAGGGCGATGACGATGAAGCAGACGACAAGAGGCCCCCGGCGGCGCGTCGGCAAGCAAGCGCGACAAAACGGAAGTTGCGGCGTTAAGCAAAAAAAAAGTAAAAGCGCAGATGCGTCAGTTGTGACGTGTCAGTGGGCGAAGCCTTGGAGAAGGGCCAGCCTTTGCACGCGCTAAAAAGTTGAAACGAGGAGGAAAGCCGCGAAGGCGCAGATATTCAAAATTTGATTGCAAATAATTCTGCTTCCAAATGCCGCATTTAAACATTTTTGCGGGAAGGTTATCTTACATCGACATTCTTTCACATACTAGGCATAGGGAAACTATTTCTATGGCTATTTAGGGCCCCTTTAAGCCCGTATTCACAAACGTGCCTCGAGTCGACGCTCCACCTCCACTCCGTGGGGTGGAGAAAAGCTTCTCCACTACAGGGTCGAATCGAATTCATGAACTCTCCTAGGCGGCGTTTCCTTCGGCAAGGTCTCTTCGAGAATACCTCTTCGACTCTAAGCAGCGTAAGAGGTGCATGGAGATAATAATAACAATATTAATAATACTTTATTTTTCCTTTACTACAAGGAAAGGAAAGGAGCAGCCGCTAAAAAAGCTGCTTCGAAGAGTAGCTTGACGGGGAGGCTGCCCCTGCATATGACGGAATTTCACAGCAGAGAAAGTCACGCCCACACAGTGAATAAACAATCAATGGAGAAATAATTAGACTACAAAAAAGCACTAGGTAAATCAGGAAAAATACATGAAAATAAAACAGAAACGGCCGCAAGACAGAACACCTAACTTAAAAATATGTATTTATAGAAACATTTCGCGGATTAATTTAATGAAAGGAAGAGAGTAGTCTTGACCACTATTAGCAAATTGTTGATTTAATATAGTAGGAAGCCTGAAGCGAAGCATCTGCCTGCCATAGTTTGTCCGGCACGCTGTAACGTGCCAATGCTCCGGGTTACGGGTGTCGTATGTGTTTATGTAGAGATTAAGGCGAAAATTTTGCTTGGAAACTGCATGCTGCAGTGTTTAACGTTCATTTTTTATGTCGAGTCTTCAACACAACCTTTGTAAGCAACCTCAACCTTTAGAGTATAGTAAAACGTGTTTTGCGGGCTGCATGAAAAGCGCGGCTGAGGAAAATGACCGAAAACGGTTTTGCCTCTGGCAACAGTCAACACAGGTGACGCAGTGTTCACGTAGAACATGTAAGCTTTGAGAAAGGATCTGATTCTTGGGTTCATTATATTCAAATTTGTCGTGAAATCACCGTTACGCACGTCCTTTACCTTTAGAGCACTTAGGAACAGGCAGTGAAAACATGCATGTTGCTTCACAGTGCACTGTAGCGCATAACTTTAAATTGGGCTAGATGGTGCATTGAAACGTGACTAAAGAAAAAGCGCACAGGAAATCACACAGCGCGTGTCCTGTGTCTCCTTCTCTTGTGTGTGTTTCCTGCACGCTTTTTCTTTTTCTTTAGTCAACAGTAGCGCATGCACACTCAATTCGACTCTCCCAAAAGCAAATGCCACCTATGGGTTCGAAACAAATTCGGAGCCATAATTGAAAACCTGCTTGAAAAGCCCTTTGCTGACTGCAAATATCCCTCTGTAGGATTAGCAAACGAATGCTCGACTGCGATGGGCAAGCCGCTGATGCGTGGGGTTGTCACGAAATCAAAGCACATTTTTATTAAGCCGGCGCGGTGGCGCATGGGAATTTCCACCAAATTCGAGAAAAGCCTCCTTCCCCGCGCGAGAGAGCGCCTAGATTTGTACGCGTTGCCGTCACCATCTTTCTCATCACCCGGCGATGACGGTGACTCATCAGTCTGGAATATGCCAGAGATCTCCAGAAATTTCTACGGCGCGCGGCTCGACGGGAGGAAAAGGGAGCGCTCTAACCAGCGAAGCTAAGTGTGTGTGCGCGCTAGCTTTGGCGCGTCTTAACAGACAGACGCGGCGCGCCCTATTTATGGAGGCCGCGCCGCTTGTGGAGTCAGTCAGTAAGTCAGTGGTTGCGGCCAGTTCGCAAGTGCGACAACTGGACTCCCGGGGATCACCCGCTGCTGGCAAGCCCACAGGCCTGCGAGGGAGCGGCGCTCGTCGTGCATGGCAGCCACATCGTGACTCTCGAGGCGTCGGACTGCAACAGTGCCCGGTGAACAATTTGGTGTTTGTTTATGTGACTCTCTCGTGTATTGCTCTGTTTTGTAAGCCTCTTTTTTATTGAATACCTCTGCAGTTGCATTCTTAGCGTTCGTATTCTGTGAACCTCTCGTCTGTACATTTCAAGTGTTCTTGTGTATTGTTGTGTATCGTCTCTTGCTGTGTATAAAGGTTGTTTTGTTTGTTACTTCCGACTCTGACCCTTACTCCGGCTTGAACCGGCGACAGCTGGGCACCAAACGGCCACCCCCTTCTGTCACTACAAGGTAGTTAATTCCGGCTGAGCTTGCCAGCAGGTTGAGGGCATCTCCTTTGCGACCGGGACAGCTACCCCCCATCACTCTGAGGGTGTCTGGGAGTGTGCGCACCGTTAAGGGCGCATTGTTAATAATACCTTCTAATTATTAACGGGTGACAATTGTTCTGGCGTCCGCGACAGGACGTTTGGTGCACTCAAGCTCAGAGGACGGAGAACGAGTTGCAAGTTTGACCTGTTGGAACTGTGTAGCAGCAGAGCGATAGCGAGAGGTAGTGCCGCGCAGAAGCGGTCAGGCGAGGTTTGGTAAGCAGACTTTAGGCTGCACCCAAAACGGTTCGCGTTTCAGGTATGAATCTGAAAGAGCTGATTGAGGCGGGCACCCAGCTGGGGTTGGCCGGCGCCGAAATGCGCAAATGAGTTAGCCAGAGAGAGAAAGAGGAAAGAAAGAGAGAAAAGGGAGAAAGAGAGGGAGCAGAAAAAGAACGAGAGAGGGCTCGAAAGGAAGCCGACGAAGAGAGAGAGCAGAAAAAGAACGAGAGAGGGCTCGAAAGGAAGCCGAGGAAGAAAGAGAGAGAGCAGAAAAAGAACAAGAGAGGGCTTGGAGAAAAGCCGAGGAAGAAAGAGAGAAGGCTCGAAAGGAGCGAGAAAGGAATTACTATTAAACTTCAGCTCCAAAGTTCAGGGAAAAAACAACGGTTTAGCTGATGTGCATAGTCCCAGTGAAGGATATGGCAGCTTGCGGATAGACGCAAGTAAATTGATCCCGAAATACCTCAAGATAAGAGACGATCTCGACGCGTTCCTCTTGCGCTTCGGAAGGATCGCCATAAATGAAAATTGGACTGACAGCGAATGTGCTACCATCTTGAGCACTTGCCTTAGTGGCGAAGCATTAAGCGTATTTAGAAGACTTCCTCCTGAGGATGTAGGCAGCTATAACAAGGCGAAAGCTGCATTACTTGAAAGTTTAGATTCACGATGGATGGGTTTCGTGAGAAGTTCAGGACTGGAAAACCCATAGTCGGTGAAACGGCAACACAGTATGCTGCGCGATTGAGTCATTATTTTGACCGCTGGACTGAACTCTCAAAACTTAAACTAGAGTATTGCGCACTTCGCGAACTGCTAATTAAGGAACAATTCCTGGGCAGCTGTCACCCCGGTCTGTCGATTCATTCATTTAAAAGATAGAAAAGCGCGTGTTACAGTTTCGGTTCGTGTTTGTTCGTGGCGCCACCCTGTGCCGTCGCGATAGAACTTGCGAGGCAGCAAGGCAATAAAAAGGACACGGCTCGGGCTCGTAGTTCGTCGCGCAGTGGAGCGCGGTGCATCATTGTCCGTTTCTTGGAGCCTAGCCGTTGACGGCGACCATCAAGCCGGTCCGCCTCTCGGCATTGCTCAGTCCATCAACTCGTAACAAGTGGCGACGAGGAAAAAAATTAAAGTTCAAGTTCGTCTTTCATCCGCCCCTTCTGTGCACGGGAGTCCTTCGTTGTTCTTACGAGTCAACGCGCAAGAATTCCGTCATGCCAATGTTCGGCACCCTCGAAGCGTTCGATGGAGGAGGGGGAGACGCGTGGCCTTGCTACGTTGATCGCCTTCAAGCTTTTTTTACCGCGAATGACATCGCAGAAGAGAAAAAAAAAGTCAGTCTTCTTTAGTTGCTGTGGACAGAAAACCTATGCTTTCTTGCGGGATCTCGTGAAGCCCGCCCAACCGCAAGACAAAACCTTGCAAGAAGATCTTTCTGTTCTTGGTGATCATTACTGTTCCAAGCCATCTGCTGTCGTGCAGTGTTTGAGGTTCAATACGCGTGCTCGCGCGGAGGGCGAGTCAGTCAGTAACTTTGTGGGGTCACTGAAAACCCTCTCCGAACATTTGTAACTTCGGAGCTGAGCTTAGCAACATATTGAAGGACTGCATCGTCTGCGGCATTAACGACACAGCCTTGCAGACGAGGCTGCTCGAGAAAGCAGACCTTACGTATGAAGACGCTGAAAAAACTGCACTTGCCATAGAATCTGCGAAGATGCCGGCGAGATAACGAGCTCAAGCCGAAGTGCGCTGCCCACTTATCAAGTTGCGGCATCAAAGGAGCGTCTCACATGCTACCGCTGCGAGGACGAACACCTCGCGTCCGTGTGCAAGCACATCAGTAGTTCGTGCAATTACTGCAGGAAGAAGGGACACATTGCTCGAGTGTGCAACTCGAAGAAAAAGCACGCTTCATCACGGAAAGGAAAATTCACAAAGCCACATGCGTCCGCGCCTGGAACGCATCTAGTCAACACTGTTGACAACGACGTTTCTGCCGACGTGTTTGACATGTGGCCAGTCGACTCCTTCGCGCCGTCACCACCCTTCACTGTGACAGTCAGCGTTTGCGGTAAGCCGCTCTGTATGGAGCTGGACACCGGTGCGAGCGTTTCTGTCATGGGAAAAAATCGTCTTCAGAAGCTGCTACCGTCACTACCTGTCATGCCGTCTGATGTACTCCTGCGAAGCTACTCGGGTGAGCTCACACAAGTTCAAGGTAGAGCGGATGTCACAGTGCAGTTTCGTGACAGAAAATCAGTACTACTTTTATTCCTGACTGGGGAACATTCACCTACACTACTGGGACGGAACTGGATTCGAGAACTGGGCATTGACATTGCTCGCGTGGAAGCAGACGTTCATGCTGTTTCTGGTGTTGAGGACCTTCTTCAAGCGTTTCCTGAGGTGTTTGAACAGAGCCTGGGAACTTTCAAAGGTCCACAAGCCACAATCCATGTTCCACAAGATGCTGTACCCAAGTTTTTCTAGCCACGCCCACTGCCCTTTGCCCTGAAGGACGGGGTGTCACAAGAGCTTCAGCGCCTACTGAGGGAAGGCATCCTGGAGCCAGTCACTTCTTCAGCTTGGGCTGCACCAATTGTTCCAGTGGCCAAGAAGGACGTACGCGTCAGGATTTGCGGAGATTTAAAGATTATTTATTTATTCAAGTTACTCACAGGCCCCTTCAACATGGGAGCATTGTGTATGTGGGGCAGTACATAGATGAAGTTATAAACAGAGCAAAAACAACGATTTGAGAGAAGCGTTATATAACAGTTAGCAAGAAGTACTGAGCAGAATACACTTAAAATTTTTCCCCGCTTTTTGTCCCTCCCTTTAAGATAAAAACACAAGTTATACATTGTATACATTATACAATATCCATACAATCATATTATCCATATTATATAATATCCAATATACATTGGATATTATATACAATATTATACAATTGAACTAGAGAACATGAAATGAAATGGGATGTCATAGGGCTTAGTGAGGTTAGGAGGCCGAATGAGGCATATACTGTACTGAAGGATGGGCATGTACTGTGTTATCGAGGTTTACCAGAGAGGCGACAACTAGGAGTAGGTTTCCTTGTCAATAAGTATATAGCGGGTAATATAGATGAATTCTATAGTATTAATGAGAGGGTTGCAGGCATCGTAATTAGGCTTAATAAGCGGTATAAACTGAAGGTTGTACAGGCCTATGCACCTATATGTAGTTATGATGACCAGGCAGTTGAAAGCTTCTATGAAGATGTAGAATCGGCAATGCGAAAAGTAAAGACGCAGTATACTGTACTAATGGGCGACTTCAGTGCCAAGGTAGGGAAAAAACAGGCAGGCGACAAGGCAGTAGGTGACTATGGCATTGGCTCTAGGAATAGTAGGGGGAGTTACTAGTTGAGTTTGCAGAGCGCAATAACTTACGAATCATAAATACCTTCTTCAGCAAACGGAAGAACCGGAAATGGACATGGAAAAGTCCTAACGGAGAGACTAAAAATGAAATCGACTTCATAATGTGTTCAGCCCCCGCCATTGTGCAGGATGTAGAGGTAATCGGGAAAGTAGTTCGATGTAGTGACCACAGGATGGTGAGGTCCCGAATTAGCCTAAATCTGAAGAAGGAACGCAATAGATTAGTAAGAAAGAAACCCATCAACGAATTAGCGGTGAGGGGGAGGGCAGAAGAGTTCAGGATCTCGCTACAGAATAGGTATTCAGCTCTAACTGAGGATGGCGACATTACCCTAGAGGCAAGGAACAATAATTTCAGAGATATCATTACTGAGTGCGCGGTAGAAGTAGGCGGTAGGATAGTTAGAGAGGATACCGGTAAGCTGTCTAAGGAGACGAAAGATTTGATTAAGAAACGGCAGAGTATGAAAGCTTCCAATCCAACAGACCAGATCGAATTGGCCGAGATATCAAAGCTAATCAATCAGCGCAAGGTGGCCGATATAAGGAAGTATAACATGGAGAAAATTGAGCATGCTGTAAAGAACGGGGGAAGCCTTAAAACGGTAAAGAAGAAATTGGGCATAGGCAAAAACCAGATGTATGCGATAAGGGACAAGGCGGGCAACGTCATCACTAATATGGACAATATATTCAAAGTAGCCGAGGAGTTCTATACAGATCTCTACAGTAGCCAAAGTAGTCAGGACCGTAATGAGATTGGCGGTAGGGAAAAACAGTCAGACGTTCCACCAGTGACGAAGGACGAGGTCAAGAAAGCACTAGAAACTATGAAAAGGGGGAAATCAACTGGAGAGGATCAGATAACTACAGATTTGCTAAAGGACGGGGGGGATATCGTGCTAGAAAAACTGGCCACCCTGTATACTCAGTGCCTGGTGTCATCGACGGTACCGGAAGCATGGAAGAATGCAAACATTATCCTCATTCACAAGAAAGGGGACTCTAAAGACCTTAAAAATTACAGACCAATCAGCTTACTGGCTGTTACGTATAAGGTATTTACTAAGGTAATCGCTAATAGAATCAGGACAACCTTAGACTGCAATCAAGCAAAGGATCAAGCAGGGTTTCGGAAACGGTACTCTACTATCGATCATATCCATACCATCAATCAGGTGATAGAAAAATGCTTGGAATATAACCAGCCCTTATACATAGCATTCATTGATTACGAAAAAGCATTTGACTCAGTTGAAACCTTGGCGGTGATGCAGGCATTGCGAAATCAGGGGGTAGACGAGCCGTACGTGAAAGTGCTGGAAGATATATACAGTGACTGCACAGCAACCATAGTTCTGCATAAAGAAAGCAACAAAATTCCTATAAAGAAAGGTGTTATAGGCAAGGAGACACAATCTCCCCAGTACTATTCACAGCTTGTTTAGAGGAAGTATTCAGAGACTTGGAATGGGAGCAGTTAGGGATAAGGGTAGATGGAGAATACCTCAGTAATCTGCGATTTGCTGATGACATTGCCTTGCTAAGCAACTCGGGGGATGAACTGCAAATAATGATTGATGACCTAGACAGAAAAAGTAGAAAGGTAGGCTTGAAAATCAATATGCAGAAGACTAAGGTAATGTTCAACAGCCTCGGGAAGGAACAGCAGTTTACATTAGGTAGCGAAATACTGGAAGTAGTAGGCGAATATGTCTACTTAGGATAGGTAGTAACCGCAGATCCGGACCATGAAAAGGAAATAACAAGAAGAATAAGATTGGGATGGAGCGCATATGGCAAGCACTCGCAGATTATGACTAGCAGCTTACCGGTATCGCTCAAGAGGAAAGTATACAACAGTTGCCTCTTGCCTGTACTCACCTATGGGGCTGAAACGTGGAGGCTAACCAAGATAATTCTACTTAAGTTGAGGACAACCCAGAGGGCTATGGAACGAAAAATGGTAGGGGTAACATTAAGAGATAGAAAGCGTGGAGAGTGGGTCAGAGAAATAACTCAAGTTAACGACATTCTAGTGGAAATTAAGAAGAAATGGACATGGGCAGGACATGTAGTGCGAAGAGAGGATAACCGATGGTCGCTGAGGGTAACAAACTGGATTTCAAGGGAAGGAAAGCGTAGCTGGGGGCGGCAGAAAGTTAGGTGGGCGGATGAGATTAAGTTCGCAGGGGTCAAGTGGATGCAGCTAGCACAGAACCGGGTTAATTGGAGAAATATGGGAGAGGCCTTCGCCCTGCAGTGGGTATAATCAGGCTGATGATGATACAATATAGAATAACTATACAACGTTCAAAATGTGGCAATAGGGAAAGCAACACAATCCGGCACTGCGTTTAAAAGAGCATAATTTTGTTCATATTAGACAGTAGTAAAAGTGATTTTCCGTAAGAGCACATAAAAGCATGACATTAGGTGAGGATCGTGGTTATCATATCTCAAAACGTGGCAGGATTTCTGGTGTTAGTAACATCGTCAGGAAGGCTGTTGCAATGATTTATGGCACGCGGAAGGGCAGACATGTTAAACGTTTTAGTACGACCAAAAATACGCGCAAAGCTGCTATGATTGTGGCGACTGCGTGATGTACGAGATGGCCGTGATAAAGGTAGTGCGTGGCTGTGAGGACTGAAAACCATTTTATGAAATAAGCAAAGAAGTGCTACTGTACTACATGATTCTAAAGACGCAAGTGATAGCGATAACTTGATGTTAGTGACGCTGGAATGACGGTTATAATCACGAGCGATGAAGCGGGCAGCACGGTTCTGTATAGATTCAAGACTGTGTGTTAGATGCTTTTGGTGAGGTGACCAAATGGGTGAAGCAAATTCAAGCTGTGGGCGGACAAACGTCTGCTAAGCTAGTTTTCGAGAGTCAGATGGCGCATCATGAAGATTACGTTTTAAGTATCCGAGGCTTCGTGAAGCCTTAGCTGTTATTTTATTAATGTGTGTCGATCAAGAAAGGTTGGGAGTTCGGTAAATACCGAGATATTTGTATGAAGGCACTGCAGTGATTTGGTTGCTGTTGAGGGAGTAGGTGAAAAAGGAATTTGATAGTTTGCGGCTGAAAGTCAGTAATTTACACTTGTCAGCGTTAACCGTCATTTGCCACATAGAGCACCAGTTTGTTATATGGTCGAGATCTGTCTGTAGAACAAGATGATCGGCTGGATTAGAAATTTTACGGTAGATAATACAGTCATCAGCAAATAAACGGATGTTAGAGGTAATGTCGGTTGGCAGATCGTTAATATATATTAGAAATAACAATGGGCCCAGAACACTGCCCTGGGGAACACCGGACGATACCTCAAAAAAAGAGGATTAGCAGTTATTTATACAGGTAAATTGTTTGCGAAATGAGAGAAAATTTCTAATCCGTGATAGTGTTAATGAGTCAATGTTTAAAGCGGAGAGTCTGGAAATTAAACGACAATGTGCTACCCGATCAAATGCCTTAGAAAAATCGATGAAAATGCAATCAGTCTGTTGGTCATCGTTCATGTTAGAATGCACTTCGTGGGTAAATTCCATGAGTTGTGTATCGCACGACAGTCCTTTTCTAAAACCGTGCTGTTGGGTGAAAAAATGCTGTTATGTTCAAGATACTGCGCAACGTTTGAAACAATGATGTGCTCTAGAAGCTTACATGCAATACTTGTTAAAGATATGGGCCGGTAGTTACTAATATTATTTCTGTCACCAGATTTGAACACGAGGATGATTTTGCCAATTTTCCAATCAAACGGAAGTTCGCCTGTAGATAGGGACTGCTGAAAAATGTGATACAGGATTAAGCTACTAGAGGTTAAAGTGAGTTTTAGAATTTTGTCGTTAATTCCGTCTGCACCAGAGCTAGTGGACGCTTTAATACTATTGATTAAAGACGTGATGCCTTCAACAGTTAATTCAATCGGGGTCATATATCTATAGTCGACTTCGGCGATGGCGGGAATGTTAGAATGGCCTTCTTGGGTAAACACTGAAGTGAAGTAATTATTAAATATGGCCGCACTTTCTTCGTCAGTAATGAAATTTCCTTCCTTATCCTGCAGAGCGATTTGGGCCTGCGTGGTGGCTGGGGCTATTGTACTCCAGAATTTTTTCGGGTTGTTGTGCATAAGGGATTGAAGGTCATGGGAATAAAATTTGTGTTTCGCTTTACGGACGGCATGGCAGTATTGTTTTTCGCAGTGTTTCTGTTGAAGTTTCAGCGAGGGGGATCACGATTTTTTTATGGCTTTGAATAAGCGCTTCTTTTTATTCTTAAGTGAGCGGAGTGACCTATGATACAAAGGCTTAGAAATGTTGACCCGAAATGAGATTTGTGGTATGTGAGCACGCATTAATGACAACAACTTTTCTTTAAACAAGGTTCCATTTTCATTGACAGTACGGGAAGAGAAAGTAAAAAGGTACGTGGAAGAAAATTCCTGCAGACCAAGAATAATGCCATTGCAATCAGCTTTTTTATAGTTGAAGATGAGTTTTGATTTGAGATGCCGCGCATGTGATGGTATGCTAACTGTAAAATTAAGAATCTGATGATCACTGAATCCCTCACTAGTAGAAATGGTGCTTGAGTTCTCGGGGCATGACATCAGAACTAGGTAGAGAATATTAGTTCCGCGTGTGGGTTGGTTTAATAACTGAGTTAGGGAAAAATCAAAAATTAAACCGATGAATTCTTTAGAGCAGCGAGAGCTAGAGGTGAGGTTAGACCGGTCAATATCCGGGTAATTAAAGTCACCCAATAGAAATATATTTGCTTTAGGAAATTTGGTTCGCATGCCACTGAGGCTATCGCGCAACTGAGAAATGAAGACATCGGAGGTCTGTGGCGGTCTGTAGCATACACCTATTATTGAATGAACAAGTGTTGATTTGATGTAAATCCAAATAATCTCAAGAGGACTGGGTAAATTGACAAGTTGGGATGCTATACGCTTCTTCATGGCTATTAGAACACCTCTTCCCCCTTTTTTTTCTCTATCTTTGCGGTAGACTACGTAGTCGTTAGTATCGGGCAGTACTTCAGTGTCAGAAATATCAGGTTTAAGCCAAGTTTCAGTTAATGCTACAATGTCACACTCACTGTTCTCCAGATACGAAGTTAGTTCGACAAGTTTGGTAGCAGACTACGAATATTAGTGCATGATAAATGTAATTGTAATGGCGAGTGTTTACGACGTGAAGAGTTATCGATTGTACCAGCCACCTTTTCCCGTGCGAGCTATCTTTTAGATCGTACGACATTCCCAGATACTGTATCGAATACGTAGGTGTTGTCACCAACGTGCAGTTTGTCGACGTTAAGTTTATACGAGGCGTTCTGTGACTTCGCAAAATCAAGTAGGTGTTACCTAGCTATCCTTGTCTTTAACGAAAAATCTTCTCGTACAGCATAATCTGTATTCTTGAATTTGGGCCCATTTTCCAGAATGTGCTGCTTGTCTTTGAACAGGGTAAATTTTACGATAATGGATCTGCATTTACCTTCTTGATGCTTCTCCAGGTGATGTGCGCGCTCTATTTGAGACAGCTCCACTGTCACACCGAGGGTTTCCGAGCATAAGTTTATTACTTTAGTCCCCGCGGATGGCCAGGTTTCGTCAGAGGTGTCCGGTAGGCCAAAGAAAAGTATATTAGAACGGCGTAGCCGGTCTTCTGCGTCATCGCAGTGCGATTCTATAGACTAACTTGTCCGAGATTCCGAGAACAGCCTCCGGCATCTCAACTGGTGAAGCACTGGTGTTTTTTTGTGTAGCACAGTCAACTTCTAACACCCGACTTCGAGCTGCCAACTGTCTCAGTTCAACGTCAACGGACGCCTGTCAATTTTTTAGAGCGCGAAGATCATTGCGAAGATCATGCTGCCCTGTTTCAATTCTCTGCACGGTTTCTAAGACAGTTGCCAGAACGTTCAGGGCTAAGTCCAGGATTCGTCTCAACATCCCCTGACAGGAGCAATAGCATCCTACAAAGCAGGATTTTTACAAGCCCCTCACAGTTCATGAAGGCAGCACACCACTCACTGGGGCACAACACCACAATAAAAAAGCGATTGTCGCTTTTTAGGCGGCAGTAAGAGCAGTCAAGGTAACTGACCTGAAACAATAACATCGGTGAGCTCATCATTGCAGACGCGGCGCTGTGCCCCAGCGGGGGGCGGTGAAGTGGCGGTAGATATAGCTTGCTTCCCTTAGCGATAGCGTCGATACGCGTAGTCCGTCCTGGTTGCCAGCGGAGGCGGTGGCAGCTGTCCAGAATTGGCATCCGCTTCCAATTTTCGCGTCGGTCAGTCCAGGTAGACTTCAGCCGGGATGTCGCAGACGGAGCTTCTAGTGAAACGCTCAGCAAAAGGGACACCTGAAACAAAAACATTGGTGAGTTGATCATTGCAGACGTGGCGCTGTGTACCGTTAATCCAGGGGCTACGGTGGAAAAGTATCCAATTCCAAGAATTGAGGACCTGGGGCCATGCTGTCACGAGGTGAGATGTTCACGAAGCTGGATTTCAGGGCGCCTACCAGCAAATAGTACTTGACAAAGAGTTTAGAAAGTATGTCACAATCTCCACACACATGGGATTATTCCAGTATACACGTCTTCCGTTTGGCATGTCATCGGCACCAGCCTTGTTCCAAAGGGAGATGGAGAACCTTTTGCGAGGGCTGCCACATTGTGCAGTATATTTCGATGACATCCTTGTCACTGGCTCGAATGACAGGGAGCATCTTCGCAACCTCAGTGCGGTCCTATCTAGACTCCGTGATGTTGGACTTAAGCTGAAGTTCGACAAGTGTCATTATTTTGTCCGACAAGTTGAAAACCTCGGGCACATGATAAGCAAAGAAGGCCTGTCTCCAAGTGTGAGCAAGGTATCTGCCATCCTTCATGCGCCTGCACCCCGGGACGTCAAGGAGCTTCAAAGTTTTTTGGGACTTGTGAACTTCTGCAGGCGGTTTCTACCAAGCCTTTCCGGACGCCTCCGCCCTTTGCATTTGCTTCTCATGAACGAGAAGAAATGGGTGTGGGGAAAAGAGAAAGAAAATGCATTCAATGTAGTGAAGCAGTTAATAATTTTGGAATAACAGCGAGAAGGACGAGGACGAGGAGCATTCCAAAATGTATTACCAACTAGCCGGCACCTCAACGCAGTTAATAATATCCGCCCCAGTCCTAGTACATTTCGACCCAGGGAAGCCACTGTGTCTCAGCTCCGATTTCTCTCCGTATGGGATCGGCGCAGTTTTGGCACACCGAGAATCTGATGGTCGAGAACTGCCCATTGCTTTTGCCTCCAGATGTTTGTCTCGTGCAGAGCAAAACTACAGCCAACTTGACAAAGAGGCATTAGCCGTTGCATTTGGTGTTGAATAGTTCCACCAGTACTTGTGGGGCACTCCTTTCACTGCTTATACGGATCACAAGCCACTACTAGGATTACTGAATGATGACAAACCCATTCCAGTGCAAGCATCACCACGACTAGTCAGATGGGCATTGAAACTTTCTGCATACAAGTACAAGCTTGTGTACAAGCATAGTCTGGAGTTAGGTCATGCGGATTCTGTCAGTAGGTTGCCGTTGCCTGCAAACAATGTGGATCTACCTGCACCTGCTGAAATGTTCATGCTTGAACAAGCATACCCAGGACTGTTATCACTTGCCATTGTGGCACAAGCTACGAAATATGATCCATTCCTGAGCCATGTAGTTCTTGCTGTCCTGCGAGGGGAACAACTTCCAGCAGGACCAGAAGGAAATCCATTCACAGCAAGTAGCAGCGAGCTGAGCCTCCACGAAGGTTGCTTGCTGTGGGGTTCCCGAGGTGTTATCCCAAAATCTTAGCAAGCCCAAGTCCTAATGATACTTCATGCGGGGCATCCTGGCATTGAGAAAAGCAAGACAATTGCCAGAAGCCACATCTGGTGGCCGGGAATTGATGGAGACATCGCTAAGAGTGTAAAGAGCTATGAAACCTGCCAAGCTTACCTGCGTGCACCGCAACGCATTCAGCACACGCCATGGCCGTTTCCACAGAGGCCCTGCTCAATGCTTCACGTTGACTTTGGGGGCCCATTCTTGGGTCATACATTCCTGGTCATTGTTGACGCCTATTCAAAGTGGGTCGAAGTTTTCCCAGTGGCGTCAGCGTCAGCGGATGCTGTTGTCAGTGCTCTGCGAACAGCATTTGCGCAGCATGGGCTGCCGGATCTCATCGTGTCCGACAATGGGCCTGCCTTTGCAAGTGAACAGTACTTGGAATTGTTGACACGGAATGGAATACGTCGAATGCTTGTCCCTCCCTACCATCCAGCTTCGAATGGTGCGGTAGAGCGCGTCGTACAGACGGTCAAGAACAAGATCAAGAAGAGTGGATCCGGATCTTTCCAAACCCAGATTTCGCGGTTCTTATTTCATTATAGAACCACACCACATGAAGTCGCAGACAGAGCACCGTGTGAATTTCTCATGGGAAGGATGAAGGAAAGAAGCCAACAGTCGGCGAGGCCAAGGAAAGCATTGGGGATTGCTTTTTATGTTTTTGTGTTCCCTTTTTAAATTTTCACCTGGACAATGACAGAAATTGGTAATGTAATCTGCTTAGCGAAAGACAATTAAACACAAAGTAGAAGAAAAAACAACGTGCCGATGGTGGGGACCAAACCCACGACCTCCGAATATCGCGTCCGGTGCTCTTCCATCTGAGCAACATAGGCCGCCGTCCCCCCTGCCACTTTTTTTTGGTATTAATGTTGTCTGTATACGAACCTTGAGAGTGTTCACCAGCGCCACCCTCAACCACAGCGGCGGACGTGGAACGTCCTGTGTTACCACCAGCGTCACGTTAAACGTGATCAAGAGCGAGGGCGAAAGCTGTGCTAGAACCCTCTATACGCTACATATAGCTTCAAGACTGCCAGAACCGAGACCTCCGAAAGCTACAAGCAGATAAATGAAGGGGAAATGAGGGTGCACGCTATAACACATGAAGGAAAGAAGCCAACAGTCGGCGAGGCCAAGGAAAGCATTGGGGATCTGAGCTCAGATGGAAGAGCACCGGATGCGATATTCGGAGGTCGTGGGTTCGGTCCCCACCATCGGCACGTTGTTTTTTTCTTCTACTTTGTGTTTAATTGTCTTTCCTCTAAGCCGATTAAATTACCAATTTCTGTCATTGTCCACGTGAAAATTTAAAAAGGGAACAAAAAACATAAAATGCAATCCCCAATGCTTTCCTTGGCCTCGCCGACTGTTGGCTTATTTCCGTCATGTGTTATAGCGAGCACCCTCATTTCCCCTTCATTCATGGGAAGGATGTTAGAGATACCTTTGGATGTTCTTCGCCCAAATCTACACACTTCAGTGCCGCTGAGACAGTTGAAGCAGAAACTACAGGCCGATAAAAGGTGCCGTTCTTCTCCATTGCCGATTGTGGGAGACAACGTTCTCGCAAGGAACTTTCGTCAGAGGCCACTGTGGGTACCCGCACGTGTCACGAGCACCACAGGTCAGTCATCAGCTACAGTCTGTCTCAGTAACGGTACTCTCTGGCATAGGCATGGGGACCACCTACGTTCTCAGGTCGAAGAAATCGCTGAGCCAACCACTGGACTGTGGAGGCCTGGACCTACTGGAACACAGAACGTTTCCAGCCACCCATCAACTAAGCGTGACACCAGCTTGACTGTTTCTGTGGACTCTGACCCACCGTGAGTAATACTAATGGCACAGAAAAGACAGCTGTGAACGTGACTGCTGGTACAGAAGAGACTGTTATGAACTCTCCCAAGTCAGCGTGCAGCACGCCTCAGTTGCGAAGAAGCACGAGAAGCCGCAAGCCAGTGAAGCGCTACTGTCGATAATGCTCTTCTTGAACAAACTAATGGGGGAGGACTGTTACAGTTTCGGTTCGTGTTTGTTCGTGGCACCACCCTGTGCCGGCGCGATAGAACTTGCGAGGCAGAAAGGCAATAAAAAGGACACGGCTCGGGCAGTCTTAGTTCGTTGCGTAGTGGAGCGCGGTGCATCATTGTCCGTTTCTTGGAGCCTAGCCGTTGGCGGCGGCCGCCGAGCAGGTCCACCTGTCGGCATTGCTCGTTCCACCAACTCGTAATAGCGCATACATTGGGCGAAATGATGGATCTCGCAGACCAATATTTGGAAGCACGTGGAGGCGAAAATTTGAACAAGAATGCAAATTCTGAAACCCCTCGAAAGCCCGAATTCCGGCAGACACAACCTAGCGTATAGACACCCCGAGGGGCTATCACTGTGGACAACTAGGCCATTATGCACCTAACTGCCGCAAACTCGCAACCAACAATCCATCCACGTGTTGGAAATGCGGACAGAAAGGCCACAAAGCGATGTCGTGTCCCGATGCTGACAGGGCAGCTCCGCAGGCTGCATGCGCGAGGGCTCTGTCAGAGTCGGAATGTCGCCTGGAGGAAGAAGATGCCGATGGCTTTGTTGAGCTGAAAAACGGCAAGAATGTCCGTGTGGTGCACGGCCTAGAGGAGCAGGAAGCAGAGAAGGTTGTTAATCAGAAGAAGGACAAGAAAATCCGGGTGGTGAACGCCGTAGTACATGCGCAACCTGGATCTGCGATGAATCGGACGGCGGTTTCGAGGGGAGGAATATCAGTTTCTGTGCTACGAGATACAGGTAGCAGCGCCGTAATCGTTAAACGAAGTTTGATTCAGTAGCATAATCTGAATGGTGAGACATGCCCTGTGAGGCTAATTGACGGCTCAATTCAATTGCTACCTGAGGCAAAATTTGAAGTGTAAACGCAATATTATTCTCGAAAACTGACAGTCTTTTGCGTGGAACGCCCTATATATGAATTGGTGTTGGGCATTATCAAGGGCGCAACATTTCCCGAGGATCCTGATCGACGTTCCGGGCCTGTACGCTGCAGTGAATCTAGAAACAAAGGGAAAGACCAGAAAAGCAAGACCATGTGAAGCCGGAGGAAAAGCCCCGAGAAAAGAATAAACAAAAGGAAGCACCTCAGGAGGAAACTGAAAAGAAAGAGACGACACAGAAAATAAAGACAGGAATGCCTAGGCCGTCGTTGATGCAAGTAGCCCTAGTGTTTCTCCTGCTTATGGGGGCATTACTTGAAATATTTCACCTTCAGCTGAAGGAATACCGGTGCCTAGTGATTCTTTTTGTTGGTCTGTGCGCGTTGGCCCAGGTTCCCATGTATCCGTCGGCATTACTGGTTGTAGGGGCATTTATCGGCACACATTGGTTGTGTGATTTGCAAGGTCACTATCAGTCATGCCTTAAGCAATTTACAGTAGCCCGATCTAGGAGCATAGAAGCAGCACGAATGCGAGAGCCTAGAGCGAAGGCAGAATCCCTGGCGCACAGAAGCGTTTCACGCACTGATCGCAAGTTGGAATAAAGCCCGGGAAACATTATTTAGGTTTGAACTGGAACCTTCAAATGAGGGACTCTGAAAACCTTGTAATTTATGTGTATTGTACGCTGTCTTACGGCGCGGGTAGAGTGAATCAAAGTACTGTGATCTGTACTTGAAACCTTTCATGGTTTAATTTGTGCGACTCTTGTAAGAGTGTCTCGCAGTGTTGTCGAGTAGCGGCCTATGTTGAATGCATCTGGAAGTAAATTGTCATGTTTATGGCTGGCATGTCACTGTAGTATGCGGGGGAAGCGCATTTGAGTTCTTGACGCTTATGTTGAACATCAATGTATGTGCGTGATGCGGACATTTGCCCGTGAAGTTTGTGAGCGCATGCACGTGCGCGCGATGTTCGTGGGTGTTGTGAATATTGTAGAACAATATTCTTTAAGGGAGGGGCAGTGTCACGAAATCGGCGTACATATTTATCAAGCCGGCGTGGCACGAGGCCCGCGCGGCGCCGCATGGGAATTTCCACCAAATTCGAGAAAAGCCTCCTTCCCCGCGCGAGAGAGCGAGTAGCTTTGTACGCATTGCCGTCGCCCTCTTTTTCATCACCCAGCGATGACGGTGACTCATCAGTATGGAATATGCCAGAGATCTCCAGAAATGTCTACGAGTACTAGCCAATAACGGCGCGTGGCTCGACGGTAGGAAAAGGGAGCGCTCTATAACCAGCGAAGCTAAGTGTGTGTGCGCGCTAGCTTTGGCGCCTCTTAACAGACAGACGCGGCGCGCCCTATTTACGGAGGCCGCGCCGCTTGTGGAGTCAGTCAGTGAGTCATTGGCGGCGGCCTGTTCGCAAGTGCGACAACTAGCCTCCCGGGGATCACCCGCTGCTGGCAAGCCCACGGACCTGGGAGCGAGCGGCGCTCGTCTTGCATGGCGGCCACATCGTGACTCTCGAGGCGTCGGACTGCAACAGTGCCCGGTGAACTATTTGGTGTTTGTTTATGTTACTCTCTCGTGTATTACTCTGTTTTGTAAGCCTCTTTGTTATTGAATACCTCTGCAGTTGCATTCTTAGCGTTTGTATTCTGTGAACCTCTCGTCTGTACATTTCAAGCGTTCTTGTGTATTGTTGTGTATCGTCTCTTGCTGTGTATAAAGATTGTTTTGTTTGTTACTTCTGACTCCGACCCTTACTGCGGCTTGAACCGGCGACAGCTGAGCACCAAACGGCCACCCCTGTCTGTCACTACAAGGTAGTTGAATTCCGGCTGAGCTTGCCACGCAGGTTGAGGGCATCTCCTTTGCGACCGGAACAGCTACCCCCTATCACTCTGAGGGTGTCTGGGAGTGTGAGCACTGTTAAGGGCGCATTGTTAATAATACCATCTAAATATGAACGGGTGACAGGGATGCAGCACAGATTCCCGCACAGCTTCACCACACCTCCAAATCCCCCAATTTACTGCATGCAACGCACTGTTCCCTTGCAAGTTCGCCGCCGTCTGGGTAAGCCATCGTGTTGGGCTAGCCACGAAACAAATTCAGTTACCAGTGACAACTTCAAATGTGCCCATGCCTCAAAAGTGTAATGCGATGATCAATTACAGTACTGGTACCGGCAGCTGATCAGAGTTATTAAAGCTTATGCTACGCCGCACTTTCAGATGACAAAGATGGCCGACAAGAAAAAAAAAACAGATTTGCCGCTCCAAGCGGCCTGGAGTAGAAGTTTCAGTGAAGGTATGCTCGTGAATATGGCAGTTAGACTTGCCGCCATATTCACGACCGCGCCTTCAGTCGAACTTCTGCTTCAAGCGGCCCTGAGGCCCATTTTTCGTTTCAGAAAACAACCTACAGTCGAAACACTCTCCCACAGTGGCAGAGAGAACTCGAGTTTTCTCAAGAACCTCTAGTCCACAACGACGCTGCCTTGGTCGCTCCTCGACCGCCACTCCATTTGTAAACACTGATGACATCACATCGTCTGCTCGCTGTGTGGACTTTGTTCTACCGGTATACCAAACGTTTCACAAAAGTGGGTACGACGAGGATGCACCAAACCTTTCCCTAAAGCATAGGCTGAAAGTGACACTGACCCGGGACATCTGGCACGTCATCGTTTTACAGGTGTGGCCTTGGCCTCCAGTTGCACGCGCCGCTCACGTGCCGAGCTTTCATGACTGTGATCAGCCGCTGGTACCAGTAGTGTAATTGATTATCGCATTACGCTTCTGTGGTGTGGATACATTTCAAGTCGTTGCCGATGAAGTGAACAACTTTTCGGAGCCTACTGAGTGCAGAGTTGAGGCGCGAATTTTGAAGGTTAATGGTGAGCTCGCTTGCAGGCGGACTCCAACGGCGGTGGAGGCGCACTCCTTCCATAGCTCGCCCTTTCTGATGAACGGCGGCGAACTTGTTGTGGGGGAACAGAAGTCGCATGCAGTAAGCTGGGGGGCACCGAAGGCGCGGTGGGGTAGTGCGGACATCTGTCCTCCACCCCACGCATCAAGACTTGCCCGTCACCTGAGGGTACGTAGTGCGTATTTGCACGCATGACACTGTCGAGGGAGTGCGTTGGTGTGCTTGTCCTATGGAAGGATATTCGCAGGCAGCGAAGGCATGACTCTTCAAACACATTTTCACTTAGGGCTCCGAATTGAATGCGCTGAAACGCAGTGTGAAGCAGCATGCATGTTTTCACCGTTCGCCCTCGAGCCCTTTGAAGTCAAGAGCCATGTCCGTAGAAATTTGCGTTTTTACTTTCTTTTTTCAGTGTATTTGGTGTCTGTCAAAGCCTGGCAATCAAGAAAAAAGAGGCAAAGCGGCAGAGGCTGATATTAGTCTCACACCAAACAAATAAACCGAATTATTCACATCATTTCTCAAAGCCTATGTAATTTTCTGCGCAAACTCTACGTCACCAGCAGCGACTGTTACCAGGCTCAAAAGCATTTATGGCCGTTTTTCACAACCACCCTTTTCATCCAGCCCGCAAAACAAGTTCCACTATGCTGTTAAAGTCGAAGTTGCTTGCGAACGCTGCTTAAAAGACTCAACATGAAAAACTAAGCCTGCTACTTTAGCACACAGTTTTCGGGCCAAAAGTACGCCTTAATCTCATCCCCATACGCCATTTGCGCTGCTTCGAGTGGAGAACGCATTCTCGAGGAGAACTTATCGGAAGAAACGCCGAGTGGGATTCATGAATCAAACACTGGCCCTGGAGTGGAGCAGCGGCGGTTTTCTCCGCTCCACGCACTGGTGGTGGAGCGCCGAGTCGAGGCACGTTTGGGATTATGCGCGCTAGTAGGCATTCATGTGAGAACACCGTTGAGAACTTACAGTACAAGAATCAAACTGAACTTGGTGGTCTATATTGCTGAGACTTTCAGTTTGCACATCCCATTCCTATTATACCTGCAATGCAGTTGCAGGCTTTCATGGCACCGGATGGATGGATGGAATAAGGAGCGTCCACTTTGAAACGGGGTGGTAGCAGTAGCTATCATGCTCATTTTTCTCCCTATATCGTAATCATTGTTTTAGATTGGTTAACTATACAATCATTTTTTTAAATAAATATTTGTTTCTACATTACTAACATTACGTCACTTCTCTGCTTTTAAGCCACCAATCTTCCAGTCGTTTTTTAGTAGCTTCAACAGCCGGTTTATTTACCCGCCCACTGTTATCTCTAAACCCCCGGAGCTTCAGGAACAGTGACTGCGCCTGCATCGACATCCGGATGGATATCATTACATTCGAGTATAATATGGTCAATTGTTTATCTGGAGTTACCCTATACAGCACATGCGTCATCTTCATTGTTAAATTTCTTTTTGAAACTGCGTGTTCTAAGGCACTCTGATCTAGCTTCGAAAAATAGGGCACTGCATCTTGAGTTATCAAACAAAGCTTCCTTCCTGATCTACATTTTTCACGTTCGGTATAATTCCACACTCTGTTTCTTTTCAATCGAATTTATCCAATTTTTACCTTCTGTGTTTTTCACCTGTTGCTTAATGCTCTTTATTTCTCCGTCCTTGTTACTAGCATACTTACTAGTTAGTTTCCTAGTTCTTTTCCTCCATTGTGAGTCAACGCTTTTTAGGTACAGGTATTTAAACACTTTAGCTGCCCATCTGTTACTGTCCAATTTCTTCAGGCGTTCCTCATTACTATTTTACTCTGAGCTTTCCCTACTTCGAAAGATACCCAGCCCATATCTCCCTGTACCGCCTCATTTGTAGTTTTGCTGTGGGCACCTAGTTCTAATCGTTCTACGGCTCTCTGATTTATTTCTAATGTCGACTGTACCTCTGATTTTAAGCACAAAAACGCATTTACGAAAGCAAGTCCGGGCACCATAATTCCTTTCCAAATACCCCTCAAAACCTCATACCTGTTGTATCCCACAATGCCCTATGCTTCATTATCCCGGCATGTCTTCGCCATTTGGCATTAAGTGATTGCTCATGCTTTCCAATGTATGCCAATCCTTCGTTTACCCCATACACCGAGATATGTATATTCTGCTACTCCGCCTCTAGATGCATCGTGTATGTCAGCCATCCAGCATTCGAGGGACTGCTTTATTTTACTTTGGACGAGAGCCTGTACAACAAGTTTCTTTTGGCGATATGATTCCGATTTTTGGTCGATTTCCTCCTCTCGGTTTTCCCTTGAAGCAGCCCGTCGTTGTTCAATAGCTTCCCTGATTTCCTTATTCCAGCAGCTCCATGGCTTCCTCTTTCCATTCCAGCGGTTTGCTACTTTAAACTCCTGAATTTTCCTCCTTATGAGTAGTTCCACCTGTTCATAATCCCAGTCTTCCATGGGGCTCTTCTCCATTGCTTCCTCTATGGCTGCTGCTATCTGCGCTATTTGATCGTCGTTTAAATTTGCGTTGACATTTTGTCTAAGCTCCATTTCTCTTCTCATAAAGGGCCCCATCTGCAGTCTAATACATTTATGATCACTTCCCAGACTACACTCCCCTTCTTCGTCTGTTTCCAATTTTGTGACCTTGCTATAAATCCCCTTCGACATTAGACAGTAGTCAATGGTCGTCTGCCTGTTGCGGAATTCGCACATGATTTGGCCTTCGCATTTTGTTTCTCTATTTACTATAACTAGATCGTGTCGCTCACAAAAATCTAGCATTAGCTTGCCGTTACAATCCGTGTATCCATCGACATCGTCGATGGGACTGTTAATGTCCCCCAACAGAATAATATGCGCCCCGTCTCCAAACTGGCTTATATCATCACTGTGACATTCAACAAGATCCTTGTTTTCTTGCCTGCATTGGTGTCTTGTTCCTAATAAACTACCCCTAGCCATGCCCTCATCCCGGCAAATGTTCCCGATACCAAGATGTGTTCATTAAAAGATGATTTTATTCTTTGCCAATTTGTGCCCTGGTGTATCAACCTTTTTTTTTCCGTTCTCGTTCTGTTGCACCCTTCCCAGTCGTAGCCTTCTATAAACGGCGGATGTTCTAGATCCCTGAGATGAGCCTCACAAAGAGCGTACACACCTATTTTGTCATCCTTCAACTGCTGTTCTATCTCTAGCCATTTCGCTCTTTTTCTACCTCCTTGCATGTTTATGTAGGTGATCCTAGTTTTAAAAACTCTTCTTTGTACTTTTCATTTCTCGACCTCCTCCATGCCATTATTTGGGGCACGGAGCCCTCGCGGACCCCCTAAAAAAGCTACAGCCCTGCCTGCCAGGCGCCAGCCGATCTCTGCTCCCACCCTTCTGTTAAAATGAATGCCGTCTCGCTGAAAAGCCCACCAAGACCTGCCTTATGTACCTCCCTGTTTACCTCAACCACTTCGAAACGCTTCTCCAGGCTTAAGGCGGGGGTCCCACTCCGGCAGCGCGAATGTGCCATTTTAGGCAATGTTCGCGTGAGCATTCTGCGCGTTGTTCTTTTCCGAACATCACAATGTAGGCATCATTCGAAAGCTTAATATACGTCTGTCAAATGATGTGCGCTGCTTTAGTGTGCCAACGTTATCAACTGCATGAGAGGTGGTATTGTAGTTGACAAATTCGCTAGCGTCGTTGATATACCCTACTTCGGATTAATTTGCTGAAGAAACTGCTGCACTTAGAACAGTTTCCTTTGGCCTACACACAGAATGGGTATTTATATTAGGGAAAATGATGCGTAATTAGTTTTAATTTAATCAGTATTTGATTGGTAGCCTTCTGAACATGGTAAAGTTTGGCTATTTTGGGCATGAATATCTCCGCTTTATCAACGTGCACAGCAGTAAAATGTTTACCACTTTGGGCGCACATTATGATAGTTGAGTGTACGAAGTTTCATCGAGATTTATTTGCTAGTTCATTTTTAATTACCTTTCCAATTTGAAGATTTCCGTAATACTGCCTCACATCGCATATCTTGACCAGAAAAACTGCTCATTCTACAGCCTAGGAATCATTCATGGCGAAACTAGAATAGTAGTTATTTCTGAAAATGAGCGCAAATTGCGCTTTATACAATTAGCACGATTATACTGAGCCGTCAAATATAATCAATTTTTCCTACACGACATTCAATCGAGAAGGCCGTCATACTCAACAACGTGAGTCTTGTTTGAGTTAGCTTTTTTTATATTGTATTACTGTAAAATAAAGTTAAAAGAAGAAGCACAAACCATGGTGATAATTAGTATTTGCACCTGTACTCAGTCATTAAAGGTTTTTACTGCTAGCGCCATCTAGGTAAAAGCAGCAAAAGTGTGAGTTCATTCAATTGCCAGGAGAGGCACGCGTGACTACACTCCTTCAAAGTATTGAAGCTAGTCAAGAAACCTAGAAGTCAGCTTCTCTGCAGTGCAAAACCCCCATCACCATGGCGGCCAAACCTGTTTTGGGGGCAGAAATCAGGTGCAGTGCAGGAGACGTCTATTGTGGCAATAATGGCCACGTCCATTTCCTGCACCCCTCTTCTTGTCGCAATTATGGGATTAAGAACCCCTCGGTTTGTGAGTGCCATTCATAACACCTCCCCTGCCCCTACCTCCTCCACGCTCTCAATAGTGAAGGAATTCTGCTCAACACGTTTGCGCATGACATCAGGCTGGACATAGAAGTATTCTGCGCTGCACTCAACTTCTGCCCTCAAAACAGGTTTGGATGCCATGGTGAAGGGGTTTTGCTCTGCTGACTTGTAATCAAGAGTTCGACGAAACATCGTCTGGTCAGGTGGTGACATAAAGAAAATTATAGGGTCACTGACCAAGTCAAAGTTTAATAAAAACGAAATGACGTTTCGGAAGCCCTACGGCTTCCTTGTTCACAATGGGGAAACCAGATATAAAGCATGCGTTTATAGCTTCTTTAAAATGCATCGTAATGATCTAGCATAATCAGGCTATAATAAGATGCATAATCAGATGGTAGATTGCCCTGCGTCCGATTGAGCGTGCCATGAGTGGTCTCAATCATCAAAGACTCTAGATACAATCGTCTTGCAGCGATCCGTTCTCTGGCAAGCACACGTGCCCAGTCCCAACTGATGGCGTGTCCAGTTTCTTGCACATGTTCGGCCAGAGCGTTAGTAGCACTGTGTCCTTTCGCCACATCATTTTTGTGCTGCTATATCCGTTTGCACCAGTTTCCTGTTTCTCCGATATTCCTGTTTCCTGTTCCTGTTTCCTGTTTCTCCGCGGCTAGTATCGCATATTGGTATTTATTGGCATGCGACAAGTATTCATCGGCACACGTGGCATTGGCACTGCCACTGTTAAGCCACCTTTAGCCATTAAGTTATTTCACCCTTGCCCTTACTGCTGCCATTTGCTTAACTGTCACTCTGACAATTGTGGTTTTCTTATGCAGTCATTTCCCAATACCACCTTGCATGTCATCTCCCTAAGGAACCATAAAAACAGTGCAAATAAATGAGGCAAGCAAAATATTTTCCGAAAATATTTTATTGAGAGCTCATATACATGTACATGAAACAAGGACATCAGAGGGCCAAAATACAGTGCACGAGGCATTGGGTACAGGGTTAATATGGGAGAGGCTAGTAGGTGTAATTGGAAACAGGGCACTAAGCAGCACATGGCCAGGTAGTGCAGGTAGAGGTGCTGGGGTGCAGTGTGCATTGGTCATGATGGAAGGGGCTGGACATGTTGAGCAGGGTTGATGCACTATAGCCTTGTAGTGCGAGAGGTGTTGCAGGAATAGGAGGCTGAGCATGGGTGCACTCCAGGGCAGTGTCCACCATGGATGGAAAATGGCAGTGGACTGTGTTGAGCATGATAGTTGGCAGTGAAGGGTGAATGGATCTAGTGATGAGGTTGAGGGGGTGGGGGAAGCGCATGGGCCAGGGAGTAAGCTGGGCACCACGCAGGAAACAACCATTCAGGAACAGTTTGTTTCGGAGATTGGCCCGTGGGTCTTACAAATGACATCTGCACAGAAGAGAAGCATATATCACCATAAGATGTAAACTCAGCTTCTCAACACTTATCCAAACACATATTTGAAGTCTGGGTGCTCTATACGTTTGAGTACAAAATACAGAACCCCGCTATAGTAAAACCTCTGATATAGTAAAGTGAAACTTAAGTCCCAGTCCATCTTCCATAGGCAACTGTATATTTTCCCCCTTTATAGTAAAGATGTTTTTGGTAAAAATCGGTTAAAGTGCTTTTGGCCATGACGGCGACTCCCGCGCACTACCTAAAGTCGCGAGGCCAAGACTTTTTGTATTTGAAAACAGAACAATAACCCCGAGTGTTCGTTTAGGTGGCTTTACTACTAGCCGCAGCAGCAGTCAGGAGAAGTGGATTATAAAGACGGCGCGAAAGGGACGAGGACAAGGAAGGAACACCAAAATAACAGGACAGGCGCCAACTTTCAACTGATGTTTATTCGCGCAAACCCTTTCATTTTTATGAAGCACCAAAACCATATCACAAAGGCCTATCACATAGTCATCCACGTGGAGCACTCAGATCACCGGCGGTATTGGTCACAGACAAGAAAAAACATCACAGTATAATCAGCCAGTAAACAAAAAATAGCAATTCAGCACAGTAAAGCACGCCATCCAAGAATATATAAAAACAACCTGTTCGAAAGAGTCCTAAGATTATCGGAGTGCAAAAACACACAAAATAAACATATCAACCACAAATTGAAATCAACCACACAAAGCAGATACGCTCGTGCCCAAGACAAACACGGCACGTGTGTTTGTAATCTTCCCTTCGACCGCAATAACAAATACAGGTGACAAAGAATATCAGAAAGACCAACAGAATCGCCGAAAAAAGATGCACAAGAAGGCTTGAACAGGTGACAAGCCTTCTTGTGCATCTTTTTTCGGCGATTCTGTTGGTCTTTCTGATATTCTTTGTCACCTGTATTTGTTATTGCGGTCGAAGGGAAGATTACAAACACACGTGCCGTGTTTGTGTTGGGCACGAGCGTATCTGCTTTGTGTGGTTGATTTCAATTTGTGGTTGATATGTTTATTTTGTGTGTTTTTGCACTCCGATAATCTTAGGACTCTTTCGAACAGGTTGTTTTTATATATTCTTGGATGGCGTGCTTTACTGTGCTGAATTGCTATTTTTTGTTTACTGGCTGATTATACTGTGATGTTTTTTCTTGTCTGTGACCAATACCGCCGGTGATCTGAGTGCTCCACGTGGATGACTGTGTGATAGGCCTTTGTGATACGGTTTTGGTGCTCCATAAAAATGAAAGGGTTTGCGCGAATAAACATCAGTTGAAAGTTGGCGCCTGTCCTGTTATTTTGGTGTTCCTTCCTTGTCCTCGTCCCTTTCGCGCCGTCTTCATAATCCACTTCAACCATGAACCAACTAGCCCAAAGCAAAGTACTTCTTGAGTCAGGAGAAGCCTACTTTACAGAAGCCTTGGAGCCGTGAGGGAAAGCGCGCAGCGCGAAGAAGAAAAAAGTAAAGCTGTCTACAAACATAGCAAGGAGGCGGCGTGTTCCATTTAGAAAGTAAAGGAGTAAAAGGGCAGCAAGAAATAGGGAAGGGAAAGAAATGGGTCAACATTCACTGCAATGTGCAGTACAAATCATGAGGCAGTGGTGGCAGAAAGTGGAGGTGCAGCGAGTAAGGTCTTACAGCACTTGAGTGCCATGGGAATTTATCATTTATTGCCTTTTAAAAGACAGAAAGAGCAAAAAGAGACGCCATGTTCATGCAAGGCTTTAGTTTTCACATGAAATCGAACTTGGTTGCATTCGTAATCACGTCTTCATGCTTCAGAGGTACTTCCACAAGATGTAGAGAAATTTTATAATGAAAAAAATCAAAGAGATCATAAAAGCGAGATGGAAGGTATTTAGATTTTTTTTTCATTAAGCAACAAGACGTGTTCAGTAAGTGCCTATTTAACTACTAGACAGCACTTTCAGGACTCTGTCATCACAGACCACTGATACAGTAAAGACCATGATATAGTAAATATTTTCGCTGGCCTCAGTGGCTTTACTATAAAGGGGTTCTACTGTATATATTGAAGGCCTATTGCCACACATTCTTCTTTTAGAGCACTTTGCGACAGGTTTCTGACCTGCAAGGGCATGCAGCATCTTATGACGTAGGGATAATAAACATATATGCAAATTAACATCAATTCCAGATACAAAAGAAAGATATTTGGAAGAAAAAACCTGCTTCCGTCAAACCGATAACTTCAGGTGGATGCTTAGTGTTCATATAGAATTACAGTTCCTGAAAATATGACGGTTCAGGCTGCAGAACTTTCAATTTTTAAAAAATTCTTAAACATTCCTGCAATAGACAATATGGATTACTAAGCATGCAAAACTGGATATTAAAGAACACAATAAAGAATATATTTCTGGAGTACACCAGTTACAGACACGCATACATTACTGCGGCCAGAATAAAGAAATAATTGCCCTAACAGAATCAAGCAAGCTATTTTCAATCAGCTAACAGAGAGAAATATGTACATCGCAGATATTCTCAAGGCTGTGTACGCATATAATATTCTCAAGATAATCGTATTATTTCAAGTTCCAGCTTTTTAGTTTTCACAGCTTTATTGCTTGCTGCATTCTACTATAAACAATTGCCTTACTTGTAATGTACCAAGGAATAGTTTTCATACAGTGCTCATTATAAATTAAAGACACCAGAACAACATGCACACAAACAAGAAAAGAAGAACGGGACAGAGCGCCATTCACAACTGATTTATTGTGCAGAATAAAGTACATATATATCTCACTGCCGGCATATGCGCGAAGAACCCATTCAGGATCATGTAGTTTAAGATGAGATATGTTCAAGAAGCCCATGCCTCATACCACAGCCTTTTTCTCTGAGAAAGCATTTCTTGAACATAGCTTATCTTAAACTGCATGATGCTGAATGTGATGTAGCTGAATGTGTTCCTTGCGCATGTGCCGGCAGTGAGATATATATGTACTTTGTTCTGCACAATAAATCAGTTGTGAGTGGAACTCTGTCCCGTTTATTTCTTTTCTTGTGTGCGTGCATTGTTTTGGGGCCTTCAGTTTATAATAAATAAACACGAACAAGCCCAACAAGAAGTTCTAGTAATCATACAGTGCATGCTTGTTCAGCTAAAATTATTACAGTCAGCCTGCAATGAGCAATTGAGCAAGTGCTAGAAATTTACTTTGCATAGGCAGGAAAATATTATGCTACATCTGAGTACAATGATATCGTACTTCCTTATCAGCTAGCAGCCTACCAGGTATGCATTTTCCCTTATCACAGCTAATCATTGGCCATACCATCGGCAACATTCCACGTGCAAGATTATATTCAGTTAGGCATACATGGGTGATTTTATGTCCAGGTACCAGATGTGGTGCTCGGGCATCTGATTGCTTCAAAGCAATTCATAGTAGTTGTTGGTATAGAAAATAGTAATCTGCCTGAATATCTGAAACCAAATATTATTTTCATTGCTCAAGCACACCTTAAAATACAATGCTTGATGTGACTACGGGATCATAAAAAAACGATACATCTAGAATGACAGTGATTTTTCACTTTCACCCTATCACAAGTTTCTTAAAAAACCAGTTTAATCCTGAGCTGAAAAGTTGTTTCGCACACATTTTATATTTCAGTATCTATAAAATGTTGATATTTTGTGAATATATTTCAAAATCAAAATTTCTTAACAGCCTCACAAATTATTTTTTTTTCAAAAATGGACAATATTTTGTACTCAAATTAAAAATAAGATTGTGCCTGGAGAAATAGTATTGTTTGCAGAATAAAACAGCATGTACGCATAAAAGCACCAATATCGCTCAAATTTAATGTGCAATACACGAACTGAGAGTTTACCTGAAATTACAAGTACAATAGCCCTGTGTACATGGACTCGACAGCACCGGGTTGAATCAGCGTTGAGTAAGCAAGGTCATCATTCTCGACACGGCTGATGTCTACATGAACTCGCTTTCTAGTGAGTAAGTATCGTAGCAGAGCGTAGCATCGAGATTCGAAGTTATTGTGCATGTTCTTACTCGTGTTTGATCCCATTGCCTTTTACTATCGAGAGCTTCGATTATTTTTATCGTTTATGAGCGCTAAAAAGCATTCATTTCGAGTGATGCTCGTCGCCGCTCCAGAGGCTTTTCCATATCCCAGAGTTCCCCATAACTAGACTCCTTGACTGGACAGCGTCTACATGCCTTTAGATAAGCGGGTCAAGGGAATTAACCTACCCCCTGAAATCGAGTTAACGCGACCCGCTCGGCCGCCTATTTTACTCGACCCGACTGTGTATAGATGAACCCCACAACTGATTTTTCACTCGACAGACGTACTCGACCCAATTCTGCCGAGTGCATGTATACAGGGGTGGAACGCACGTGTAACAAGTAACAATGCTGCTAAGAATCCAATCTGCTTTCTTCTGGCTCATCCAGTTTTCTAAAAAAATATCTTGTCTGACAAAGGAGGATATTTGGAGTTAAGCAGCTAAGCAACACAAGATCCATATGCTTGCTCTAACGCATGACTCCTCAGTGCACTTACAGTTGCAATTTGCTTGGTCATGTGGCAGTTCACTAAACCGTCTGACTAGACATGACAATAAAACAAAAATCGCGGGATCATTTCTACTTTTATTAAGACATGCAAAAGCTTTTTTGTTGTTGACATAGCATTCAGAGACTGCGGGAGTCTGGCAGTTTTATACGTCTTATTTCGTTTGGCAGTTGCAAGGGGATGTAGAAAAAGAAATATGAGTAAGGAATATAAGGGTTGACAACATCCCGAAATGAAACTAATGGACCAATGATGCACACTGCGTATCTTGAATGGCGTCACTGGAAACATCAAACACAGAAAATCGTCCTTGAGTATGACATATTTGAAGCCCAGGAGGTGAGTTGGTTGTGGGCAGGTATTTGGAATAGGGCAGTCCTCCTGAGAGGTAGGCGGCATGATCACTGCCACCCATTATGGGGAAAGCCCTGGCAAGCATGCAGGCAAAGGTGCACATATATAAGAGCAATAAATGCACAAGGAATGCACGCCTGAATGAGCAGCTGCACTAATAATTTCCTTTTGTCTTGCAGCCCACCCCTCGTGCACTGTAAGCAATTCTGCTCTGTTTTTCGAACACAGAAGCATATGCAAAAACAAACAAAATGTTCTCTAAAATTTACAAAATTTGAACCAGTATTGCATGATGATCTTCTTTCTGCAAATGTCTTGCTCTAGGGTTACAGGATAAATACATTGCAGCTGCGAATAAAGCGAGTTGGGAGCTAATGGGGAATCTCAATGGCTTGGAGAGAGAATTATTCTTAGTTGTCACTTTGAGCAAAGTAAATAGCCTGGTTTAGATCAAAGTAATATTACATCTGCATGGCTGAAGCCAGTGTAGGCAACCAGAAATGTACAAGCTGTCAGTAACTGCATGCCTGTATGAACAAATACATACAGTGCAGGTAGCTGTAATGAAGGGAGAGTGGAAGGCAAATAACCTGAGCAATACTGAATGGCTCTCTTCTCTGCAACCTCAATACAGGCTTCCTGCGAATTCTTGTAATGCAAGCATAATCAAGTATGCTAAATATTCCATCAGTTAAAGCACCTGCACTCTCGTGTTACGCAAATGACAACTACTTCTTCAGTTCAACAAGCTATGTCTGTTATTGTGCTATTACACCACAGGTTCACTCAATCATGCCTCAAATTGAAATAGTGACATACTGTTGAAATAAAGCAATGAAATATAGCACCAGCTATTAAAGCACTGCCAGGGACACGAAGGATATTATTTTCTGCATACTGGTGGGAAAAACTTCTGAACAAGTAAGTCTTGAGCTAAAAAGCCAGAAAAAGTCATATAGCATGTAATCATATAGCAAAAAGCCGGCAGAGCATTTAAAGCCATTCTATAATGCAAAACAAGGGCAATGTGTCATACTTACCGAGGCAATGTTTCCTTACACACAGCATGTTTCATGACAAGGCACCCACAGTTGTTGACAGGTTATGCAGCACCAAAATGTTGACGATGTTGTCTGCCTCGCATTCAGGCAGCACCCTTTTGATGGCAGATGATTGCTTGTGAAAAAGCAGTGCGATGATACAAGTGGAGCAGCTGGACTGTGGGCGTTATAGAGCAAAGAGCCCTAAATGCAAGGAAAGAAAGTCTCCATTAAATCGATGCCTCTAAATCATAATAACAGAATACCATGGCTCTTCTCTGCTTAGTTAATCTATAATTTCAATTGAAAGCTGTCTCAAAAATGGATAAATTGCAACCCTATGTTACACATGGTATAACATAGATGTGCCAGGTTGGTGGGGCGATCAGTTAGCATAATGACCGGAAAATGCATACTGATGTTTCATGCAGTATTGATGCTGGAGCAAAGTGTCATGGTGCGAAGAACAAAATTAAAAGCATGCATGGGCGCCAACCCGACGTGACTAGAGGTGTGCACGTGCATAAATTTTGAGCCCGGCCCGGGCCTCATGCTACAAACCCGAACCCGGCCTGGAACTGAAATTGCCTGAGCCCACCCAATGCTCCCACTTAAGGCTCCGGCTCTGCTGGACATGCTATAACAGACCAGTTGCAAAACCTACAAGTCGGCTTCCCTGTGAGGCAGGAATTCGTGCACAGTGGCGACAGAACCTGATTTAGGGATAATAGTTAGGTGCAGTACATGCATCTACCACAGTCCACGCTGCTTGGGATGCAGTTCCTCACGCACAGGCCATTGTCAGAGAAAGGTTTTCGAGCATTCTTAACACTGGAATAAAGGGGGGAGCACTGTCACCCTAAGGGTGAAGAAAGAAAATTTAGAAAAGGGACACTAACCGGACAGGGTAATAGTGGGGCGACAATCGCGCACGCGAATAATACTGTGACGAATGGGCAAGAGGTGCGGGAATTACTGTACCCGTCAGGAGATGTGATAGCACTGTACCCAACTATTACCCCAACGTCTATGCCGCCATTGTGCAGGAATGTATGCGGCACCGGGAAGCTGACGTGTAGGTTTTGCAACTGATATATTGCAGCTGAAGCAACGATACAGAAAGAAAAAAAATAGGCGACAATTCTTGGCGATGCATCGCGCGACGACGACGCCAACGCCTCTCGCTGCCGCTGGTGCACATCGCACAGAGCGAAGGACCTCAGCGACACTGACGCGTTTTCAGCCTTGCTTTGTTAGCGCCGCCTCCTCGTTTGGTAAATGAGTACAGTTACGCTTTATCTAGTTTCTTGCACTAAACAGCAACATTGATGAAATTTCTTGAAAAGCGTCGAGCCCCCCCTCCCCCCCTCAAGAGAAACAAAAAAACAATCGTCCCGGCGCAGCGGCGTGCTACTATACTGCGATGCAGACATGATTGAAAGCAGTGGCGTTTTTCTGCAACTTTCGAAAATTAGCAATATCTAGCCACGCTAGCCTTTTTTGTTTTGCAGTGCTACCCTACCGAGCTTTTACTAAACTGTCTCGATGCGCTCATATATGCACGGATCAGACGAAATGAGCGTCTGCAGGATTTTCGCTCATACCGGACTAGGGAAACAAACTTTGCATGTAAAAAAAAAAAAAAGAAACAACGAAGGTGAGTACCCCAAAGCCATTTGCGATTGGCTGCTTCACGAGCTGGTTCCAGCATCATGAGCGATTTTCTAAAAAACCCAGAACCTGGGTGACAGCGCCGAGCGGCAATGCTTTAGCGGTCCTCAACGCACTGCGCATCGTGCTGCCGCGCGGCTCATGCGGCTAGCGTTTTATCGCTCCAGACACAAGTAAATACGCTTTTGCCCGGAATCCGCCGACTCCGCCCGAGGTCACCCGAGGGAACCCGAGCGGCCGAGCATGCGACGGCTATACGCCGTTGCAGCCAGTGTAACGCCGTGAATATCCGAAGTTGGCTTTTAGGGCTACGATGCCACGCAGTTGTTTACTTTAGGAAATCAGTACTCTGCAAAACAGTAACGGTTTAACTTGAAATAAGCTGCAAAATGATCGGCATCAAGTCGCGCACACTTGAGAACCACTTTTGAAAAGCTAACAACGTAAGAAATATGCTAAAAGAAGACAAATCTCCCTGGCAAATGGCTTACGCAGCCTGCAGCAACAATGAAATGGAAGACAACGCTTGTAATTTAAAAAATGCTCAATCTAAGAGGCTAATATTTTTGCTCCAGATATACACAAACGCTTTATGAAATCTGAATGAAAAACTTTGAAAACTTACATGGAATATTTCTTGAAGAAGAAGCATTTTCCTGTGCGGTGCCACCGAACGTCGAGCCGAGCGAACGAGTGGCCGTTGGATGGACGAAAGAACGGAGCGCCCTCTTTGAAACAAAATACAACTGTCGCCGTCATGTCAGCTAAACGATTGTCGCGTCATCCTTCGAGCTTATTAGTAATCGCTTTTTCAGCAGCATAGATGCGCTGCTGCTGCTGCTCATCTATGTAGGGCTCTGTGCTAGCGCTTCGCTGCTGGCACAGAGCCCTACATAGATGAGCAGGGAAGGAATAAGAAGTACGGAGGATGTCAAAGTATGCAAAGGAATAAGACATGGCTGTCCTCTATCACCGGTGCTGTTCATGCTTTATTTGATAAACCTGGAACGGAGGATACCAGACAGTAACCTAGGTTTTAACCTGTCATATAGATTAAGTGGAAAGGCGGTCGAGCAGCGCCTCCCCGGTTTGATGTATGCAGACGATATTGTGCTGCTAGCTGAGAGTCTGGAAGAATTGCAAACTCTAGTTAAGTATTGCGGAGACGAAGGGGACGCTCTAGGCTTCAGTTTCAGCGCAGTTAAGTCGGGGCTGATGATTTTCAACGGATCAACTGATCAGGGACTAATAATACAAGGCCATGAAATACCTAGTAGCTGAATATAAATATCTGGGGGCATGGGTAAACGAAGGATTGGCATACATTGGAAAGCATGAGCAATCACTTAAGGCCAAAGGGAGAAGGAATGCCGGGATAATGAAGCATAAGGCATTGTGGGGATACAATAGGTATGAGGTTTTGAGGGGTATTTGGAAAGGAATTGTGGTGCGCGGACTTACTTTCGGAAATGCGGTTTTATGCCTAAAATCAGAGGTACAGTCGACATTAGAAATAAATCAGAGATCCGTTGGACGATTAGCACTAGGTGCCCACGGCAAAACTACAAATGAGGCGGTACAGGGAGATATGGGCTGGGCATCTTTCGAAGTACGGGAAGCTCAGAGTAAAATATTATATGAGGAACGCGTGAGCAAATTGGACAGTAACAGATGGGCAGCTAAAGTATTTAAATACCTGTACTTAAAAAGCGTGGATTCACAATGGAGAAAAAGAACTAGGAAACTAACAAGTAAGTATGCTAGTCACAAGGACGGAGAAATAAAGAGCATTAAGCAACAGGTGAAAAACACAGAAGGTGAAAATTGGATAAATTCGATGGAAAAGAAACGGAGTGTGGAATTATACCGTAAGTGGAAAATGCAGATCAGGAAGGAAGATTTCTTTGATAACTCAAGAGGCAGTGCCCTACTTTTTGAAGCTAGATCAGGGTGCCTTACAACACGCAGCTACAAAAAGAAATTTAACAATGGAGATGACGCATGTGCTATATGTGGAAGCTGCAGTGAAACAATTGACCATATTATACTCGAATGTAAAGGTATCCGTCCGGAAGTTGACGCAGACGCAATCACTGTTCCTGAAGCTCTGGGGTTTAGAGATACCAGTGGCCGGGTGAATAAACCGGCGGTGGAAACTAGCAAAAAACGACTGGAAGATTGGTGGCTTAAAAGCAGAGAAGTGACATAATGTTAGTAATGTAGGAACAAAAATTTAATAAATAGAATGACGGTTTAGTTAACCATTCTAAATCAATAATTAAGATATATGGAGAAAAATGAGCATGATAGCTACTGCTAGCACCCCGTTTCAAAGGGGACGCTCCTATATTCCATTCATCCATCCATCCAGCGCGTAGTCGCCCTGGAGAGGCGCCTAGCTGTTTTGTTTATAACACCCAAACTTGTTCAAGTTGTATTTTGTGAATGCTGTGTTCTACTACGAATAGTTTGCTCACTTTTAGCATACCAACGAAAATGCTTTCATACAATAGTGCTCAATCGAGTGGAAAATTTTAGTCACCCTGAAATGAGGATTTGAAGCAAGTTTGTTGAAAATTATTGAGCTAAGCATCTCAGTACCACGACTTGCCACCTCTTTATAAGGTAGTTGCATACGATGCTTACATGTTTTCTCATATATCCGCATCGTCAGCATCATTCTATCTCATAGATTAGTCGTTTGTTGGCCCGATTCATTAGGCGCTTGTTTCTTTCTCACAGTTTAGTTTCTTGCGTATATTTTATTGGCCAAGAAAATGCGGTGAAAGCACATTTCCCTATGCAACCTGGTATGAGAGCCCGGAAATGTTTGAAAGAAGTCTCCAGTCTGTTAGCGTTCGTGTTTTTATTACTGCGCAATTCCTTCCCCTGGGCGGCGGCCGTCCGCCCCTTGGACCCTGAGTGGTGCCTCGACCCGTCCACCGCTTTGGCGCACCTGCGTGGATTTCAACGCGCGCATGCAACCTCGGACCTTGCTCGCATCGCATGCGGTGAGAGAGTGCGATCCGGGGAACGACAGGAGTGCGAAGTGCGCGAGGACGGGATTGAGCGGTGCGTCAGCACGGAGGGCAGGCTCTGGAAAACTGTGCGAACTAGCGTGTGCGAAACAAAGATGTGTCATTAATCCAGTTGTTAATACACCCATTGTACCTTTTCGTATTTTATTTGTGTTTCCAGTCTTTTCTTGCACATTTTTTTTCGTTCTAATGCGAAGAAGTCAGTTTAAATGTGGGTATCTTCTCTCCATACACAATATTTGTAAAAAAAAAAAAAAAAAAAACTACCTTCCCCGCGCACGTCTGTAACTGTTCCACCACGGAGGTAGTTAGAGAATAATAAGCTTTGATACCAAATTAAGCTTAATTGTAAAACAACGACTGCTTTATTTAGTTTTTGAACTCTACAGTTATTCCTCCATTCCTCCTTGCCATTTGTAGCGCAAGCATTGTAATGCAGTGAACGACGACGGATTGCCGAAATTGGGGGTGTGAAGAAAAGCGGAGAAACGTTACAGACTTCTTTTTTTCGCACTTGTGCAAAAAAAATAATCCAGAAATTCAAAAATTATGCTATCAATGCACTTGCATGGCGTCCAATCAAATGTTGTTCTGCTGAGCTGCCGTTCTTGTATACTGGCTGCTACACGAAGCTATTTTGATTTCCTATGAAATTCAGTGTGACAAAGCCCCACGCGGATATATTTCGCGTTTCAAGTTCTTGTGAAATGTAGAAGCCGGCCCGTCGCCGTGCCGAGGGCGACTTAGCTGGCTCTGCGATTTTTGCCACTGCAGTGATTTGAATATTCGCGGCTTGTTTAGCAAATAACTGGCGTACTCGTTTGCCGAATGAGTGTTTCAAGAATAATCATAGAGCATTTACCAGTACCGTATGTGTGCAATATTCCATCAGTGATTAATGCGCCATGGTCATTGCAGTAGTACTTTTGATTATACACGTATGGAATGATCTACTCTTGCAAAGCCTAAGACGTAAGTTACGCTAGCTCTACGTATGTCAAATAGGTATATGAAAGAAATAGAGCCTTAACGTATAGCGGCTGACGCATTGCGTCGTAAATTCCCGCCCGGGCGGCGGCCGTGTGCACCTTGAACCACACGTGGAGCGTCAGGGCCTGCGTCGTGGATTGCATCGCGCAGCGTGTAACCCGACAACCCCAATTGCAGAGCGCATCCACTCGGGCAAGTCGGCGCCGCTGTTGCTGGCGCCGTTCCTCCATTGGATTGGTAAAACGTTTATTCGGGGCCTGCAGTAGAACGCGCGCTCCGGACGGGGCCTACGTTGTCCTCTGGGCACCGGCCGCGCGGCCTGGGTCCCCGCTCGCCGTGGCCGGCTCGCCGGTTCCCTGCCGGGCCAGCGCCTTGATGACCTGCTGGACGGCCCCGAGTTGCTCTTCTTGTTTGTCGCTCCCTGCGGCTGCTTCCAGTCGCGGCGGGATCCTCCCAGACTTAGCTTCTTCCTGGTACTGGGTACAATTCCGCAGCATGTGTGCGAAGCCGGCAGTCTCCGTTCGGCAGACTCTGCTGGAATTGAACGGCGGTGCAACACGGAAACGGACACAGACAAGAAGGGGACACCACATGCGCACACTACCGACTATTTATTAAACGGAAAGGTGGCAAATATATACGTCCATCTCAAGCATCACACTCATCGCCACAGTCCGCTCCAAACCCAACACGTGAACGCCGAGCAGCACCAACAGGAAATCAGACAAGATATTTCTAACCTCAGTAGATAAACTATCAAAAACGGGATAAAAAAAAAAGGAAACAAAAAAAAAAACATTTTTGTCTTTTTTCTGGCACAACGTGCCAGTCGGCGGTGGCACGTTGTGCAGACAACTAACTGCTTCCCATGCTATTTATTTGTGCTTCATAGGGCTTCTATAACCGTACCAGGAAATTGTGCCAGAAGACACGCGCGGAAGAGCACCGTATCTACAACGCCTACGAGAGCCGCCAGCCACGAGGGCCGTAGTGACGTCACGTGCTGCCAGGCTACATATGCATCCCCTCTTCGGATCTGCCGTCCAGTCGGCGGTGGCACGTTGCGCAGACAACTGCTTCCCATGCTATTTATTTGTGCTTCATAGGTGAGTGCACCAGCATTGTATTTACCTATACTCGACCAAATTTTCCACTGCCTGCCACTGCCGACTGGTTGCCGTGTGATTTTTGTTGACGATGTCGACTGCCACTGCTGAAGTCATGAAAGCCATTGAAGATTTCAAACGCGAAATGCGTGTCGAAATACGCTCAATGAATCAGAGCATAACATTTTGTTCTGACGCTGCTGATGATTTCAAAAATGCTCTATCTGAACTGAAAACTCTGACTGCAGAGGTGAAGAGGACAAAGGAGGAATGTGCTGCCTTAAGGCAGGAAAATAAGGACCTAACTGAGCGGTTAACTAAAGCTGAAGGGAGAATTGTTGAACTGGAGCAATACAGCCGGTTGAATAATGTGGAGATAAAGGGCTTGCCACTCACCGCTAAAGACAGAGCGGCTGAAATAGCCTTGCAAATCGCACAAACCACCAGCATTCCTCTCGACCTTACAGACATTGACATCGCGCACAGCGTTAAAACCAGAAACAACAAAGACATTAATCTCGTTGTAAGATTCATGACCCGTACGAAAAGGAACTATTTTCTTGAGAGCAAAGAAAGCAACCCTGTCAACCACTGATATTGGTTTCACTGGCCCTGCTCAACGAATTTACGTCAATGAACATTTGACACCAGACAACAAACGCCTTCTTGGTGCCACTATTGCAAGGAAAGGGGAAGTGTCTTGGAAGTTCGTGTGGACAAAAAACGTAGCATACTCGCGCGAAAAACAGAGACTTCTGATATCGTTCGGATTAACAGTCATGACGATTTGCTAAAAATGACGTAAGGCGACGTCATTACTCATCACACTGATGTTGTTCTTGCTTTCTTGCCTCTGGAAAATGTATCGAGCACTGCACCTCTTTTCACACCTTCACAATTTAATAATCATGTTAGCCTAGATGAAAATAACCAACTCATGTTAATACATTTCAATATGCAATCTGCCATGAACAAAGCTGACCAATTGACACAATTTTTGGCAGGCTTAAGGATATCTTTTGATATCATCTGTTTAACCGAAACATGGTATCGTCATGACACCGATGTTCTGCGAATACCGAGGTATAACTCTTTTTATGTTAACCGTGCTACAAGACGTGGGGGAGGCGTTGCGCTGCTAGCGAAAAACACGTACGCCTGTGAACTGTTATCTGATCACTGCTTCTGTAACGGTGATATCGAAATGCTCACTGTGAGGTCCGCCCGCCAAACGTTTTCTGTTCTTTACCGGCCCCCCCAGGGAAACTTAGCCACGTTTTTTGACCGTTTTGAGCGCGAATTATACTTTTTTAACACAGAAACCTTTATTTCCTGTATAGCGGGAGACTTCAACATAGATATTAACAGAGTAAGTCCTGCACAGCAAAAGCTTTCTGCGCTTCTCGGAGCGACTGGATTCCACAACGCTATCAGTAGTCCCACACGCATCACTGCTACCTGTTCTTCGGCGCTAGACCTTATAGTAACAAACAGTCCCAGTACACTCTTTTCGGGCCGGATCGCAATAGATATCAGTGATCATTTACCTGTTTTCTTGCGCCTAGACAAACAAATCCGTACGAAGGCAAACGCACAGGCTCGACGGCAACTTATTTCTCAAGGAAGGCTTGAGCAATTTAGGAGACGCATTGTTTTAGTGAACTGGGATCCCGTATACCGAGAAAATACAGCCGAGGGCGCTTACCGCAAATTTCTGCAAATTTTTCTCTTATTGTACAATGACTGCTTCCCTGTGGTTGACATAACGCCATGCAAAAATGCTCGTAAGCCGTGGATGAACCGTCGCCTCACGCGACTCGTGAAAAAGAAACACAAGATGTTTGCACAGTTCATTAAAACGAGAGACGCGGACGTACTAGCGAGATTTAAATCATTGCGCAATCAGCTGAATAAAGAAATTAGGATAGCTAGAGCCGCTTACTATAACAACTTGTTTGATATCCAGCCTTCTAGAAATCCCAAAGAAAAATGGAGGCGCTTAAACTTAGCTTTAAATAGAAACACACACAGCAGGAACATAACGAGCTTAATAATCGATGGTAAAGAGACCTCAGGTTCATGCCTTGCAACTGCATTTAATAAATTCTTTTCCGAAGTAGGTTATAGCCAATTCAATGCCGGAATCGCGAATTTCTTGAGTGACAAGATAGAGGCATCTCTCTTCTTAAGACCAACGGACGAAAGTGAAGTTTTTGCAATATGCCGAAAATTAAAAGACACCTGCAGTCTTGATGCACATAATATACAGAGCCGACCAGTTAAGTACATTCTTGACATAATTACGCCATGCCTAACCTATATATACAACACCGCACTTATTACAGCTCATTTCCCTACTGACATGCAGCTAGCCAGGGTAGCCGTGATATATAAAAAAGGCGATGCGAACAAGTTGGGAAACTATAGGCCAGTGTCTGTACTTCCGTACTTTTCTAAGGGTTTAGAACAACTAATTCGCATCCGTTTGCAACATTTTCTGCAGAAACATTCCGTAATAACCGACTGTCAGTATGGCTTTACACAAAATAGGTCCACGGAGCATGCTCTACTCGTCCAAAAAGAATACATTTTAAATAATTTTGAGTCACAGCTTCTAACTCTCGGTGTTTTCGTTGATTTCAGTAAAGCCTTCGATTGCCTAAATCACGATATTCTTTTTGCAAAACTAGAGAACTATGGCATACGCGGACATGCTCTCAGCCTAATCAAATCTTATCTGAATTCACGGTCTCAGTATGTGGTGATTAATCATTCCTCTTCACAGATTCTAGGAATTTCGAATGGCGTCCCTCAAGGCAGCATTTTAGGGCCACTCCTGTTTTATTTGCTGTCGAGCCGGCCACACTTCCCGTTATTGCCGCAGTCGCACCTTCCCCACACCTCGTTCCTATTACAACGCTGACCATCGGTACTACTACGGACCTCGACGCTTCCCTTCCCAAAATGAACAGCTCCGCCCCGCATATGATGGACCTGGTCACACAGATGAACCTCACACTGAAGCCGTCTCAAGTGTCCGTCACTCCAGCCGATCTCCATCTCCACGGTCTCTTCGATCTCGTTCACCGCTACATCGTCGCAACTCCTCCCCATCATACGCCGGCGCCCACTCGGCAAGCTCTACCGGTAATGCAGCGCCCGGGAGTGACGCTGCATTACCGACCCGGACTGTCAACACGGAACTGACCCTCGCACCCCGACGTAACCTCATTGACATTTTTGTGGACGGAGTCTCAATTTCTGCCCTTATTGACACTGGCGCCCACATTTCCGTCCTCAGTTTCTCGCTCCGTCAACGCCTCAACAAAGTCCTCACACCCGCTTCCTCATCTACCGTTCGCGTTGCTGATGGCAATACAGCTACTGTGATCGGTATGTGTACTGCGAGAATTACCATTGCCGACCGCCATATCCCTGTCCTATTTACAGTCCTCACCAGTTGCCCTCACGACGTTATATTAGGACTCGACTTTTTAACTGCACATTCCGCGCTCATTGACTGTTCTTCTGGACCTGCCACTCTGTCCTGACAAACAGGCCTCTGATACTTCAACGCTCCATCTCCGCTCCTCTACATTTACTTGTCTGCCACCAGAAGCTGCAGTGTATGTGCTCATGTCGCCTTTCCCCTCCGTTCCTGATGGCGACTATGTTGTTTGCCCCATAACCGACGTGACACTGCAGCGTAGAATCGCTCTCCCTCATAACATCGTGCACGTAGAAAATAACAACGCTTATATTCCAGTCTTGAACTTCGGCCTTTTTGTGCACGTTCTTCCTGAGGGCATTACTCTCGCCGAACTGACCCCACTGTCTGACGTCACAGTTGCTGCTCTTTTGCCTGACCCTACTGCTAAAGTGTCGACACGACCTGCACGTCCCCATCTCTGGAGGCCCGCATATCAGGAATGGTTGCATCTAATTTGCGCCCTGACCGTGCTACAGCACTTACGAGTCTTCTGAATTCGTACAGCGATATTTTCGATTTTGGTGACCGCCCCTTAGGACACACGTCCCTCGTTACACATCGTATCGACACCGGAGACGCCCGCCCAATTCACAGAAGACCTTATCGAGTCGCCATTTCTGAACGACGCATCATACAAGATGAAGTGGACAATATGTTAGCAAAAAACATTATAGAGCCTTCTAGCAGTCCCTGGGCGTCGCCTGTCGTGCTTGTTAAAAAGAAGGACAATACCTGGAGATTCTGCGTTGATTATCGACACCTCAACAAAATTACAAAGAAAGACGTTTACCCGCTCCCCAGGATAGATGATGCCCTCGACTGCTTACACGGTGCCAGCTATTTCTCTTCCATTGATCTTCGGTCCGGTTATTGGCAGATCGCAGCCGACGAACGGGACCGAGAGAAGACCGCCTTCGTCACTCCCGATGGCCTGTATCAATTCAAGGTGATGCCTTTCGGCTTGTGTAATGCGCCCGCAACATTCGAGCGCATGATGGACTCTCTCCTGCGCGGCTTGAAATGGACGACGTGCTTGTGTTATCTCGATGATGTCATTGCATTTTCTTCTACATTCGAGAGCCATCTCCATCGCCTTGATGCCATTCTTGGCGTCTTCCGAAGAGCTGGCCTTCAGCTGAACTTGAAGAAATGTAGCTTCGGCCGACGTGAGCTCAAGCTGCTCGGTCACGTGGTCGACACCCATGGCGTTCAACCCGATCCAGACAAAATACGGGCTGTAAGTGCATTTCCTACACCCCGTTGTACCAGTGACGTGCGTAGTTTTCTTGGGCTTTGCTCCTATTTTCGGCGGTTTGTACCTAACTTTGCGGAGACTCGTTTTCCCCACTCACCAATCTTTTGAAGAACGACGCTCAATTTTGCTGGGACCAAGAACAATCCCAAGCCTTTTCTGCGCTCATTACAGCCCTCACCAACCCGCCCATCCTGGCACACTTCAATCCTTCGGCACCAACGGAGGTACGCACCGACGCCAGTGGTCACGGTATTGGTGCCATACTCGCCCAGCAGCAGATGGGTCGCACTCGCGTCATTGCTTATGCCAGTCGCCTCCTTTCTGCGGCTGAACGAAATTACTCGATTACAGATCGTGAGTGCTTAGCCCTCGTGTGGGCCATTACAAAGTTTCGCCCTTACTTGTTTGGCCGCCCGTTCTCCGTCATCACCGACCACCATGCCTTATGCTGGCTTTCTACGCTGAAGGACCCTACTGGTCGCCTAGGTCGTTGGGCCCTCCGCCTTCAGGAATACACTTTTTCTGTCGTCCACAAGTCTGGCCGGCTGCACGCTGACGCCGATTGCCTGTCCCGCAACCCGGTAGATCCCCCACCTGCGAGCGAGTGTGACGATGACACATATGTGTTGGCCATCTCTGACCTTTCAAACATTCGCCATGAGCAGCGCTTAGATCCGCAGCTTTGCAGCATAATCAATCGCCTCAGCACTGAACACCTTGATGCTACCCTTGCTCTGTTTGTGCTCAACAACGGCACCTTATACCGACGGAATATGCGACCAGATGGCGCCGAGCTTCTGCTCGTAGTCCCCGAACACCTGCGTATCACCGTTCTTCAACAGCTGCACGATGCACCCACAGCGGGTCATCTTGATGTATCTCGTACGCACGATAGCGTCCGCCGCTGCTTATTTTGGCCAGGTCTCTATCGCTCTGTTCGTCGTTACGTTGCTTCTTGTGACCGGTGTCAGCGACGGAAGAAGCCCTCGGCTATGCCTGCTGGATCCCTGCAGCCGATCGACATCCCAGTAGACCGTTTTCACGAGTTGGCCTTGACCTCCTCGGGCCTTTCCCACTTTCTGCGTCGGGGAATAAATGGATTGCAGTGGCCACGGAATATACTACGCGCTGCGCTGTCACCCGAGCGATACCCACCAGCTGTGCAACTGATGTGGCTGCGTTTCTTCTCCACGACGCCATCCTGCTCCCTGGTACCCCACGCCAGCTGCTGACTGACCGTGGCCGTTGCTTTCTTGCTTGAGTAGTCGATGAAATTCTTCGGTACTGCTCCATTAAGCACTATTTTACCACCGCTTACCATCCACAAACGAACGGCCTCACCGAACGCCTCAACCGCACGCTCACGGACATGCTGTCTATGTCTCGGATGATCACCGTGACTGGGACATTAATTTGCCATTTGTAACGTTCGCGTACAATTCCTCTCGTCACGACACAATGGGCTACTCACCGTTTTATCTTCTATACGGCCGCGACCCTCCCCTTCCTTTTGACAGCGTATTGCCTCCCACCGCTAACGCCAGTTGCTACGTTCGTGACGCCATCTCCCGAGCTGACGCAGGCCGTGTTACTGCTCACGGACGACTGGCCTCCTCCCAAAATTCTCAAAAACGGCGGCATGATTCTCGCCACCGGGATGTTCACTACTCTCCGGGCTCTCTCATCTTGTTCTGGACTCCCGCTCGTAAAGCTGAGCTGTGTGAGAAGCTCTTGCCACGCTGCGCAGGACCCTACCGTGTTTTACGGCCAGTCACTCCTGTGACATAAGAAGTCGCCCCTGTACATCCGCCGCGACAGTCCTATATGCCACGCACCGAGATTGGTCATGTCGCCAGAATGAAGCCGTACTACCCCTTCAGCAGTTCGTCCTAGTGCGCACCGGGACTGTGCTTTTCGTGGGGGGTAATGTGACATATATGCCCTGCATCGCGGGACGTAGAAGACAGCGATCAGAAGCAGTGACACAGAAGACGGCAAAATGGCAGCAACGTTTAGTGCTAGAAGAAGGTTAACGCTGCTGTGATTCTGTGCTTTGTGTGCTGCGTTCTGGACTAACGTTCGTGCACTAACCTCGCCAAGTATCAATATCTTCCAGCACTTTCACGTACGGCTAGTCTACCCCCTGATTTCGCAATGCCTGCATCACCGCCGATGTTTCAATTGAGTCAAATGCTTTTTAGTAATCAATGAATGCTATGTATAAGGGCTGGTTATATTCCGAGCATTTTTATATCACCTGATTGATGGTATGGATATGATCGATAGTAGAGTACCGTTTCCGAAAACCTGCTTGATCATTTGCTTGATTGCAGTCTAAGGTTGTCCTGATTCTATTAGCGATTACCTTAGTAAATACCTTATACGAAACAGACAGTAAGCTGATTGGTCTGTAATGTTTAAGGTCCTTAGACTCCGCTCTCTTATGAAGGAGGACAATGTTTGCATTCTTCCATGGTTCTGGTACCATCGATGACACCAGGCACTGCGTATACAGGGTGGACAGTTTATCAAGCACGGTATTCCCCCAGTATTTTAGCAAATCTGTAGGTATCTGATCCTCTCCAGCTGATCTCCCCCTTTTCATACTTTCTAATGCCTTCTTGACCTCGTCCTTCGTCACTGGTGGAACGTCTGACTGTTTTTCCCTGCCGCCAATCTCGTTACGGTCCTGACTACTTTGGCTACTGTAGGGATCTGTATAGAACTCCTCGGCTACTTTGACTATCTTATCCATATTCGTAATGACGTTGCCCGCCTTGTTCCTTATCGCATACATCTGGTTTTCGCCTATCCCAATTTCTTCTTCACCGCTTTAAGGCTTCCCCCGCTCTTTACAGCATGCTCAATTTTCTCCATGTTATACTTCCTTATATCGGCCACCTTACGCTTATTGATTAGCTTTGATATCTCGGCCAATTCGATCTGGTCTGTTCGATTGGAAGCTTTCATACTCTGGCGTTTCTTAACCAAATATTTCGTCTCCTTAGACAGCTTACCGGTATCCTCTCTAACTATCCTACCGCCTACTTCTACCGCGCACTCAGTAACGATATCTCTGAAATTATTGTTCCTTGCCTCTAGGGTAATGTCGCCATCCTCAGTTAGAGCTGAATACCTATTCTGTAGCGAGATCCTGAACTCTTCTGCCCTCCCGCTCACCGCTAATTTGTTGATTGGTTTCTTTCTTACTAATCTTTTGCGTTCCTTCTTCAGATATAGGCTAATTCGAGACCTCACCATCCTGTGGTCACTGCATCGCACTTTCCCGATTACCTCTACATCTTGCATAAGGGCGGGGGTTCAACACATTATGAAGTCGATTTCATTTTTAGTCTCTGCGTTAGGACTTTTCCATGTCCATTTCCGGTTCTTCCGTTTGCTGAAGAAGGTATTCATGATTCGTAAGTTATTGCGCTCTGCAACTCAACTAGTAACTCCCCCCTGCTATTCCTAAAACCAATGCCATAGTCGCCTACTGTCTTGTCTCCTGCCTGTTTTTTTCCTAGCTTGGCATTAAAGTCGCCCATTAGTACAGTATACTGCGTCTTTACTTTTCGCATTGCCGATTCTACATCTTCATAGAAGCTTTCAACTGCCTGGTCATTATAATTACATGTAGGTGCATAGGCCTGTACAACCTTCAGTTTATACCATTTATGAAGCCTAATTACGATGACTGCCACCCTCTCAATAATACTATATAATTCATCTATATTACCCGCTATGTACTTATTGACAAGGAAACCTACTCCTAGTTGTCGCCTCTCTGGTAAGCCTCGATAACACAGTACATGCCCATCCTTCAGTACAGTATATGCCTCATTCGGCCTTCTAACCTCACTAAACCCTATGACGTCCCTTTTCATACCTTCTAGTTCCTCTAACAGCACTGCTAAACTAGCTTCACTAGCTAGGGTTCTAGCATTAAACGTTGCCAGGGTCAGTTTCCAATGGCGGCCTGTCCAGCGGAGCCAGAAGCTCTTAGCACCCCCTGCAGCGTGACCGGTCTGACCGCCGCCGTGGTCAGTTGCTCCGCAGCCGCTGGTGACTGAGGGCTGAGGTTTTATGGAGCTTATCATGAGAGGTTGTGGCCAATTACTGCACCAGGGTGGCCAACTCCTGTTCTGGTGAGGGAGTGCGTTGCCGGAGGTGTTCACCGGCATTAGGTCGCACCCCAAACCTGTTTATACAATTCCATCGACATGCGGATTGTTTTTTTCTCTTTTTTTAAATCCGGTGGAGAATTGGAGAATTGCGCGGCACCGTAATTTGAAACCCGGTCCTCTTGCATGCGAGGCGGATGTTCTACCGCTACGCCACCGCTGCACGCACTCACTCTCCCCGAAACTACACCCAGCCAACACACACAGCGCGCGCCTCCCTTGCCACAGCAGTCGAGGGAGGGAGGGGGAAGGAGGCTGCCTCGTGATGTGCAGAGCAGAGGCCACTCCTCACCCTCGCAGACGCGTCGTAGCCTGGAGGGGAAGGAGCAATGATATGTGCCTTCCCACACCCCTCTTACCTCAATCGAGGTGTCCGCCCGGGGGGGCAAGTGCGCGTCGGTTCTACCCTTTGGTGCCGTTGGTCTGGCCTCGCGGCACTTCCCTGCCGCTGGACACTAGAGGTCTGTTCGATTCAGCTGCACTCTTAGCACCAGTTCCGTAAAGTGCTGCGGCGGTGCCGCAAGAGTGCAGCACCAATTCCAGCAGTTCAGGTGCAGCATCGGCACCAGCAACTTACAAACGAATGGTAGAGTGCAGGCCGGGCCGTCTGCTAGCCTTGGCGTCGCCAACAAGCTGCGGCCGGCTGTGTGCAACATCACGTCAGCCGACGCTAACGTTCCGGTTAACTTGATGAATTTTCAAATAGCACATGACAACGAAGTTTTGACATTATACAGCCGCGATGCTTTTGGCCCTTGCTTTGTAATAAACGGCACTTGTCAACGAGAACACGATCGAGTTCGCCAAGGTATCGGCTACGCATACTCAAGAAGTAGACACACGCATGTGGTGTGATGCATGCTGATTGTATATTTCAATCATGACCATGTGCGCTTCGATCACCGGCTGGCGCAAAAGGTGCATATATATATGTGCATTTGCACGAGACAATATGCGATGTGATATACTTGAAAATCTTCATGTTTGAGATGATTAGCGCCGTTGATAGAGTGGCATATACACAGGCGATAGAATTCATTCATTCATGAATATGCGATGCATATATGTACAAAAGCCGACTGCATGTGGTCAGCTATCTGTGAATTATATAACCACTCACATCAACCGGCGCCAACATGCCGAATAAGATCAATTTTCAAACAGCACATATCGCAAGCGTTGACACGAACCAGCCTCGATCGATGTATGTGTGTGCGCGCATCATGCGGCAGCTGGCACGAAGCGCAAACAAACTTCGATCACGATTGAAGTCAGCATGAACCGTATATAACGCATGCACGCGTGCTTACTTGGTAGACGTGGTTTGAAGTACGCGTCGTCGTTTCTTTGGCAAACACAGGCACCGTTCTCGTTGACGAGTTGAATAATTGGTCGCTTCACTGTTTATCACAACACGCAAGCCATCGTTGTGCAAGCTGTCGTCTGCTTTCATGCGGCAGCTGCAGCTGCACTCTTTAGGCACTGACCGCTGAGGAGGTGCACAGTTTTGCTGAACTTTTCGTGAGCTCGACCTGCACGACGTCTGCACTTTTTGAAACGAACGGCGTGGTGCAGAGGGCGCCATCTTGCATCGCTGAAACGAATGGTGAAGTGCAGCACCACGTGAACCAGTTCGCGTAGTGCCGGTGAAACGAACGGACCTTAGGTTGTGCCCCGGAAAGGCAGCCTCTGCATCGGGGATCGCAGTCGCTGCTGCCGGGGTGAAGGCGCGAAGTTCGAAAGCTGGAATCGTAGTACGCCGCCCGCTTCAGGCAGCATCGGCGCCCTGGAATTGTCAACCAGGGCAGGGGGCAGGGCTCGTTCATCTTCTCCAGCCAGGGTTGAACAGGAGTACTCGAGTGCGGGTAAGCCCAGACGGTGGCGGGAGAGGTCATAGTGCACTGGTAGCTCCTCGCCCTCCCGTTCGTGAGTTATTCTAGCTCGAAGGCGAGCTGCTCCATGAACGAGCTCGAATTCGAGCTTTTCCGGGGACCACTCTATGCCTGCACAGCCAGTGCGCTGGTAGACTAAACATCACCTTCGCCGCTCCCCGCTGCCTGAATGCAGACAGCGTGGCCCATGCGCCCGGAGTGCCGGTGTCATAAATAAGGCCAGTCGGTGGGCTAGGTCCCCTGAACGTGCTCAGCACACGCCTCGCGTACAGGAACACTGCCGGCTTGTGTATCGACACGCGCCGGATAAACACGAGACATCTCGTGCCCTTGCGGTTGACATTAGGTGACTGCGCCTACCTTCCGCACTGTAGCATCGCGGGAAGAACTGCCTTCCCTTGTATGTGCTCGTGCACGAACTCGCGCGTTTGGCGTTCCTACATGAACAGCTCGGATGCGAACCATGCAAGGAAGGACCGCGTTTATGGGTGTTATGTATAGCGATGCCGGTAGAGATTGCTCTCAGCTTTGCCCGCCTCGGCGCTCTCCAAAACGAGAGGCGTTTCGGCTTCCACAGCATCTCTCTGGAAATACTGCTTCAGTTCTCCCACATGAATGGTTTCGCTTATTCGGCCCGAGTGCGGGTCTTTCAGTCGGTAAATCAGGCGCGACTGTTTTTCTGCGATCACAGAAGGCCCGACCTATCGGGGCGCAAGGCCGGCCGCGAATTCTGCGGATACATCGCTGAGAACATGATTTCGCCTCAGAACCGTGTCTCCTAACTGGAACTCAAGGTCCCTGTGGGCTTGGTCGTAGCTCACCTTTTGGTTTGCCCTGGCCTTCTCACGGCTCCGTAATGGCACTGGCCAAACGATCTCGTAATCGCCGTGCGTAGTCGTCGACATTGGCCTCGACTTTGCGAACATCGTCCGACCTATGGGTCAGGACCGTGTCTGGTGGTGTGTTCAGCTGCCTGCCAAACATGCGAAAAGCCGCCGTGAAGCCGGTCGAGCGATTTGCACTCGTGCGCAGTGCGAAGGATATCGCCCAAGTGCTCATTCCAATTATTATGCGACCGCGCATATGCGCCCAGGAGCGGCTAGATGTCGCGATTGCGGCGCTTGCTCACGTTGGACTGGGGATGATAGCACGTGATTTTTTTTTCTGCCGTACACCCAATGCCGCGCACGTATCACGAAACACCTCGGACGTGAAATAGGTGGCGTTCTATTAGCGATTACCTTAGTAAATACCTTATACGTAACAGACAGTAAGCTGATTGGTCTGTAATTTCTAAGGTCCTTAGAGTCCCCTTTCTTGTGAATGAGGATAATGTTTGCATTCTTCCATGGTTCCGGTACCGTCGATGACACCAGGCACTGCGTATACCGGGTGGCCGGTTTTTCTAGCACGATATCCCCCCCGTCCTTCAGCAAATCTGTAGTTAACTGATCCTCTCCAGCTGATTTCCCCCTTTTCATAGTTTCTAGTGCTTTCTTGACCTCGTCCTTCGTCACTGGTGGAAAGTCTGACTGTTTTTCCCTACCGCCAATCTCATTACGGTCCTGACTAATTTGGCTACTGTAGAGATCTGTATAGAACTCCTCGGCTACTTTGACTATCTTGTCCATATTAGTGATGACGTTGCCCGCCTTGTCCCTTATCGCATACATCTGGTTTTTGCCTATGCCCAATTTCTTCTTTACCGCTTTAAGGCTTCCCCCGTTCTTTACAGCATGCTAAATTTTCTCCATGTTATACTTCCTTATATCGGCCACCTTGCGCTTATTGATTAGCTTTGATATCTCGGCCAATTCGATCTGGTCTGTTGGATTGGAAGCATTCATATTCTGGCATTTCTTAATCAAGTCTTTCGTCTCCTTAGACAGCTTACCGGTATCCTCTCTAACTATCCTACCGCCTACTTCTACCGCGCACACAGTAATGATGTCTCTGAAATTATAGTTCCTTGCCTCTAGGGTAATGTCGCCATCCTCAATTAGAGCTGAATACCTATTCTGTAGCGAGATCCTGAACTCTTCTGCCCTCCCCCTCACCGCTAATTCGTTGATGGGTTTCTTTCTTACTAATCTGTTGCGTTCTTTCTTCAGATTTACGTTAATTCGGGACCTCACCATCCTGTGGTCACTGCATCGCACTTTCCCGATTACCTCTACATCCTGCACAATGGCGGATGTTAACACATTATGAAGTCGATTTCATTTTTAGTCTGTCCGTTAGGACTTTTCCATGTCCATTTCCGGTTCTTCCGTTTGCTGAAGAAGGTATTCATGATTCGTAAGTTATTGCGCTCTGCAAACTCAACTAGTAACTCCCCCCTGCTATTCCTAGAACCAATGCCATAGTCGCCTACTGCCTTGTCTCCTGCCCGTTTTTTTCCTACCTTGGCATTGAAGTCGCCCATTAGTACAGTATACTGCGTCTTTACTTTTCGCATTGCCGATTCTACATCTTCATAGAAGCTTTCAACTGCCTGGTCATCATAACTACATGTGGGTGCATAGGCCTGTACAACCTTCAGTTTATACCGCTTATTAAGCCTAATTACGATGCCTGCAACCCTCTCATTAATACTATAGAATTCATCTATATTACCCGCTATATACTTATTGACAAGGAAACCTACTCCTAGTTGTCGCCTTTCTGGTAAACCTCGATAACACAGTGCATGCCCCCTTCAGCACAGTATATGTCTCATTCGGCCTCCTAACCTCACTAAGCCCTATGACATCCTATTTCATGCCCTCTAGTTCCTCTAACAGCACTGCTAAACTAGCTTCACTAGCTAGGGTTCTAGCATTAAACGTTGCCAGGGTCAGTTTCCAATGGCGGCCTGTCCAGCGGAGCCAGGCTTTCTTAGCACCCCCTGCTGCGTCACAGGTCTGACCGCCGCCGTGGTCAGTTGTTCCGCAGCCGCTGGTGACTGAGGGCCGGAGTTTTATGGAGCTTATCATTTAAAGAGGAATTTTATAAATTACCTGCGTTCTGCATTGTATAAAATTCCTCTTTCTTGTGAAAAATACTACATAGGGCAGACTGGCCGTTGTTTGAATATCCGGCTCTTCGAGCATAGAAATTATTTAACCCCTACATCACAAGACAATTTTGCCCAAACATTGCACGAAGTGTAACTGCCGCCCCATTTTCAATAAAACTGTCGTTCTCGGCACATCGCGCAATCAACGTACACGAGAAATTATAGAGGCATATCATATGAAAGGAGGGGATAAGTGTGTTAGCGAAGCTTCCATTAACTTAACAAAAGTAGAGATTACATACCTTGAATCAGTGGTCAAGTAGTTTTTTCACGTGTTGTTTGTGTATCTTTGCAGACTTGCCTTTTTCCACATTTTTGTCCAGTTTTTGTCAATTTCACTCCTTTATTACATGTATTTGATAATTTTTGTACCCTATATATTCTGTTAGCTTTTCTAATAAAAATCAGTTGTGAGTAAGGGCTCGTGTGTGTTTCCTTCTTTTTTTTCTCCTTGTCTTCTTTGCGCTACGTTTCCTAAAATGCGAATGCACCAACTCGCCCAATTTAGCATTCTTGAATGCAAGCCACTGCAGCTGGGGATACACAAATAATTGCTCGAAAGGCTCACGTCTATGGGCATTTATCCAAACAGAAGGTCTCACCCTGGTCAACGATGCACAACATCCCACCAGTATAGGGAATATTGTTCAGAAGAACACATCCCCGGATCTCACCTTCACGCCGAACATCACAGAGTGCTTCCGGCTAAAACACTTATAACTCCCTAGGGAGCGACCATTACATAATACAGACCTGCCTCTCCTTGTCTAGCTTCTATCACTGCCCGAGTTCAACAACTCACAATCACAGACTGGGACCGCATTCGTGCTATTCGTGTTTCGGCCCGAGAGCGCATATATAACCTACAAGACTGGCTGGCTGGCATCAAAGGTGACGTTCCCTCGGCCACAAAAGAGATGCCTAACGTCCAAAATGCTGAGGTTACCGATAATCGGCTTCTCCACATGTGGGAAACACATTCTAGCCTCCAGAAAAGATGGCTGAAGTGCAAACGAAACCGGTCCTTAAGGCTTCGAATTTCTGCCCTTTTACGGGAGATGGAGAGTTATGCAAGGCAGCTCACACAACAACAATGGAACCAGGTGTGCGATCGCCTCGCGGGAAACCTTGGCCTAAAGGATACATGGTGTTTCTTACGATGTGTGCTAGAGCCAGAACAGACTAGAAATATACAACACAAAAACATCGCCCGCCTTATTCATGGCCTTGACATGGATAACGACGAAGTAGTCACCACCCATAAGGACCCCTACCTTAACACAGCACCAAAAACGCCCCTCCCACCATATGTAGGTACCCACAACCCGGATCTAGACGCTAAGATCGAGCAATGGGAAATAAGGGCAGCCATGCTGCAACTCCGCACAATCTCTGCGCCGGGTGCGGATAAAGTAACGAACAAAACTCTCAGAAACTGTTCAACATCACTCTCATTCCTATGGCTAAACAACTTTCACAAATACCGCATCTCTCCCACTCTCTCTATGCTGACGATATCACCCTGTGCATCACCACAGGTAATCTCGGAGACATAGAAGAGACCCTACAAGCAGGGGCTCACACGGTGGTGAAGTATGCGGCCACGATGGGCCTTGCATGCTCCACCGCCAAGTCAGAGCTCCTGGTCATGCACCCTGGCCCCAAGCGACAAGACCAACCACGGTTGACCGTATCCCTGAACGGACAGCCGATAAGCGAAGTGCATCGGCACCGTGTGCTTGGTATGTTCTTACAGGACAATGGCCTTACCACGGAAACCATATCTAACGTCACGACAGCCACGCAGCAAACAATTAGACTGATCAAACGCATAGCCAACAAACACCGCGGTATGCGAGAGCACGACTTACGACGCTTAGTACAGGCGTTTATTATTAGCCGATTGGCATACTCTCTACCCTACCTGTTTCTTACGAAAAGAGAAACAGAGAAAGTAGACTCGCTAATCCGCCAGCTTACAAGACCGCCCTAGGACTACCCAGGAGCACGCCCGCACTGCGTCTCTTAAACATGGGAGTGCATAACACCCTCAGCAAACTGGCGGAGGCGCACCGAATCGCGCAGATTAATCGACTCTCCATCACACCCACTGGCAGACACATTCTCTCCTCTCTCCAAATGAGGCCGATTGGAACTCCTCCCGAGAATACTCATCGCATACCGGCATCGATTATGGAGAATCTCAATTTCCACCCTTTGCCGAAAAACATGCGCCCGATCCACCACGAAGCTCGAAGAGAAGCCATATATAAGGCACTGCACAGAGCGCATGTAGGGGACACGGACGCGGCTTACGTAGATGCGGCTGAATACCGCAACTAACAGGCGTATGCAATTCCTGTTCTCTCAAGCTGCTTTGACCAAATCACCTCTAGCTCAGTCAGAGCTCGCACATCCGAGGAAGCGGAGGAGGCGGCTGTGGGACTAGCAGTTGCAACCTCCACTGCCACACTTCTCTTTACTGACTCGAAAACTGCTTTTCAAACTTTTGCCCGGGGACGGCTACACACAGTGGCCCACCGCATTCTGACCTCTAGCTCACAACCGCCCCGACCCATACAATTAATGTGGGTCCCTGCCCATTCGGGTAACCCCGGTAACGAGGCGGCCGACGCTGCTGCTCGAGCACACGTCAACCGAGCAGCGGGTACCGTGGACCCAGGCAGTGCCAGGGACAGACTACTCACATACAACGAGATTACGCTCCACTACCGTGCCCAAAGAATGTGCTATCCTCTACCTCATAACTCACTTATGCCCTCTTTACACGGGCAGAGTTAACCACGGTTAGCGTAACTGCGGTTACGCGAAACCGTGGTTAGCCCAATTACACGGCAGACCAAACCACAGTTACACCCCTAACCGTGGTTATCGCAAACCTAGTTTGGCGACCTCGTCTGTTGACGGAGGCTGCTCGTCGGCACTCGAGTGCGCGAAGCGTACGAGCGTGTCTGCTTCAGGAGTGTACTCGTTTGGCCGTATTGAATAGCCAGTGTCTACTGTGCCGCCCGGCGCCTTCGGTTACGGCCTGCAGCCAAGCGTCTGCGCGCTGAAGCCCCGTCCTGTGTTTGCAGTATCGTTTGTGATTCTTGGTGCTGAGCGCGGAACGTCAAAAAATGCGCGGTCTTAGCTTTATAACGAAAGTGCACAAGTTCGCAACGCTTGCAGTGTGGGATGCTGCGAGCAGGCTGAGGTACATTACACTTACCGCGGCGGTGAAGCGAGCGAGCGCGGCGAACTACGGCGGGGTGCGTAACATAGTCGTCGATAGGCCTAAATTATTTCTCTTCGAAGCCGCGGCGATCGGCGCTTTGGAAGTGATCAACGCTGTCGAAATGTTGTACTCATCAAACATCCTTATTGTAAATCCTATTCTGCCGCCGTAAAATAACGATATGATAAACTTTGGCGATACATTAATCCCAGAGCTAGTATAAGCAGAACGGTGAGTCGCAATGTACCGGCGGCAACTGTCTTGAACAGAAACTTGATAGTATCGCGGTTATCTGTCTTGCCAGCAATTTGCCGCTGTTCAGTGATCAGGAGTGATTCGATTCCGATATTCGGCTCAGTATTCCAGATGCCTATAAATTTAGCACGCATTGTTTCTGACGTCGGCGCTAGCCAACCGCCGTATCGTTCGCGTACGGTCTGCGGGAGGAGGGGACAACGCGGCGGCGTTTGCCATGGTCGATGAGGTGCTGCCATCGTGCGGGGCTTCACCGCGTTGTTGACGCCTTTATGGGCAATGGCGGCCGTAACCGAGAGCGGCGGCGAGCTGTGTAAGCACAGCTAACCGCAATTGCCGGTTAACAGTGGTTAAGTTCGGTAACCTCGGTTAAGCGTAACCGTGGTTAAGCCGGCCGTGTAAATAGGGTATTACTAAATTAGAACAGGTCACATGGAGACAACTCCAGGCTCGCAAGTTACTCTCACCAGCACTACTCGCCCTATTCCACCCAACTCAATATCAACCCGAATGCTCCCTCTGCGGGGCCCCGAGGGCTACATTCGAGCACGTCATGTTTATCTGTAGAGAATTTCAACCTCCGGCCTAATGGCGCCTAACGGACCACGGGGGATGGGAGATCGCGGTCTCCAGCTCAGAACCGGCTAGCCAAAAAAGGCTGGTCGACTGGGTGAGATGGATGGATGGATGGAATATAGGAGCGTCCCCATTGAAACGGGGTGGTAGCAGTAGCTATCGTGCTCAATTTTCTACCTATATCTAATTGTCGATTTAGGTTGGTTAACTAAACCATCATTCTATTTATTAAATTTTTGTTTCTACATTACTAACATTATGTCACTTCTCTGCTTTTAAGCCACCAATCTTCCAGCAGTTTTTTGCTAGTTTCCACCGCTGGTTTATTCACCCGGCCACTGGCATCTCTAAACCCTGCAGAGCTTCAGGAACAGCGATTGCGCCTGCATCAACTTCCGGATGGATACCATTACATTCGAGTATAATATGGTCAATTGTTTCACTGGAGTTACCACATACAGCACATAAGTCATCTCCGTTGTTAAATTTCTTGTTGAAGCTGAGTGTTCTAAGGCACCCTGATCTAGCTTCAAAAGTAGGGCACTGCCTCTTGATTTATCAAAGAAATCTTTCTTCCTGATCTGCATTTTCCACTTTCGGTATAATTCCACACTTTGTTTCTTTTCCATCGAATTAATCCAATTTTTAGCTTCTGTGTTTTGCGCCTGTGCTTAATGTTCTTTATTTCTCCGTCCTTGTGACTAGCATACTTAGTCAGTTTCCTTGTTCTTTTCCTCCATTGTGAGTCAACGCTTTTTAAGTACAAGTATTTAAATGCTTTAGCTGCTCATCTGTTACTGTGCAATTTCCTCAGGTGTTCCTCATATAATATTTTACTCTGAGCTTCCCGTACTTCAAAGATGTCCAGCCCATATCTCTCTGTACCGCCTCATTTGTAGTTTTGCCGTGGGCACCTAGTGCTAATCGTCCAACGGAGCTCAGATTTGTTTCTAATGTTGACTGTACTTCAGTAGAGTTAGTTGTTGGGCTAGTTGGTATTCTAGATTTAAGGACATAATTGTCAGCGCAAAGGCACGCGGCCAAAGGAAAGAAGAAGAAGGAAGACTATAGGGACGAACACAGCGCTGCTACACACGCTGGTACCTCTGATTTAGGCACAAAACCGCATTTCCGAAAGTAAGTCCGGGCACCATAATTCCTTTCCAAATACCCCTCAAAACCTCATACCTATCGTATCCCCACAATGCCTTATGTTTCATTATCCCGGCATTCCTTCGCCCTTTTGCCTTACGTGATTACTCATGCTTTCCAATGTATGCCAATCCTTCGTTTACCCATACCCCCAGATATTTATATTCTGCTACTCTAGGTATTTCATGGCCTTGTATTTTAAGACCCTGATCAGTTGAGCCGTTGAAAATCATCAGATCCCACCTAACTGCGCTAAAACTGAAGCCTAGAGCGTCCCCTTCGTCTCCGCAATACTTAACTAGAGTTTGTAAATGAAGGGGAAATGAGGGTGCTCGGTATAATACATGAAGGAAAGGAGCCAACAGTCGGCGAGGCCAAGGAAAGCAGTGGGGATTATGCTTTATGTCTTTTTTTTTCAATTTTTACTTGGTTAATCACAGAAATGAGTAATGTAATCTGCTTAGGGGAAAGATAATTAAACACAAAGTAGAAGAAAAAACAACGTGCCGATGGTGGGGACCGAACCCACGACCTCCGAATATCGCGTCCGGTGCTCTTCCAACTGAGCTACATCGGCCGCTGTCCGCCCTGCTACTTTCTCTGGTATTAATGTTGTCTGTATACGAACCTTGAGAGTGTTCACCAGCGCCACCCTCAACCATAGCGGTGGACGTGGAACGTCCTGTGTTACCGCCAGCGTCACGTAGAACGTGATCAAGAGCGAGGGCGAAAGCTGTGCTAGAACCCTCTTACGCTACCTATGGCTTCAAGACTGCCAGAACCGAGACCCCCGTAAGCTACAAGCAGATAAATGAAGGGGAATGAGGGTGCTCGTTATAATACATGAAGGAAAGGAGCCAACAGTCGGCGAGGCCAAGGAAAGCAGTGGGGATTATGCTTTATGTCTTTTTTTTTTCAATTTTTACTTGGTTAATCACAGAAATGAGTAATGTAATCTGCTTAGGGGAAAGATAATTAAACACAAAGTAGAAGAAAAAACAACGTGCCGATGGTGGGGACCGAACCCACGACCTCCGAATATCGCGTCCGGTGCTCTTCCAACTGAGCTACATCGGCCGCTGTCCCCCCTGCTACTTTCTCGGGTATTAATGTTGTCTGTATACGAACCTTGAGACTGTTCACCAGCGCCACCCTCAACCATAGCGGCGGACGTGGAACGTCCTGTGTTACCGCCAGCGTCACGTAGAACGTGATCAAGAGCGAGGGCGAAAGCTGTGCTAGAACCCTCTTACGCTACCTATGGCTTCAAGACTGCCAGAACCGAGACCCCCGTAAGCTACAAGCAGATAAATGAAGGGGAAATGAGGGTGCTCGTTATAATACATGAAGGAAAGGAGCCAACAGTCGTCGAGGCCAAGTAAAGCATTGGGGATTATGTTTTGTCTTTTTTTCTAATTTTTACTTGGATAATCACAGAAATGAGTAATGTAATCTGCTTAGGGGAAAGATAATTAAACACAAAGTAGAAGAAAAAACAACGTGCCGATGGTGGGGACCGAACCCACGACCTCCGAATATCGCGTCCGGTGCTCTTCCAACTGAGCTACATCGGCCGCTGTCCCCCCTGCTACTTTCTCGGGTATTAATGTTGTCTGTATACGAACCTTGAGAGTGTTCACCAGCGCCACCCGCAACCATAGCGGCGGACGTGGAACGTCCTGCGTTACCGCCAGCGTCACGTAGAACGTGACGCTGGCGGTAACACTCTCAAGGTTCGTATACAGACAACCTTAATACCCGAGAACGTAGCAGGGGGGACAGCGGCCGATGTAGCTCAGTTGGAAGAGCACCGGACGCGATATTCGGAGGTCGTGGGTTCGGTCTCCACCATCGGCACGTTGTTTTTTCTTCTACTTTGTGTTTAATTATCTTTCCCCTAAGCAGATTACATTACTCATTTCTGTGATTATCCAAGTAAAAATTAAAAAAAAAACAGACATAAAACATGATCCCCAATGCTTTCCTTGGCCTCGACGTCTGTTGGCTCCTTTCCTTCATTAACTAGAGTTTGCAATTCTTCCAGACTCTCAGCTAGCAGCACCATATCGTCTGCATACATCAAACCGGGGAGGCGCTGCTCTACCGCCTTTACACCTAATCTATATGACAGGTTACAACCTAGGTTACTGTCTTGTATCCTCCGTTCCAGGTTTATCATATAAAGCAAGAACAGCAGCGGTGATGGAGGACAGCCTTGTCTTTATTCTTTGCATACTTTGACATCTTCCGTACTTCTTATCCCTTCCCACCTAATTTCTACTTTGTTATCCCGGTATATTTCCTGTAGGAAGTCTATTATCTCATAACCGATACCTTCTTCTTTGAATAAGTTCCACAGTAGTTCCTATACTTACGTTCTCGTACGCCCCGTTTACGTCCAGGAAGGCCAAATACAACGGTCTATTTTCCACTCTAGATACTTCGATGCATTGGGTAAGCACGAACAGGCTATCATCTAAGCGCCTACCATTTCTAAAGCCGTTCTGAAGTTCTCCGAGTATCTTGTTACTTTCTACCCATGTTTGCACCTTGAATTTCACCGCCTGCATGGCCAACCTGTATATAACATACGTTATGGTAATGGGCCTGTAGGATTTTATGTGCATCCTTTCTCCTTTCCCTTTATAAATCAAATTCATTTTACTCTGCCGCCAGCTGTCCGGAATTTGCTTATTCGTTATGACTGTTTCCAGAGCTTTTAACAACGTTTAACAAAGCTTTTAACAAAGGTCGCCGCGAGGCAGCACCTGCCGGCCACCTGCCGAGATCAAGCGTAGGTCCAGACCTAGTGCTTCACCTTGTCGACTCATAAATAAAGTTTGTACCCCCTCCACCTCCTCCCTACGCAGAGGGGGAGACCGCTGCCCTTCCGTCTCCTCCTCGTCTTCGCCTGCCGGTTGGGTGTCAGTGACCGGCGCCCGTGACAGCGCGTCCGCGACTGCATTGGCAGCCCCTTTTCGGTAGCGCTCTTCAAACTCGAAGCGTTGTAGTGTCAGGGCCCACCGCGCAAGCCGACCGCTGGGCTCGCGCAGGCGTTTCAGACATATTAAGGCCATGTGGTCGGTCTCAACCGTGAACCTTGTTCCTTCTACGTACATTTCGAAACGTCGTAGGGCGTATATTGATACGTGGTAGAAGGCTAGTTCCACAACAGGGGAACCCACAACAGGTGATGAGAGACTGGGTGTTCAGGCAAGTACCAAACGTTTTCTTCAACGTCGTCGTCTATCACAGAGTAGTCCATCGTCGTCTTCTTTAGTGGCATGTAGGTAACATTATCCCGGCACGAAAAGCACTGTCCCGGTACGTACTACGTCGAGGAAGTACAGCTGGAGTGGTACGGCTCCATGCGAGCGACATGAACAATTTCTGTACGGGGCATATCGAACTGTCGGTGTGGGTGCACAGGGGTGACCTCGTATGTCACGGAAGTGACTGGCCGTAAAACACGGTAGGGGCCTGTGTAGCGTGGCAATTAGAGCTTCTCACAGAGCCCAATTCGACGAGCGGGAGTTCAGAGCAAGACATGAGAGTCCGGAGAGTAGTGGACGTCCCTATGACGAGAATCATGGCGGTGTTTTCGAGAGTTTTGGCGGGAAGCCAGTCGGCGGCGAGCAATAACACGGGCGGCGTCAGCTCGGGATATGGCATCATGAACATAGGAACTTGCATTCGCGGTTGGAGGCAGTACGCTGTCAAACGAAAGACAGGGGTCACGGCCGAACAGAAGATAGAAGGGCGAGTAGCCCATTGTATCGTGGAGGAATTATTCGCAGAGGTCATAAACGGTAAGGTAATATTCCAGTCACGGTAATCAGCCGATACATACATTGACAGTATATCCGTGAGCGTGCGATTGAGGCGTTCTGTGAGGCCGTTCGTTTGTGGATGGTAAGCGGTGGTGAAGCAGTGCTTAATGGAGCAGTATCGGAGAATTTATTCGACTACTCGAGCAAGAAAGCAGCGACCACGGTCAGTGAGCAGCTGGCGTGGAGCACCGTGAAGCAGGATGACGTCGTGGAGGAGAAACGCTGCCACGTCAGTTGCACAGCTGGTGGGTATCGCTCGTGTAATGGCGCAGAGCGTAGTATAGTCCGTCGCCACCGCAATCAATTTATTGCATGAAGAAGACAGAGGAAAAGGCCCGAGGAGATCAAGGCCAACTCGGGAAAATGGGTCTATTGGGATGTCGATAGGCTGTAGGGATCCCGCAGGCGCAACCGAGGGCTTCTTTCGTCACTGACACCTGTCACAAGAAGCCACGTAACGACGAACAGAGCGGTAGAGGCCCGGCCAAAAGAAGCACCGGCGGGCGCTGTCGTACGTACGAGATACGCCAAGATGACCCGCAGTGGGCGCGTCGTGCAACTGCTGAAGAACGGTTGCACGCAGGTGGTCGGGGACTACGAGCAGGAGCTCAACGCCATCTGGTCGCATGTTGCGCCTATATAAAGTGCCGTTGTGGAGCACATACAAAGCCACGTATGGCCAAGCATTCCTTTTCCGTCGTTGAGTGCGTTCTGTCGGCGAGAGCGCGCGGGTCGCAAACGACACTGGTCGTAGCTGATCCCCATCCATCTGGAGGAGTACAGCGCCCACTCCGATATCACAGGCATCGGTCTGGATAACGAATGGCTTGCTTAGCTCAGGCAGCTTCAGAGCTGCTCTCTCAGCAATGGCGTGCGAGAGCTGGCGAAAGCTCCTTTCCTGCTCATCTCCCCATTCCCAACGGGAAGACTTTCTTAGCAATTGTGCCAAGGGCGCTTGCAGTCACACACAGTTTGGAATGAACTGTCGATAGTATCCCACCATAGCGAGATATTGGCGAACAGCGCTGATATCTCTAGGCGCAGGAAACTCCAGGATCGCCCGAAGTTTCTCTGGATCAGGAGACACCTGCCCCACGTTGGGCGACAAATGTGGGATTCTCTACGGGGTTGCGGCTCCGCTCTCAGAGCTAACAACGCTCCTCTAGCTCAGGCCACAGTGGTGGCCCCAAGAACAACACGAACACCGAGGACAAGTGGGTTAATCGGTTTAATGGCTTCCTCAGCCGCGCACGATCAAGCAACGCTGTTCACCTGAGCAAGTCCGTCTCTCTTCCCGGGCGCGTCCGTTGAGCTGGCCCGTCCGGTCCACACTGTCGAGCTCGTTGCACGCACCACACACGCACTCACTCTCCCCGAAACCACACCCAGCCAACACACGTACACAGCGCGCGCCTCCCTTGCCACAGCAATCGAGGGAGAGAGGGGGAAGGAGGCTGCCTCGTGATGTGGAGAGGAGAAGCCACGCGTCACCCTCGCCGCCGCGTAGTAGCCTGGAGGGGAAGGAGCGGTGATATGTGCCTTCCCACAACTTGCTGATATTTCTGATGTCCTATTAATCCAGAATGACTTTAGTAATATTAGCGAATGGTGCAGTAAATGGTACATGCAAATAAACATTATCAAATGCAAATCAATGAGGGTATCTCGAATTAATGTAACAAGTCTTATGTATATGCTTAATAACGTCCCATTAGAATCTGTAATGTCATACCGTTACCTTGGTGTAATCGTTACTAGGGATCTAACCTGGAAATCGCGTGTCAACTCCATCATCGCTAAGCCAATCGTACTACCGGATACATTCATCGTAATTTTTCCCTTCCACCGTCGTCATTAAAATTATTAATGTATACAACATACATTCGTCCACAACTTGAATACGCCTCATCTCTTTGGGACCCCGGTCGAGCAACACTTATACACTCCGTTGAGGCAGTACAAAAACGCTCAGCCCGGTTCATCTTAAATAACTATCAAAGGACATCCAGCGTTACTAATATGAAAGCATGCTTACATCTCCCGCTGTTATCGACCCGAAGAAAACTATCCCGCCTCTCACTTTTTCATAAAATATGCTACCATAACTCAACATTGCACTCCTTATGGGTTCAACCACCATGATACATTTCATTTCGCCGCAAACACAGTCAAAAGGTAAACATTCCACACTCAAACACAGTTGCCTATTCAAACTCGTTTTCTTCCCCGCACCTGTAATGATTGCACTAACCTGTCTGCATCCCTAACAAGTATAATTTAAATGCGCGCTACAAACTTTCTTTCTTGCCTAGTATTAAAACGTATTGTATGGTTATTTGCTTATCTTCATTGTATACTGTTTTGCTAGTTATCTTTTTATATTTTGTTATTTTTTTACACCTATGCCATCTTCCTAAATTACCCATGCACCTTGTTGTTCTTTTTTATGTGCTTTGTTTTTCAGACATTTGTACGCTTATTGTATTAACTTTCTGTTTCATATACATCCTGTATGCGCCCCTCCCCTCTGTAACGTACATCTGTACCCTCAGGGTATTTTAATAACAATAATAATAACTCGTGCTGCAGAAGCGCCTTGACGCAGCGAGGAACGGTGGTGGGGAACTGTGCGTGGCATTCCTGGACTTCAGCAATGCCTTTGGATCCGTCGCGCACAACGCCCTCATCGACGCGCTACGTGGAAATCAAACTAGCGCACTTCAAAACAAAGACACAGGGAGAGAACGACAACACAGCGCTGACTTCAACTGGTTTTTATTAGAGAGTGACACAATATATATATGTACGAAAAGTGGGCGTGAAAGAATTGATAACTGCTGAGTTTGCACGTGGCGTAAAACACCGAACGCAAAGTTAAAAGGCGCACGATAACAATATAGGTCAAAGCAAGGCAGAACGGCAGGGCTATAAAAAATAAAGAAGCGAAAAACGGGGAGGCATGTAGGTAAAAACAGTAAAGTAGGCACGATCCGAAGATACATAAACTAAAATCGAAAAAAGGCCAAAAGGGGCATTAAGAGCGATAAAAAACACAAAAGGGGCATTAAGAGCGATAAAAGAGTCAAAAGGACAATTAAGAGCATTACAAGACAAAAAAGGGCATTAAAAACAGAATACCTAAAACAACCAAGGCCAGGCCGCTAGAGGCTGAGGAGTGTACCCGGAATCTAAGCATTAAAACTACTGTGCGTCTGATTCAGATATTCTAACTCGCGTTTAGTCAGGGCTATTGAGGGTGTGCTAACACAATTTTGACCTAGCTTTAGAATGTGAGCGGCTTCTATGATTTCGCGTGTGAACTGATGTGCATTTCTCGCAATGACAGTGCAATTATGAAGGGATGGCTCACAGGGCTGAGAGGGACACTTTAGGCAGTGAACACCTAGGTTTCTTTTCGTAGTATTGTAAACACTGTTTGAGTGTTCCATTAGTCGTTCGTTTAGGCAACGCCCCGTTTGCCCCACGTAGGCCTTGCCCCACGTGGCAAGGCCTACGTGGGGCACCTTTCGTTCCCTGCCAAGTTGGTGTCGTCTATATAAGATTGCCCTGAGCTGTGGCAAGGCCTACGTGGGGCAAACCGGGCGTTGCCTAAACGAACGACTAATGGAACACTCAAACAGTGTTTACAATACTACGAAAAGAAACCTAGGTGTTCACTGCCTAAAGTGTCCCTCTCAGCCCTGTGAGCCATCCCTTCATAATTGCACTGTCATTGCGAGAAATGCACATCAGTTCACACGCGAAATCATAGAAGCCGCTCACATTCTAAAGCTAGGTCAAAATTGTGTTAGCACATCCTCAATAGCCCTGACTAAACGCGAGTTAGAATATCTGAATCAGACGCACAGTAGTTTTAATGTTTAGATTCCGGGTACACTCCTCAGCCTCTAGCGGCCTGGCCTTGGTTGTTTTAGGTATTCTGTTTTTAATGCCCCTTTTTGTCTTGTAATGCTCTTAATTGTCCTTTTGACTCTTTTATCGCTCTTAATGCACCTTTTGTGTTTTTTATCGCTCTTATAGCCCCTATTGGTTTTTATCGCTCTTAATGCCCCTTTTGGCCTTTTTTCAATTTTAGTTTATGTATCTTCGGATCGTGCCTTCTTTACTGTTTTTACCTACATGCCTCCCCGTTTTTCGCTTCTTTATTTTTTATAGCCCTGCCGTTCTGCCTTGCTTTGACCTATATTGTTATCGTGCGCCTTTTAACTTTGCGTTCGGTGTTTTACGCCACGTGCAAACTCAGCAGTTATCAATTCTTTCACGCCCACTTTTCGTATATATATATATATATATATTGTGTCACTCTCTAATAAAAACCAGTTGAAGTCAGCGCTGTGTTGTCGTTCTCTCCCTGTGTCTTTGTTTTGAAGCGCGCTAGTTTGATTTCCAAGATGAATTACCAACTAGCCCGTTCTTCCACCCTTCCACGCTACGTGGAGCCGGCGCCGGTCTCGACTTCTCTTCCGTCGTCGCTTACCTCTACAGAGACAACACCACCACAATCATGGGACAGGAATGATCAACACGGCCTATCGACATCTCAGCAGGGATTCGACAGGGATGCCCACTGAGCGGGCTCTTGTTTAACCTTGTAATTGACCCAGTTTTGCATACTGTGCAGGGAGGCGAGAGGCAACACACATTCTGGCCTACGCCGATGACCTCACCCCACTGGCGAATGACCCGGAGAAGCTTCAAGCTCGCATTAATGTTGTTGAATCCCTTTCTTCTAGGCTTGGACTACGGCTTAACCCGGAGAAGTGCCGCACTCTCCATCTCAGCGGCAAGACACCAGTCGGAACAAGAATGGCCCCCTTTTTCAATGCAGGTGCGGAGATCCCAATGATCCAGGACTTTGAAAACCAGACGTTCCTGGGCCGCACGGTAGGGTTCAACGTGTTCCCGGACAGAGTTACTGTGGACGAGGCCATCGACACCGGCCGACACCTGCTTAGCTCAGTGATCGCCCCTTGGCAGATGCGACACTATCAAAACATTTGTATATCCAGCGCTCAATTTCTCCACGCGGTACAGTGTGTCGGGCAAGTTAGAGTCGGCGCGCCTTGACGACGCGCTGCGGCCACTAATCAAAAAGTCTCTTTATCTTCCAGGAACCGCGGTCAACGAGTACCAGTACAGCAGCGCAACATCGGGCTCGGGCGGCATCCCCATCGCAGCCGAGCTCAGCGACATCTACCGCATCGACCATACATTTAAGCTCCTCTCGTCTCCTGACCTAGAGGTACGAGATCTAGCGCTGTACGCCGTCACCGCCATCACGACGAAGCGACTACGGCGACCAGCTACCGATGAGGACATCACTGCCTACCTGACCTGGGAGACGGAGGGAGACTTCCGAGCTAGGGCAATGCAGCTTCCGTCTGTATGGACGGAGTCTCTCAAGGCTTCCCGGCACCTGGCGTCACGTGGGAGATGCAAGAGGAAGGCCCCATCATCACTCGCGCCGACGTGTCTGGCTCGCAGAAGCAGCGCACGAATGTGGCGAGGAAACTTCGGAGCATCGCTATGCGAGCACGAGATCACAATCTCAAAGAAAAGCCTAACCAGGGGAAAGTGATGGAGTGCGTAGCGGCCGACCGTAGGCGTTCTCACTTCATGAGGACGGGGCGCTTCACTCGCTTCTGCGATTGGCGCTTCGTGCACCGTGCGAGGTTGAATTTGCTGCCCCTCAATGGAGCCAGGCCGTGGGATGTCGCTGCTGACCAGCGTTGTCGGAGATGTGGGCAAGATAAGGAATGCCGAAAGTTGGGCAAGTTGATTAACGTTCATGATGGAAAATAGCGCGAAAAAGTACACGAAGGACGGAAGGAAGACACGGACAAGCGCTAACTCGCAACTGCAGGGTTTATTGCTGAAGCACGCGATAAATACAGGTCACTTGAAAAATAATAACAGACAAAACAAGAGGAGAAGAGGGAGAGAAGCAGCCTCCTAAACGGTAAGCTAGGTTACATAGGCAGTAACACAAAGTAACACGTGCCACTCATTGCTGGGGAGGAAAGAAAGAAAAGGGAAGATACACCTGGAAATAAACTTATTATTTATTGTATTGTATTTTAAGTAGATAAGTAAAGTCAATGTAAAGTAGAGGCTAAGAAATCAAATTCGCAATCTACCAAGTTATCTGACGGCTCGCTGACACACAAATTTTGACATTTTTTAATATGGTAAGCCTCGATAATTTCACGAACCAGCTTGTCACGATGTCTAAAAAGAACGGTGGCCATAGAAAAAAGCGGTGTGCACTTTTGTTTCCCCTTATGGTCCTCTTTAATGTTACAAGCGCGGCAATGCTCCGGAAGATTCCCAGACTGTTCTTTTGAGGAGTTGCGGTATTCCCCTAGCCTAACGTTGAGACACCGCCCCGTTTGTCCTATGTAAACGCCTCCGCAAGACAAGCTTATACACCACGCCGATCCCATACGGTACAAACAGCGAGTGGTGCTTAACGGAGCAACCACGCCTCTTTTTCTTGTCGCCGCCAGTTTCCTGCCGATTTCGAATATGTGAGCCCAAACTGTTAAATTTTTTCGGTCCAGAAAAAACCACGGAACGCCATAGCGGCTTCCCACCTTCTTTAGTCCGTGTGCCATCCTATGAACATACGGTACGACGCCAACCTTTTGACGCTCCCGTGTAACAAGTTTCCACTTATGGCCCGCTTTAATACAATGCACCAGTTTTCCACAAGTCATCTTAATAACATGCATGGGATAGCCAGATTCCTTCAGCCTGTTTACCTGTGCAAAGATGCTCTTTTGTAAGGAATGAATACAGGATTTAGTGATGGCTGCTTTGAAACAGGACATCGCGATACCAATCTTAATAATTTTGGAATGTCCAGAGGCAAAATTAAGAAGTGCTTTGGCAGATCGGGGGCTTTAAGCCCAACAAACGTGATCCCGGCATACGGACAAGGATAAATCGAGGAATCGTAGTGCCAAATCTTTAGGCTGCTCAACGGTGAACTTCAAGCCTGAGCTGCAATCTACAAAAACCTTCAAAATGTCAGGAATGCTATGATTTAGATCAGACTGAACAGCAAACACTAGATAGTCATCCACATACCTGCAAATATTATAAACCAATCCAACTGAATTACGAAGAATGTTCCTGTGCACCTGCGCGAGAAAAATATTGCTTAGTACGGGGGCAACGCACGAACCAATACAAACACCAGTGCGTTGAATGTAGCAGCTTCCTTCCCAACCGATAACTGTAGAAGATAGATAAAAGGACAGAATTTCCATGAATGAGTCTACAGACACACCGCAACTGTTCACAAAGGCAAGTTCATCGTTATCATTCACGATACAACCCTTAACACTTTTCATTTTCATGAGTGGGCATGGGATGGCAGCGGTGACAATGGTCGCTCAAAACCATTTCTGTTTATTCGTCCAGGCTACAGTCATCGCCACGCGCCTTCCTGTCTTCGCCTTGGTACCGTTGCCTATCTGCGTCGAAGCATCTACACAACAACTCCAGACTGACGTGTGCCTGGCGCAGGACGGTCCCCAGTCCCACGAACCTGGCCATTCGGCTCGGCCCCATCTACGGTACAGCGCGACGTGGGAATTCATTGGGACAGCCACATCAACATCGCCAACCTTTCCATCGGGCTATAAATTCACGCCCCGAACCTTTGCTCCCTTCAGTGGGCATGGGATGGCAGCGGTGACAATGGTCGCTCAAAACCATTTCTGTTTATTCGTCCAGGCTACAGTCATCGCCACGTGCCTTCCTGTCTTCGCCTTGGTACCGTTGCCTATCTGCGTTGAAGCATCTACACAACAACTCCAGACTGACATGTGCCTGGCGCAGGACGGTCCCCAGTCCCACGAACCTGGCCATTCGGCTCGGCCCCATCTACGGTACAGCGCGACGTGGGAATTCATTGGGACAGCCACATCAACATCGCCAACCTTTCCATCGGGCTATAAATTCACGCCCCGAACCTTTGCTCCCTTTAGTGGGCATGGGATGGCAGCGGTGACAATGGTCGCTCAAAACCATTTCTGTTTATTCGTCCAGGTCAGTGAAATTCCACCCCTTTTGTCTAAGCGTTCTGACAACATTTTCTTGCTGCTATTCCCATGCCCAAGTATTTTGGTTTCTATTGCCGCCGAGTGTGTTCATGTTACAAAAATGCTTCTTCTAAGCGGTGACGTGGAGCTGAATCCCGGCCCTAACAATGACTGCAGCAAGAACCACAGTGAAGTGTTAACTGCTATTCAGAATCTAACCGTGCATCTTGACGAGCGACATGACAAACTGATAACTTGTATCGATGAAATAAAAGAAGATCAAAAACAGTTGGATAGCAAAGTATGTGCCCTAACTGAAAGACTTGCTACGCTAGAAGAAAAGGTGCAGTCATTTGAAAGTACGTGCGATGAAACGCATTTGGAAAATTTGATTACAACTGCAACTAGGAACGAAAGTGTCTCTATTCAATCACGGCTAGATGAATACGAAGACCAGTCCCGCAGGGACAACCTAGTGTTTTATGGGATTTCCGATTGTATATCTGAGACTTGGGCTGCCTCTGAAGAAAAAGTTCGAGAAATAATTGCTAAGTTGTTTGATTTGCATTTAGCCGACGACGCTATTTCTCGTGCACATAGATTAGGTGCATTCGTCCAGGACAGGCACCGGCCTGTCGTAGTTCGTTTTTTATCGTTTAAAATTAAAGACGCTATCTTGTCACAAAGGTCGAAACTGCGAGATACCGGCATTTCAATCAGCGAAGACTTCTGCAGAGCCACCCGTAAAAAGCTGATTGATTTTGCCAAATCTTCCGGGAAGAAATATCAGTTAAAATACAATAGAGTGGTTATAAACGGCAAGAACTATGTAGGAGGGTTGAAATCTGGGTCAGTTGGTACATAGTCAAAGAATAAAAACCAGCCAAGGGATGAGGACGAAGAAAGACGATGTACACACGAAAGCAGCTTTCGTGTGTACATCGTCTTTCTTCGTCCTCGTCCCTTGGCTGGTTTTTATTCTTTAAGAGCTATGTGTACTGTCCTGTCACTGACCGCGTTTCTGAGGCAGCGCCAAGCCGCGAGCACTCTCCAGATCTGTCCCGACCGTCATCTTCTAATACAGATGTCACGCCTCCCCCTTCATAGCCACAAGCGAGATTGCATCTACGCTCTTCACTGCAAGAACTTTCCTTTCTGCTTTGCAACATTCGAAGCGTCATAAACAAACGAGAAGCTTGGTCAGCTTTTATAGACACATGCTCATCTGAAATTGTTATTTTAACTGAAACGTGGCTCTCCGCGAACATTGACAACTGCGAAATCTTAGACTGCCAAAAGAAGTACAACATCTATCGATGCGACCGGGACAGTCGGCCTGGTGGCGGCGTTTTGGTTGCAGTCTCCGATACACTTGTTTCTTTTCACGTTCAGTTGGTTTCTACACTTGAAATTGTTTGCGTCAGTATACGTTTCAATCACATGGATTTCCTTTTATGTGCCTGCTATCGTTCACCCAGTTCGCCCATCGGCTTCTCTATCGACTTTCATGATGCTTTGAATATCTTGCATCAGAAGTTTCCTCGGTCCCCTATTTTTGTCCTAGGTGACTTCAATTTTCCAAACATCAACTGGTCCCTATCCTATCCTGAACCTACCGTTAATTCTTCAGAGTGTACTTCTTTCATTAACGCATGTTCTGACTTTAATCTAACTCAGCTTGTTAAAAGTCCAACTCGCGTTACTCAGTCTAGTGCAACTATTTTGGATCTAGTGCTAAGCACACACCCAGACTTTGTTCATTCCCTTTCCGTTTTACCAGGTCTGAGTGATCACTCAGTCGTTGTTTTTAATGTGTCTACCACCTCACCTCGTAAGCAAAGCAGGTTGAAACTAATTAGGGATTACGCAAGAGCAGACTACTCATCAATTAATATCAAGCTTCAATTTTTCGTAAATGAATTCCTTGAGATGTTCTCCAAGCGATCGGTTAATGACAACTGGCTCATTTTTAAAACCAAAATTGCTGAACTGACTAACAAATATGTGCCCCTGCGTAGGATACGAAAGCTCGCCTTGGTTTACGCCGACGCTGAAACGGCTGTTGAACAAAAAGAAGCGCATTTTTAGGCGTGCAAGGCTTACATTAGTCAGGAAAGATGGGCCGCTTATCACCGTGTGGCTGATGAATACACAAATGCATTATCTGTCGCCAAACACGCTTTCTTCAATAAAACACTTCCATCCTTGTTAAACAACAGCCCCCGCAGGTTTTGGAACATTATTAATGGGAACGAAAAAAAACCCATAGACCTTACATCTGATGATGATCTACCTATTCCGAGAATTCATTGTTGTACTGTCTTAAACTCCATTTTTTTCGTTGTCATTTTGTACCATTGTGCCATGTTCATTTCCTACTTTACCTGCTTGCAGTTTTTCAGTGATGGACCCGATTGTAGTTGACTGGGCTGGCATTAACAAATTACTCGAGAATATAAAGTTTTCTTCTCCCGGTGAAGTTGGAATAAACCCGAAATTTTTAAGAAATACTTCCATATACTCTTCAGTGATACTAACAAATATTTTTTCACAGTCTTTGGAATCATGTGTTCTCCCTGATGACTGGAAGGTGGGGAAGGTGGTTCCTTTGCACAAATCAGGTAACTCTCATTGTCCACAAAATTACAGGCCCATATCCTTAACTAGTGTACAATGCAAAATTTTTGAGCACATCATTTATTGTCACATTGTAACCTTCCTCGAGTCCAATTCATTTTTCAGTAACTATCAGCATGGCTTCAGAAAAAACTATTCCTGTGAAACACAACTGCTCTGCTTTACTAATGACTTATTTTCTGCTATTGATCGTTCATCCACTATAGACTGCATATTCATTGACTTCGCTAAAGCTTTCGACACCGTATGCCACAGATTACTAATGCTCAAGCTAAGTGCACTGAACTTCGATCCTAAAGTTCTTAAGTGGATAGAATGCTTTCTTTCTAACCGCACGCAGTTCGTAACAGCTAATGATTGCAATTCACCCGCATGCCCTGTAACTTCTGGCGTACCACAAGGATCTGTCTTAGGACCTCTGCTGTTTTTAATATATATTAATGACTTACCTGACAACATATCTTCTTCAATAAGACTGTTTGCTGACGATTGTGTTATTTATCGCGAAATCCTTAACCCTGCCGATCATCTTGACCTTCAATTTGTCCTAGATACTATTTCTTCTTGGTGCGACACTTGGTTAATGAAACTAAACCATACTAAATGCAAGGCAATGCGAGTTTCACGTAATCTTACTAACTACTTTCCCTGCGATTACAAGCTTAATGGTGCCCATCTAACCAAAGTTGCATCTTATAAATATCTCGGCGTGCACATTACTGATGACCTTTCATGGAAAACTCACATCGACTACGTAACAAAAAATGCCAGTCGCACACTAGGTTACTTACGCCGGAATTTTTCTTTTGCTCCTACTAATATAAAGTTGATGCTTTATAAAACCCTGGTCCGACCGAAACTCGAGTATGCGTCATCAATCTGGGATCCGCATATCAATACACTCATTAACAATGTTGAAGCCATCCAAAATCGTTCTGCACGTTTCATACTATCAAACTATCAGCGTACTGCCAGTGTCTCCATAATGAAGTCAAGCCTTAATATACCTGATCTGTATCTTCGCCGAAAAATATCACGCCTCTGCTTATTTCATAAGATTTTTCATTTCAATTCCACTCTTAGATCCTCTCTGTTTCAGTCACCATCATATATTTCACCCCGCACCGACCACAAGTTCAAGGTTGCCATACCCAACTGCCGGACGAATCTACATTTTAAATCTTTCATACCAAAGACTTGTTCTGACTGGAACCACCTTCCCGCCTCCCTCGCTGCCATTATTGACACCAGTCTCTTCAAAACAACCATTTCTAATACCATTTAATGTACCATTGTTTATATTGTATAATGTATTCAGTTCCCTGTTCTTGTTTTTGTTCAAATTGTGTTTATTAACCCACTCCTCTCTGTAATGCCTTGGCCTTGAGAGTAAATAAATAAATAAATAAATAAACTCATCATAAGGCATAGAATAATACCAATCTTCGACATCAACTCTAAAAACACCACACTGCCCTGGGTTCTTGGTCCTCAAAAGGTCAACCAGCGCTTCCAAATTTCGGATTACGAATGGATCCAGCACTTTCAACGATGTCAGATGCTTCTGCAGGTAAAGGGCGACCTCATGTTGCCAAGTGTGACGCTCAGATAAGGAATCCCTACAGCATGTTCTCTGCCACTGCATGCGCCAGAGCGTCGCCTACACCAGCCGACACAACCGGATCGTCGACCGGCTGAAGACAGCCGCCGATAAGCGATTCACCATTACCCACGAGAACCGGCCCGTGGGTGACGCGAACCTCCGCCCAGATCTTGTTCTGGCGTGCGGGAAACGGTGATTGTCATTGATGTCACATGTACCTTTGACAATCGCAAAACTGCTTTCGATGCTGCACCGGAGAGTAAGGTCGCCAAGTACGAACCCGTTTGCCAATACCTGCTCCGGAAATTCCAGCGGGTCAGCATCGAGGCAGTCGTTGTTGGGGCCCTGGGCTCCTGGGACCCCAACAATGACAAAGTGATGAGGCGCCTCTGTAGCAAACGCTACATGCGTCTTTTCAAGAAGCCGGCGGTGAGCGACACCATCGCAGCTTCTCGTGAAGTCTATGCTAAACACGCAGCTGCAAATTGAAGGGCTCGCACTTCGCTGGACTTCAGCAGCTCAGGTTGGAAAGACTTCATACACGCACAAGAACACACTCACCCCACAGCAGGAATAAAACTTTACACATGAGATTTCCCCTAAAAAGGAATGAACAACAACAGTAGGTGTCTGCAATAAAACTGTTAGGAAATGTACAAAACATTTCTGAAAAACACTCTGCAGAAACAAGGTATCTGCATTGGATCTGTCATAACGCCGGTGTTAAGCAACCTGTGTCTAGCTAAACTTGACAATGCTGGCAATAGACGGCTGGAAGGAACAAAAATCTTTATGGTCTTCTGGTTTGTTGATGATTTTCTCGTGCTCTTTGAATGCAGTCATGATAAGTTTAATCTGAAAGTAGAAGCAGCGTTAAATTTGTTTTCACAATGCCTGACACCCTTAGTTTGAACCCATGAGCGGCCCGAAAAATAGGTGTTACAATTCCTTGAACTCATTCTCGAATTTTAAGGTAGATCACATTTGTTGGTCGTACAAACCCAGGGGCAATAAGCCCATCCTTCCGTTTGACTTAGCCCACTCTAAGGTTGTAAAAAGAAATATTGTTCAAGCTGTTTTCAAAAATGCTCTCACAAAATCTTGCATTCACTGCACTGAAAAAAGTTTTTTTAGGGCAAACAGCCAGATTGGAAGAAGCACGCTACCCTCCTAAGCTTTTGGCCTCTGTTGCTGAAAGTATGCTGAAAAGTCAAAAATACCTTTAGCTGAAAGACAACAAATGCGCAGAAAGAATTAGGTTGTTCTGCTATACAATCATCAAATTTCCCACGACCTGTGAAAAATTGGAAACAACTTGCTGTAGAAGCAGTTTTCAGTGCCCCAGAGCGTTTAGCACGTCTCTGCAATCGCGTAAATAAACCTAAAAAGTAAGGAACATTTGCACCACTCGCCACCAGCAGCCCTTTGTTCAGTGCTCCAAGTCGGTTAATTATTCCATTCCTCTGTCTTGTGGGAAAAAGTACATTGGTCAGACGGGTCGTCGCTTAAACGAGAGACTGAAAAAACAAAAATACACTGTAATCGTTCAAAAGTCGCGCAATCTAGGCATTCAGTGTAGGGATTGTGAACATGAGGAATTAAGATGCCTAGCAGAATTCGAAGAAACCTCAGTGATAGGGAGACACGTTGATAAGTTAACACGTGAGATTATGGAAGCTGCCAGCATTCAAAGGATGAATGATCAGTGCGTAAGAATGCCTTCAATTTTACTGTCAGAAAAAGAAGTAGCCTTTCTCTCAAGATTTTATAGATTTTAACAGAGTTCGAAAAATTTCACCTCTTTTTGGTTGTGTTTTTTAGTCGTTTATCATTGTTGATCCTTTTTGGCCGTATTTTGTGTTGAGATTTTATCCTGTTATTGTCATGCTCAGAGTCCTGTCAATATTTTTATTTCTAGCATTCAAACATTTTCACCTCTTTTCATTGCGGTTAGTGCCATGTTAACATTCCTGTTTGTACAAACATTGTTGTGGTTTTTGCTTTAAATTGTCATCTCTTTTTTGTTGATTTTTGGCGCTTTTTAGACATTTAGCAGCATGCGTTGCTGTATAGTTCTGGGCATGCGTCAGTTTAAAAACCTTTTAATCATGTTCATTTTCTTTTTCTTCGCTTTGGCTGTTTGGTTATTGGCACTGGAGATAACTTTCATGCAGCAGAAAGTATTTATCAAAGCTTATCCCTCATAACTTTTTTTTTTTTGTCTTTGGCCATTTTCTTCTTCAAGAAGGGCTTTTCAGCAGTGTTTTGCTCCCTGCCTTGGTCACGTATTCTGATAGGCACCGCTTAAATACGGGTCACCTTCTTTCGAAAATAAAAGTTGTCAGTTCTTGTCTACCTTCGTTCTCTTGTGTTGCGTCCTGTTCTGCGCTGTGTTCCCAGTATGGATTGTGTTCCCGGGCCGCCCTGCTGCACCTGGACCCCCTGCGGCTCATGGACCTCCTGGACACCCTGCTGCTCTTAAAACCCCTGCTGTCCCTGCATTCTCGTTCGCTGTCAAAGCTTGGTGAGAGCTCTCTTCCTTGTTTCGTTAGCGTTTTTTTTCTCTTCCCTGTTTGTGTTTAAATACTTTACCATCTCCGCCCGAAGATTGCCCGCTATGCCGCTGTGTCCTGGAAGCCATTGCAAGACGATGTCATGTCCTACATTTTTTTTGCACCGTGATAAATTTGTCGTATTTCCACAACGAGTTGTAGATGGATTCCACGGCGAAGAGCCGCTTTTAAGGCTTGCAGGGCTGCTTTTGAATCTGTGAAAATAGACCACCGCTGGGGGCTCTGCTGACTGATATGCCTAATTGCGACACGAAGAGCGGTTAGCTCTGCAGCTGAGGAAGATGTCTGGTGAATTGTCCTAACTTTTATTTCTGTATTAATTGAGGGTATGACCATGGAGCCTGAAGAACTCACGGCATTCACTGAACCATCGGTGTAGACGTTCATACGATTTGCATGGTGCTCATGGAAGTATTCTAGAGTGATTTGTTTCAGTTCAGTCGGCGATAGCTCGACCTTCTTCCTGATGCCGGGTATTGAAAGAAGCACATGTGGTTTATGCAGGCTCCATAGTGGAGAGGACGGTTTAGATATGGGTGTAAACTGGGACGGCAAAATAGCGCGCAGTGTACATGATAAGGTCTGCTCTGCACCAATGTCTTTCACCCTGTTGTGTACAACAGCCACGAACGGCTGGTTCTTAACTCACCTTACAATATATAGTACCATACCTTATATTTGACATTAACCGTCCGGTATATGGCTCTAGTGTCAGGCGAATTTAAGCACCTGCTCTCATTTTCCTTGCCTAAAGCTTCATGGTAGCCGGGCAAAAGCTGTTGTGCACCGCTAGATCTAGCAGAAGGCATCAAATTATCAGATCACTCTTGTGTCAGCCATCTGCTTTTCCTTAGTTGAAGCATAAAAAATGCTGCGCCATCTGGTTACACTGATGCTCGGCTCAAGTTGTTCCATAAAATGGCCCTTGCCATAAAAGCTATACTGCCCATAGAAAGGACTTGCGTAGTTATTCACTTGCACTGCTGGTGAATTCATATTCCAGTGGACTACTTGTTATTTTCACGTTAAAACCTGTATTCACCTTTAGACATCATCATTATCAGCCTGACTATACCCACTGCAGGGTGAAGGCCTCTCCAAAATTTCTGCAATTAACCCGGTTCTGTGCTAGCTACATCCATTTGACCCTGCGAACTTCTTAACTTCATCAGCCCAGCTAACTTTCTGCCGCCCTCTGCTGCGCTTTCCTTCCCTTAGAATCCAGTTTGTTACCCTAAGCGACCATAGGTTATCCTCTCTTCACACAAATTGTCCTACCCATTCTCATTTCTTCTTGATTTCCATTATAATGTCAGTAACTTGAGCTGTTTCTCTGAACCACTCTGCATGCTTCCTATCTCTTGATGTTTCCCCTACCATTTTTCATTCCATAGCCCTCTGCGTCGCCCTCAACTTAAGTAGAACCCCCTTGGATACCCTCAGCATTTTAGCCCCATAGGTGAGTACAGGTAAGGTGCAACGTTTATATACTTTCCTCTTGAGCGATACCGGTAAGCTGCTAGTCATAATCTGCGAGTGCTTGCCAAATGCGCTCCATCCCAATCTTATTGTTATTTCCTTTTCATGGTCCAAATCTGCGGTTACTACCTGTCCTAAGTAGACATATTCGCCTACTAACTCCAGTGCTTCGCTACCTAACGTAAACTGCTGTTCCTTCCCGAGGCTGTTGAACATTACCTTAGTCTTCTGCATATTGATTTTCAAGCTTACTTTTCTACTTTTACTGCTTAGGTAATCAATCTTTATTTGCAGTTCATCCCCCGAGTAACCTAGGAAGGCAATGCCATCAGCAAATCGCAGACTACTGAGGTATTCTTCATCTACCCTTATCCCTAACTGCTCCCATTTCAAGTCTCTGAATACTTCCTCTAAGCAAGCTGTGAATAGTACTGGGGAGATAGTGTCTCCTTGCCTAACACCTTACTTTATGGGAATTTTGTTACTCTCTTTGTGCAGAATTATGGTCGCTCTGCAGCCACTATATATATATATATATATATATATATATTGTAATAGGGCGTTTATTGACGCTCAGATGGAGAGCTGTGAGGAGAGGACCTTGCAACGGCGAGCCCAGCGTACTTCTTATTTGTCTTCGTCGCACAACGCACTGGTGCATGTCGATGGCTGAAGTGCTGACTATCACAGTACATTTCCCCCCGGGTAAAAAAAGGAGCCATCCTGGCGACTTATGGCGCGGAAAGCACAGCGGGGTCATAGAATGCTTCAATCGGTTGACGTGAACCCTTTCACGACCACGGCGACGCAAGTCCGCAGAGGGCGTGACGGGCTCAACTACGTAGTTGACTGCAGATGTTTGCTGGAGGACCCTATATAGCCCGTGGTAGCGAGCAGGAAACTTCTTTGAAAGGCCAGGGGTTGTGGAGGGCACCCAGAGCCACACCAGAGAGTTCGGGAGATATGACGAAGCTTTGCCGGTATCACGGAGGTATTTTTGTTGCCACTGATTTTCTGTTGTGAGAGAGCGGGTGAGCTGACGGCATTCTTCTGCGTACGTGACGGCATCGGATAGCGGGGAAGATTCGGAAATGTCAGGGCGGTAGGGAAAAAGTGTGTCCATAGTACAGGGTGGCTCGCGCCCGTAGAGGAGAAAGAATGGAGAGAATCCAGTAGTGGCCTGTGTCGCGGTGTTATATGCGTAAGTAACAAACGGTAGAACTTGGTCCCAATTGGAATGGTCGGTGTTCACGTACATAGCCAGCATGTCACCGAGAGTGCGGTTGAAACGTTCTGTCAGTCCATTCGTCTGAGGGTGGTACGAGGTAGCGGTGCGGTGTATGATGCGGCATTCTTTCAGGAGAGCCTCAAGAGCGTCTGATAAGAAAACGCGTCCGTGGTCACTGAGCAGTTCGCGAGGGGCACCATTGCGAAGAACCAGGTTTTTCAGAGTAAAGGCAGCCACGTCACGTGCGGAAGCAGAGGGCAATGATGATGTCTCAGTGTAGCGGGTCAGATGATCCACTGCCACGATAATCCAGCGGCTGCCAGCTGAAGTTGTAGGAAGGGGACCGTATAGATCTATGCCGACACGATCAAACGGACGGGCAGGACAGGGCAACGGCTGCAACGAAGCAGGAGACTTGAGAGGAGTTTTTCGGCGTTGGCAAGACTGGCAAGAGCGGACAAAATGGCGGACAAAGCGGTACATTCCACGCCAGAAGAAGCGTAGGCGCAAGCGCGTGTAGGTTTTCAACACTCCGCCGTGGGCGCACTGGGGATCAGTGTGGAAAGCAGCACAAATTTCGGCGCGGAGATGATGGGGGATGACTAAAAGCCACTTCCTTCCGTCGTGAAGATATTTGCGGCGATAGAGCAGCCCGTCACGAATTGAAAAATGGTGAGCTTGGCGGGCAAGCGCCCTAGACAAACGACCTGGAGAGTGGCTTGAAAGAAAGTCCAGAATTGTAGATATCCACGGGTCGCGCCGCTGTTCCGTGGCCATGTCGATAGTGTTAAGCGAAGACAAATCATAGGCGCAGATCTCATCAGACAACAAAGAGGGAGGCAGCGGTGAGTGCGAAAGAGCGTCCGCATCAGTATGCTTGAGGCCTGAGCGATATATGACATGAATGTCATACTCTTGGAGGCGAAGAGCCCACCGAGCAAGGCGGCCGGACGGGTCCTTGAGGGACGCCAGCCAGCACATAGCGTGATGAGCAGTGACCACATAAAATGGTCGGCCATAGACATACGGACGGAATTTGCCGATGGCCCAAATAATGGCCAAGCATTCTCTTTCCGTAACAGAATAATTGGACTCTGCCTTGGTCAAGGTGCGGCTTGCGTACGCCACCACATAGTCTCGGATACAAGGTTGGCGTTGGGTGAGAACGGCGCCTATCCCAATACCGCTAGCGTCAGTGTGAATCTCAGTTGGCGCATTCGGGTCGAAATGGTGGAGGATGGGAGGCGAAACCAAAAAACGGCGTAAAGTGTTGAAGGCGTCATCACAAGCAGGTGTCCATGGGGAGAGGTCGGAGCTGCCGGAGAGGAGCTGGATGAGAGGAGCAATAATAGAGGCGAAATTTAATATGAAGCGGCGAAAGTAGGAGCACAGGCCGATGAAACTTCGTAGCTGCTTCAGTGATTTTGGGCGTGGGAATTCGGCAACTGCACGAAATTTGGTGGGATCGGGAAGAATGCCATCCTTAGAAAAGACATGACCTAGAACAGTTAGTCGGCGAGCAGCAAAGCGGCACTTCTTCAGATTCAGTTGGAGGCCGGCGGTAGCGAGACAAGTGAGAACGTCCTTCAGTCGGAGCAGGTGGGATTGAAAATCGGTAGAAAAGACTACGATATCATCGAGATAGCAAGGACAGGTTCGCCACTTGAATCCATGAAGCACAGTGTCCATGAGGCGTTCAAATGTGGCCGGGGCGTTGCAAAGCCCAAAGGGCATGACGTTGAATTCATATAATCCATCTGGTGTGATGAAGGCAGTTTTAGAGCGGTCAGCGTTATCCATTGGCACCTGCCAGTAGCCAGATCGTAAATCCAACGAGGAGAAAAACTCGGCGCCCTGCAAGCAGTCCAGTGCGTCATCGATGCGTGGCAGAGGATAGACGTCCTTGCGCGTGATCTTGTTGAGCCGGCGGTAGCCGACACAAAACCGGAAGGAGCCATCTTTCTTAGGTACCAACGCAACTGGAGACGCCCAGGGACTGTGGGATGGCCGAATAACACCACGACGGAGCATGTCGTCCACGTCATCCGCAATTACTTGGCGCTCCGAAGCCGACACGCGATAGGGGCGCTGGCGCAAAGGTGCGGTTTTACCGGTGTCGATTTTGTGCTCTACGACAGACGTGCGGCCCAAGTCAGTTTGAGGAAGGTCGAATGAAGAAGCGAAGTTCTGCAAGAGGGCGACAAGTTGATCACGTTGCGCAAGTGAAAGATCAGCATCAATAGCATGTTGGAAAACGTCGGAGGGCGTCGAAGCGGTCGCAACATCGCAAGAGCACAGGCTAACGTCGAAGGAGGGGGTTGAGTCAGCAAGAGTGGTGATATGACTGGGATCAAGCTCTTCAAGACGTCCAATGCATTCGCCACGGAGCAGGACTGCTGGGCAAGAAAATGGGTTCGAGGCGTAAAGTGCACTCTCGCAGTCTTGAATTTCGAGAACTGCGAACGGAAAAAGGAGGCAGGGATGACGGGAGGCGGCTTCGGAAGGTGTAAAAATCGCAGTCAAAGGAGTTACACACTCACAAGACAGTGGTACGAGGGCAGCAGAAAATGGAGGAATGTCGGTGTCATGGGCGACGAGAAGAATTGCAGTGCGGGGAGGGGTATCACAAAAGGGGGCATCACAGAGGGGGGCGAAGGCAATTTGCGCACCAGCACAGTCAATAACGGCCTGATGAGTCAATAGATAATCGTATCCGAGGATGATATCATGCGAGCAGTTCGGCAGAACAATAAACTCGATGGGGTACAAGACGTCTTGAATGAGCACACGGGCTGTGCAAGATGCGGAGGGCTGAATGTGCTGTGATGAGGCGGTGCGGAGCGAAAAGTAAGAAATCGGAGTGGTCACTTTGCGAATTCGACGGCAGAGCGCTTCACTGATGACGGAGACGGCTGCACCGGTATCGACGAGAGCGAGAACTGTGGCGCGTTCTACAGAAACTTTGATAACATTAGCGGGACGACACGGAGGACTTGAGGAATTCAAAACAAGCGCAGTTCTTGCCCCCGGAACTGCGACTGTTAGTTTCCCTCAACGGTGCTGGTAGGACGTCGCAGCATTGGAGAAAGCGATCGGCGCCGAGGAGAATGTGATCGACGAGTGGCGTAGGTTTGGCGATCTTTTGAGACAAATTGAGAACCGGGCGGAATCATTTGCGAGCGTGACTCGGTATCGTACGGGTAAAGTCGAATGTCAGGCCGTGAAGGTTGGAGGCGCTGGCGACAAAGGCGTGCAACATGGCCCGGCCGACCGCAGGCATAGCAAATCGGAAGTTTGTCTGTAGTACGCCAAGGTTTCATAGGATGTGGGCGGAACCTTGAGGGTGGGGCTTGGAACGAAGGCTCAGCATGCGGCGGTGAACAGTAGGCAGGGAACCTGCACATAGGAGCCAGACGTGGGCGAAGGTGGTGGCCTAGCCGTTACTTGGGCATACGTGAGAGGTGCCGTCACAGGCGGCAGCACGGGGTTGGACGGCAAGACATCAGCGACTTGTTCTTGCACGACACGGCGTATCAGTTCAGTTCAGGCGTTCAGTCGTGTCCGACTCTTCGTGACCCTATGGACCATGTCATGCCACGCTTTCCGGTCTCTCACTATCTTCTTAACATCACATAGCTTCATCTGCAATGCCTCGAGAATGCCATCTAACCATCGCGTTCGCTGCCTACCCCTTCTCCGGCGACCCTCAACCTTTCCCAACATCAAATCTTTCTCCAGCGACTCCTCTCTTCTCATCAGATGACCAAAGTAGCTGAGCTTTAACTTTAGAATTTGACCCTCGAATGAGCAGTCAGGGTTTATGGTCGACAATATCGACTGATTTGATCTTCTGGCAGTCCAAGGAACTCTTAAGAGTCTTCGCCAGCACCACAATTCAAACGCGTCATTTCTTCGGCGGTCAGCCTTTTTCACAGTCCAACTCTCGCATCCATACATCACAACTGGAAAGACCATAGCACGGGTTATACGGATCTTGGTTGGCAGACTAATGTCTCTGCTCTTTACTAGGCGGTCAAGGCTAACCATTGCTCTCTTTCCCAGAAGCAGGCGTCTCCTAATTTCATGGCTGCAGTCTCCTTCCGAGGTAATCTTGGCGCCCAAGAACAGAAAATCTGTCACAGCTTCCACTTCTTGTCCATTGATGCTCCAGGACTTGATAGGGCAAGACGTCATGATCTTCGTCTTTTTAATGTTCAGTTTAAGCCCAAACTTCTCACTCTCTTCTTGTACGCGCATCAGAAGTCTCTTGAGTTCCACTTCACTTTCTGCCATTAAAGTGGTATCATCCGCATATCTAAGGTTGTTGATACGTTTTCCAGCAATCTTCACTCCAGCTGAAGACTCGTCCAGATAGGCCTTCCTCATGATGCACTCTGCATATAGGTTAAATAGGCTGGGCGACAGTATGCAGCCTTGCCTCACCCCTTTCTCAATCGGAAACCAATCAGTAAGACCATGCCCAGTTCTGACTGTGGCCTCTTGCCCTTCATAAAGGTTCCTGAGGAGACAGATGAGGTGAATTGGAACTCCCATCTCTTGGAGAGCTTGCCACAATCTGCTGTGATCTACGCAGTCAAACGCTTTCGCATAATCAATAAAGCAGAAGTAAATGGGTTTCTGGAACTCTCTTGCTTTTTCCATGATCCAGCGAAGGTTGGCAATTTGGTCTCTAGTTCCTCTGCCCTTGCGAAACCCAGCTTGCACGTCCGGAAGCTCGCGATCCACATACTGCTGCAGCCTACCTTGCAGGATTTTTAACATCACCTTGCTAGCATGCGAAATAAGCGCGATCGTGCGGTAGTTGGAACAATCTTTGGCACTGCCTTTCTTTGGAATGGGGATGTAAACTGACCTCCTCCAATCATGTGGCCACTGCAGGGTTGTCCAAATCTTTTGACATAATGTATGCAGTGTGTTAACAGCGTCGTGGTTGAGGTTTTGAAGCAACTCAGCTGGAATACCATCAATTCCGCTAGCTTTGTTCTTAGCAAGGCTGGCTAAGGCCCATTCAACTTCACTCTTCAGGATGCCCGGCTCGGGATCAGCAATCACAACCGTCCTATGTTGGGTTTGCACATCCGGGTCCTTCTTGTACAGTTCTTCTGTGTATTCCTGCCACCTCTTCTTTATCTCTGAGGCTTCAGTGAGGTCCTTGCCTCGTTTGTCCTTAATGACGCCCAGCTTAGCACAGAAGCTTCCTTTGATATCTTTGATTGTCTTATACAGAGCGCTTGTGTTCCTTAATTGGCTGTTGTCCTCAACTGCTTGGCACTGTATGTTCAGGAAGGCATTCTTATCTCTCCTTGCTACTTTCTGAAAATCCGCATTGAGAACCTTGTATCTTTCTCTGTCCCCCATACCTTTTGCCATCCTCCTTTCCTCAGCTATTTGCAAAGCCTCTTCAGATAACCAGTTTGCTTTTTTGCATTTCTTTTGCTTTGGAACTACCTTAGTAGCAACTTCTTGTATTATATCACGAACATCAGTTCACATCTCTTCGGGCTCTTTGTCTTCTAGATCTAATTCTTGAAATCGATTCCTCACTTCCACAGCATATTCTAATGGAATCTGATCCAGATCATACCTGAAAGGCCTTCTAGTTTTCTGCGTTTTCCTCAATCGAAGCTTAATTTTGGCAACAAGAAGCTGATGATCGGTGCCACAATCGGCCCCAGGCCTTGTTTTTACTGCTTGTATAGCGCTTCTCCATCTCTGCCGGCAAATAATATAATCGATCTGATTCCTGTACAGACCGTCCGGTGAAATCCATGTGTACAAGCGCCTCTTGTGCTGTTGAAAATGAGTATTCGCTATGGTCAGGTTGTTTTCTTGACAGAACTCTACTAGCCTCTGCCCAGCTTCATTTGGCTCACCAAGACCGAACTTGCCTGTAATTCCGGATATTTCTTCACTCCCGACCTTAGCATTCCAGTCTCCTATGAGAAAAACGATGTCTGATGATGGGGTGCGGTCTAAAAGGCATTGTAGGTCCGCATAAAATCTCTCAACGTCGGCTTCTTCAGCAGCAGTGGTCGGTGCATAGACTTGGATAATTGTTATGTTGAAAGGGTGACCTTGGATCCGAAGTGAAATCATTCGGTCGTTTTTGGGGTTGTACCCTAGCACTGCTTTGCCCATTCTTCTGTTTACTATGAGAGCGACCCCATTCCTTCTCTTGGATTCGTGCCCACAATAAAAGACAATGGTCGCCGGAGTTAAATTCTCCCATTCCGGTCCACTTGAGCTCGCTGATACCCAAGATATCAATGTTCAATCTGTCCATTTCTCGCTTGACGATATCCAGTTTACCTTGCGTCATAGATCTTACATTCCATGTTGCTATGTGATATATCTCCTTGCAACATCGGACTTTCCGGTCGCTTCCCGACACATCCACAACTGAGCGTCCTTTTGGCTTTAGCCCAGCCGCTTCATTCGTCCTGGAGCTACTAGGAATCGCCCTTTGTTCATCCCCAGTAACATGTGAGACGCCTTCCAACCTGGGGGGCTCATCTTCTGGCGCCATATCGATAATGGTATTGTGACTGGCCATAGGGTTTTCTTGGCAGGAAATACTGGAGTGGGTTGCCATTACCTTCTCCAGTGAATCACATTTTGTCAGAACTCTCTGCCGTGACCTGTCTATCTTGGGTGGCCCTACACAGCAGAGCTCACGACTTCATCGAGTTTCGCAAGCCCCTCCGCCCCGACAAGGCAATGATCCATGAAGGGGGACACGGCGTATAGTAGGGGCCAAAGATGGAGCCAGTTCAGGAACGAGGCGGCCCGAGTCTTGAAAATGGGAAAGGAGTGAGAGTTGACGTGTGACCTCTTCACGAATAAAGTTTTTGATCTGTTGATTCAGCGGGCTCCCTTCAGAAGTTGGCGAACCACCCAGGGCTAATGCGGATACGCCTTCGTCGCACACACTGGAGCGGCGCCTAGAAGCGCGCAGCTTGCGGAGCTCGTCGTAGTTCTGGCAAAGCTTCACGATTTCACTAACGCTGGTGGGATCTTTCGCTACCAGCATCTGGAAGGCGTCCTCAGTAATGTTCTCGAGTATGTAGCGGATTTTGTTAGCTTCCGGCATGGCCGGGTCGACTCGTTTGCAGAGATCAATTATGTCTTCTATGTAGCTGGTAAAGATCTCATCAGCGCGCTGAACACGATCGTGTAAACGTTGTTCGGCACGAAACTTACGCACTGCCGTGCGGCCGAACACTTCCGCGAAATTCCTTTTAAATTACGACCAAGATGACAGGTCAGCCTCATGGTTGCGAAACCAGAGGTTCACCACGTCCGTCAGATAGAATATGACGTTACTGAGCTTGTATGAGTCATCCCACTTGTTGTAGCTGCTTACTCTTTCATACGATGACAGCCAGTCGTCGACATCTTGATCGGCCGTGCCACTGAAGAGGCAAGGGTCACGCTAGCGCACGACGCCAGAACACATGATCGTGGGTGGAACGGCCGGCAGCATCGAAGTGGACTCGTCTTTACATGGCGGTCGTAGAGGGCAGTGTACGGCTTCGCAGTTTCAGTTTGAATGGGATCGTTTCCGGCACTTCCGCCAATTGTAATAGGACGTTGATTGACACTGAGATGGAGAGCTCTGAGGAGAGGACCTTGCAACGGCGAGCCCAGCGTACTTCTTCTTTGTCTTCGTCGCACAACGCATTGGTGCATGTCAATGGCGGAAGTGCTGACTATCACAGTACAATATATATATATATATATATATATATATATATATATATATATATATATATATATATATATATATATATATATATATATATATATATATATATATATATATATATATATCAAAGCAATTTCACGTACGGCTCGTCTCCTCCCTGATTTTGCAATGCCTGCATAACAGTCAAGGTTTCTACTGAGTCACATGCTTTTTCGTAATCAATGAATGCTATGTATAAGGGCTGGTTATATTCCGAACATTTTTCTATCACCTGGTTGATGGTATGGATATGATCAATAGTAGAGTACCGTTTCCGAAAAGCTGCTTGATCTTTTGCTTGATTGCAGTCTAAGGTTGTCCTGCTTCTATTAGCGATTACCTTAGTAAATACCTTATACGTAACAGACAGTAAGCTGATTGGTCTGTAATTTTTAAGGTCCTTAGAGTCCCCTCTCGTATGAATGAGGATAATATTTGCATTCTTCTATGGTTCCGGTACCGTAGATGACATCAGACACTGCCTATTGTCACGTGGTGGTGACAAGTTCGATGACACAAATGAAGAGTCGGTGATTGCACTGAAGAAACTCTTTATTGGGCTGACTTGCGCCCGCAAAAGAACTAAGCAACTCGGCGGCGGCGATAGCAACAAACGTGCTCGTCGATCGTCGAACAAAGAATACGCTCGCACTCGTCAACGCTCAATTTAAAGGCTGCTCAGAACAATCTGGATAACGTCGCAATTGCTACCAGCACAAGCTGGAACATTGTAGAAAGACAAACGAGTGGCCGGAATCTTCGGGACAGATCTCGCTGCATCTTGCGCTACTGGGCATGGTGGCACCGCAGTGAACATGTCGAGTAATCCATTCATCTTCTTGCTCCAGGCGCTTGGTCTGCTCATTTCTTGCGATCGTTTCGTGGACGGCACCCGGACAATCAACCGTACCGCATCAGCACCGCTTGCTCCGCATTGTACCGAGTGCTGCAAAGCCCCGCTGAACGAGCTGGGTCCCGGCGCATTTCTTGGACGGCTGGACCAGCTGGTCTACGCCCCCTCGGAGGCACAGCGGCTTCCACAGCGCCGTCGTCATCACGGGCCTATAAAGGGCGCGATGCGATCGACAGCGGCATTGGGCACCGCAGTGAACATGTCGAGTAATCCATTCATCTTCTTGCTCCAGGTGAGAAACGGTTTGGCAAATGTTAGAGAGGTAGCGGCATTTTTCTTGTGGTGCTGCCTTGCCCAGGCGAAGTGTATACAATTATTTGTGATAGCATTGTCTCTTTAAGGTACTTGCTGCTGCTTGCTGGGGATGTGGAAAGTAACCCCGGACCTAACATGCAGGAAGTCCTGACTGAAATCCGCAAATTGGCTGGTGAGATAGCTGAAATAAAAAACGACAACAAGGCTATAAACGAATCTCTGGAAGGCATTCATGCGAAACTGGACACGTTGGCTCATCTCGAAGGCACAATCGCAGGTGTTGAGGAGAAAATGGAGACATTTGAAAACATCATTAGTAGGCTAGCTCTTCAGGTTGATGACCTTGAGAACAGAAGTATAAGATCAAACTTAATTTTTTACGGAATTACGGAAGAAGAGGACGAGAAAACAGATGACCTGAATTCAACAATCACAGAAATAATTAACGGTACCCTTGGTGTCACAATCTCGGGAATCGAGAGAATGCACCGCCTAGGCACCAAAGCTAAAGGCAAAACCCGACCAGTTATCCTGAAGTTGCAAAGCTTCAGAGACAAGGCAAACATAATGAAGAATTGTTACAAACTAAAGAATTCCGGTGTTTCGGTTGGCGAAGATTTTTCTTTACGTGTACGTGGCATTCGAAAAAAACTTTGGGATAGCAGCAAAGACAACCGAGATAGGGGTGAAAAAGTATCGCTTATGTACGACAAGATTAAAATCAATGAGCAGGTTTCTGTCTGGGACGACGATAAAGAAGCCACAGTACCCGTGGCAAAAAACCAGCCATTCAAAGGGGGGAAAAAGCCGATCAAGCACGTAATGCCATCCACCTTAATCATAGTGAACATAAACGCCAGAAGTGTCGTCAACAAAACTACAGAACTTGAAGCATTCATTCTCGAACACTCTCCTGATATTGTCGCAATCACAGAAACATGGCTTTCTCCTGATATTTTAAGTAGTGATGTCTTCCCTCCTGGTTACACTGTCATGCGCAAAGATATGTGTTCTCGCGGCGGTGGTGTGGCAATCTTGATCAGGGAATACATTTACGTCACACCCATGCCAGAAATCATAGGCGCTGAAGCACTTTGGTGCAAAATCATAGTAGACACATCCGTCTTTTTTTTAGGCACTATGTATCGGCCCCCTAATGCTACCCTAGATATCTTACACGTGCTAGCAAATTATATGGAAAGTCATTTCACCCACAATACTAAGATAATCCTTACGGGAGATTTTAACCTGGCTGGCATAACGTGGGACACGCTTGATAAAAAAAATGCCGATACAGCTCATACAGATGCACTGCTTGATGTAAGCTTTAACTTCGGCCTTAGACAGCTTATCCAGGAACCTACACGTGTTACCGCAGTAAGCAGAAATGTACTCGACTTGATTTTTGTGAGTGATAGCATTGCAAATGACAGAGTTTCATGGGAAGTTGTGGATGGCGTATCAGACCATAGAGCAGCTAAATGCTTCTTGCTGCTGGGCGTGCCATCACCTACGATAAAAATGAGTGCACGAATTTTCGACTGGACAAACGCCGACGACGTTAGTGAACTGGATTGTCTAGATGAATCGTATTCCACCTTTAGTTCTCTCGCCATGAATAGTTCAGCCTCAGAAGACACATTATGGTCAGCGCTTGAAAGAATTATTCAGCACTGCTTATCAGCATATATTCCCACAAAGGTCAAGCCGGTGCATAAGAAAAACCCTTGGATAACAAGAAAAATTATACAATTAAAGCGCCAGACTGCAAGACATAGGAAACTGAGGAATAAACTGCCGCTACCCGTATACACTGATAAATTACGCGAAAAGTCTCATGCACTAAAGGCAGCTATAAAAAAGGCTAAAGATGAGTACATGAACGTCACCCTAAGTAATTTTATCAAAGTATCTCTTTCCAAGTTTTGGCGGTACCTCAATTCGAATTCACGTCAGGACACTAATCCACCACCCGCCGAGGCTATCGCGAAGGCTACAGACTTCAATGATTACTTTATATCAGTATTTACGCACGACAATGGGAAAAAACCTGACCTAGAATATCCTCCGAGTAACACAGCAAAAATAGATGCTTTGATCATAAATGAATCGGGCATTCTTTCCCTCTTACTTGAAATAGACCATAAAAAATCCGGTGGTCCCGACAACATACCAAATGCATTTCTTAAGCGTTACGCGGAATGGATGTCAAAGTTCTTGCTGATTATTTTTGAAAAATCACTGCAAACAGGCTAAATCCCGGAGAAATGGAAAATTGCCAAGGTCATTTCTATACATAAATCGGGCAACATTACCAACGCATCCAATTATCGACCAATCTCGCTTACTTGTACAACATGCAAAATCCTTGAACATTTAATTCTTAAACATATCCTATCATTTCTAGAAAAAAAAACATAATTGTGCCTAACCAGCATGGCTTTAGAAAAGGTTTGTCTACGACTACTCAATTAATAGAGACAATTCACGACCTAGCGTTTACAATAGACAAATGTGGACAAACAGACATGATATTCGTTAACTTTTCGAAAGCGTTCGATCGGGTCTCCCACCCTAAGCTCCTCCAAAACTTTTCCATTATCTCGGTGACAATAATATTACCAAATGGCTGAAAGGCTACCTTACAGGCCGGCGCCAATATGTACACTTCAAAGGGCACTCTTCAGATTGCGGCGATGTGATGTCTGGAGTGCCACAAGGCTCCGTTCTGGCCCCTGTCCTCTTTCTTCTTTTTATCAACGACCTGCATAATAGTACTAACATAACAGTAAGAATGTTTGCAGACGACTGCATCATTTACAAAGAAATAACCTGCCATGCAGACCAAGCAATTCTAAATAGTGCCCTTGAAAGCATAGCACTATGGTGTGAAACGTGGCAGATGACGATTAATGTAGAAAAAACGGTTTGCATGACAGTAACAAATAAGAGAGCGGCAATAAATCTCCCTTATATCTACAAGGACAGATGTTAAGGAAAGTAGAAGAATATAAATATTTAGGAGTAATAATTTCCTCGGATCTTAAATGGAACAAGCAGGTAGCCTATATTACTAATAAAGCACTGGCAGCTCTCTACTCGATTAAACGATCGCTTAAATCCGCATCAGTCGACACTAAGCTTTTAGCATACACTTCACTTGTTCGCTCCATAATGGACTATGGTATAATATGTTGGCTCCCCTTCCGCAAACGATACATAGAAAGATTAGAGGGCGTACAACGAAAAGCGGTCAGATTTATTTTTAACAAATATCGCCGTCACGACTCCCCTACACAGCTCTTAAGACATGCCGACCTCCCCACTATACATAACCGAGCCAGACTACTGCGCCTCAAGTTTCTTTTCCTTCTGCTTAATGGCGGCATGAAAATCGATTCGAGTAAGTACTTAATAAAGTCAAACACGCGCACTACCAGAACAAAACACCAACAGCACTTAACCGAGTACAGATTTCACAACGATATATTCAGGTACTCTTTCTTCCCACAAGCAATCGGTGAGTGGAATAGTCTGCCTTGCGATGCTGTCAACTGCGCATCACTCAAAGATTTCATCGCCAACATATCACGCTTTATTTTGCAATAACGACTACGATGCTGGTGCGCTAACTCTTGCACTCTTTTTTCCTTGCTGACGATGACATCCCGACTTTCTTATCTGACTCTCGCTTATTATATTTTTTTTAACCATGTTGCTCGTTTACCGTGCAGAAGTCCCCAAATATGCTACTTTTTGTTTTACCTTTGCTTTACCTTTTGTTTTACCTTTTGTATAATGCATATTGCCTTGTTGGACTACGATTGTGTTGGCACTTACTTGACCTGTGCTATTCTAGTGCATGTGATGTCCCACTCCTGCGACGGCCTCAAATGTGAGGCCAGCAGTATGTTCAAATAAATAAATAAATAAACATCGAAACTGATAAAGGTGCGTCTCGTGACATCGAGCATTAACAAACAAAGAATGCAGAACTGATACGCGATCCAGAATCCGAGTGATAAGGCCGCATGCCGGCGGCTGTTCGAAACAACAAATATAGCTTTGAAGGTTTCGCGGCCTTACTTCCCCCTTAATAAAACATCGCCTCGATATTCTAAAACAAAGGAACTTGAACATAAACACTACAAAGTTTAAACACCACAGATTCCTTAACACTCGTAATATGGCTTCAGCCGTACAACATGTACAATTTCCGGGCGTGCGCGTCGCCGTTGTGATGCTGACGTTTCGTCGGGAATGACTTCATAGTCTAGTGGTCCGACGCTACGAATGATTTTGTACGGCCCAAAGCATCGACGCAACAACTTTTCTTATAGTCCGCGACGGCGAATTGGTGTCCAAACCCACACTTGGTCTCCTGGGTTGTACTCTGCGTGGCGCCGTCGTAGGTTGTATCGTCGGCTGTCGGTGCGCTGTTGGTCTTTAATACGCAGCCCTGCGAGTCGTCGGGCTTCCTCTGCACGCTGCCGGTAGGCGGCGACGTCAAGGTTGTCCTCTTTGGTTACGTGCGGCAGCATTGCGTCGAGCGTGTTCGTGGGCTCCCTGCCGTACACAAGCTTGAACGGGGGCGCTCTGGTCGTCTCCTGGACTGCCGTGTTATACGCGAAGATCACGTACGGCAAGCTGGCGTCCCAGTTCTTGTGTTCAGCGTCGACGTACATAACGATCATGTCCGCGATCGTTTTGTTCAGGTGCTCCGTAAGGCCATTGGTCTGGGGATGGTACGCAGTTGTTCGTCGATGGCTTGTATGACTGTATTCCAGGATGGTTTTGCGTCACTCTGCCGTAAACGCCGTTCCCGGGTCCGTGATGAGCACTTCTGGGGCGCCGTGTCACAAGAGAATTTGTTCCACAAAAAATTTGGCGACTTCGGCCGCGGTACCATTGGGTAGTGCTTTTGCTTCGACGTAGCGTGTAAAAGGATCCAAGGTCACCCTTTCAACATAAAAGTTATCCAAGTCTATGTACCGACCACTGCTGCTGAAGAAGCTGACGTTGAGCGATTTTATGCGGACCTACAATGCCTTTTAGAACGCACCCCATCATCAGACGTCGTTTTTCTCATAGGAGACTGGAATGCTAAGGTCGGGAGTGAAGAAATATCCGGAATTACAGGCAAGTTCGGTCTTGGTGAGCCAAATGAAGCTGGGCAGAGGCTAGTAGAGTTCTGTCAAGAAAACAACCTGACCATAGCGAATACTCATTTTCAACAGCACAAGAGGCGCCTGTACACATGGATTTCCCCGGACGGTCTGTACAGGAATCAGATCGATTATATTATTTGCCGGCAGAGATGGAGAAGCGCTATACAAGCAGTAAAAACAAGGCCTGGGGCCGATTGTGGCACCGATCATCAGCTTCTTGTTGCCAAAATTAAGCTTCAATTGAGGAAAACGCAGAAAACTAGAAGGCCTTTCAGGTATGACCTGGATCAGATTCCATTAGAATATGCTCTGGAAGTGAGGAATCGATTTCAAGAATTAGATCTAGAAGACAAAGAGCCCGAAGAGATGTGGACTGATGTTCGTGATATAATACAAGAAGTTTCTACTAAGGTAGTTCCAAAGCAAAAGAAATGCAAAAAAGCAAACTGGTTATCTGAATAGGCTTTGCAAATAGCTGAGGAAAGGAGGATGGCCAAAGGTATGGGGGAAAGAGAAAGATACAAGGTTCTCAATGCGGATTTTCAGAAAATAGCAAGGACAGATAAGAATGCCTTCCTGAACATACAGTGTCAAGCAGTTGAAGACAACAGCCAATTAAGGAACATAAGAGCTCTGTATAAGACAATCAAAGATATCAAAGGAAGCTTCTGTGCTAAGCTGGGCGGGATAAAGGACAAACGAGGCAACGACCTCACTGAAGCCTCAGAGATAAAGAAGAGGTGGCAGGAATACACAGAAGAACTGTACAAGAAGGACCCGGATGTGCAAACCCAACATAGGACGGTTGTGATTACTGATCTCGAGCCGGGCATCCTGAAGAGTGAAGTTGAATGGGCCTTAGCCAGCCTTGCTAAGAACAAAGCTAGCGGAATTGATGGTATTCCAGCTGAGTTGCTTCAAAACCTCAACCGCTACGCTGTTAACACACTGCATACATTATGTCAAAAGATTTGGACAACCCTGCAGTGGCCACAGGATTGGAGGAGGTCAGTTTACATCCCCATTCCAAAGAAAGGCAGTGCCAAAGATTGTTCCAACTACCGCACGATCGCGCTTATTTCGCATGCTAGCAAGGTGATGTTAAAAATCCTGCAAGGTAGGCTGCAGCAGTATGTGGATCGGGAGCTTCCGGACGTGCAAGCTGGGTTTCGCAAGGGCAGAGGAACTAGAGACCAAATTGCCAACCTTCGCTGGATCATGGAAAAAGCAAGAGAGTTCCAGAAACCCATTTACTTCTGCTTTATTGATTATGCGAAAGCGTTTGACTGCGTAGATCACAGCAGATTGTGGCAAGCTCTCCAAGAGATGGGAGTTCCAATTCACCTCATCTGTCTCCTCAGGAACCTTTATGAAGGGCAAGAGGCCACAGTCAGAACTGGGCATGGTATTACTGATTGGTTTCCGATTGAGAAAGGGGTGAGGCAAGGCTGCATACTGTCGCCCTGCTTATTTAACCTATATGCAGAGTGTATCATGAGAAAGGCCGGTCTGGACGAGTCTTCAGCTGGAGTGAAGATTGCTGGAAAACGTATCAACAACCTTAGATATGCTGATGATACCACTTTAATGGCAGAAAGTGAAGTGGAACTCAAGAGGCTTCTGATGCGCGTACAAGAAGAGAGTGAGAAGTTTGGGCTTAAACTGAACATTAAAAAGACGAAGATCATGACGTCTTGCCCTATCAAGTCCTGGAGCATCAATGGACAAGAAGTGGAAGCTGTGACAGATTTTCTGTTCTTGGGCGCCAAGATTACCTCGGAAGGAGACTGCAGCCATGAAATTAGGAGACGCCTGCTTCTGGGAAAGAGAGCAATGGTTAGCCTTGACCGCCTAGTAAAGAGCAGAGACATTAGTCTGCCAACCAAGATCCGTATAACCCGTGCTATGGTCTTTCCAGTTGTGATGTATGGATGCGAGAGTTGGACTGTGAAAAAGGCTGACCGCCGAAGAAATGACGCGTTTGAATTGTGGTGCTGGCGAAGACTCTTAAGAGTTCCTTGGACTGCCAGAAGATCAAATCAGTCGATATTGTCGACCATAAACCCTGACTGCTCATTCGAGGGTCAAATTCTAAAGTTAAAGCTCAGCTACTTTGGTCATCTGATGAGAAGAGAGGAGTCGCTGGAGAAAGATTTGATGTTGGGAAAGATTGAGGGTCGCCGGAGAAGGGGTAGGCAGCGAACGCGATGGTTAGATGGCATTCTCGAGGCATTGCAGATGAAGCTATGTGATATTAAGAAGATAGTGAGAGACCGGAAAGCGTGGCGTGACATGGTCCATAGGGTCACGAAGAGTCTGACACGACTGAACGCCTGAACTGAACTGAACGTGTAAAAAAAACTGATTTATTTATAGGAAGGGAAAAGCGTGGTAACTATCTCACTTGTTTTCTGTGGACACCGCTGCCGCGCCGTAAGGGAAGGGAGGAAGGTGGGAGTGAAAGTGGAAAGAGAGAAAGAGGAGCCGTAGTGGAGGGCTACGGAGTAATTTCGACCACCTGGGCATCTTTAACGTGCGCTGACATCGCAAAGCACACGACGCCTCTTCGTTTCGCCTCCATCGAAACGCAGCCGCCGAGTACGGGTTCGAACCCGGGTACTCCGGCGCAGTAGTCGGGCGTCTTACCATTGCACCAACCCCCTTTTTTTTATTGCCTATTTCGAGTTCACATATTAAAAAAAGATTCACAATAATGGTAAAACTCGCAACAACCAGACTTCGGCTGTCACGAAATGTTTAAAATTTCTTGAGGACAGCCAGTTCATCGAGCACACCGGCGGGGCTCGACGTAATGCGTAAAGTAGTCATTACGATGATCCACTTGTTACCCATAGACGAGAGATGGAAAGGGGCCGAGGAGATCCATCCCAATTTGCTGAAAAGGCAGGATTGGGGGCGGAATCGGGTTTAGTAGTCCTGCTGGTCTGATCGGCGGCGTCTTGCGTCGTTGGCACTCACAACACGTCTTCACGTAGTGGGCAACATCGGCAGGCAGTCGCGGCCAGTAGTACTTCTCCTGGATTCGACGCAACGTGCGCGAAAATCCGAGATGGCCTGCTGTGGGCTCATCGTGCAATGCCTGCAGAATTTCCTGCCGGAGGTTTTTAGGCCCTACAAGAAGCTGTGCAGTCTTGATGGGTGCGAAGTTCTTCACGAGCAGGCCATTGCTTAAAACGAACGATGATAAATGTCACCTGAACACACCAGGGGGGGAAGCAGTCTTTCCTTCTGAGTAATCGCCTAGCGCTTTCAGCTCATGGTCTGATCGCTGTTGTTCTGCGAAACTGCTGGCGCTTACCGGTCCCAAAAAGGCGTCGTCGTCATCGTCTTTCGGGGGAGCGTCGACGGGAGCGCGGGATTAGCAGTATGCGTCGGAATGCTTCCGGCCCGACTTATAGATTACAGTCAAATCAAATTCTTGAAGTCGTAGGCTCCATCTGGCAAGGCGGCCGGAGGGGGCTTTCAAATTAGCCAGCCAGCAGAGCGCGTGATGATCGCTTATTACCTTGAATGGTCGGCCGTATAGGTATGGACGAAACTTAGAAGTAGCCCAGATGACCGTACGGCACTCCTTCTCGGTCGTCGAGTAATTGACTTCGGCTTTTGTGAGGGACCTGCTAGCGTAGGCGATTACTTTCTCCTGTCCGGCACTCTTCTGGACGAGAACGGCTCCTAGGCCCACACTGCTCGCGTCGTTGGGAATTTCGGTCTCGGCGTTTTCATCAAAGTGGCCAAGTGCAGGAGGGCACTGCAGGCGGCAATTAAGATCCCATTTAAAATGTACGAAAGCCTTTGTAAGCGGCGTCAACGTTTCGGCGATGCGCGAAAAGTTTCTGACAAATCGTCGATAATAAGCGCACAACCCAAGGAATCGCCGCACAGCTTTCTTGTCGACAGGCGGTGGGAATTGTGCGATTGCAGCTGTTTTCTCCAGGTCTGGGCGAATACCATCCTTACTGACGATATAGGAACCGCAGTTCTTCGCAGGCGAAGTGGCACTTCTCTGCTTTTAGCGTTAGTCCCGATGACTTGATGGCTTCCAGCACTGTCTGCAGTCGTTTTAGGTGGTCCTCAAAGTTTGACAAGACAACAACGTCATCCAAATACACCAAACAAATTTGCCACTTCAAGCCTGCCAGGACTGTGTCCATTGCTCGTTGAAGCGTGGCTGGTGCGGAGCAGAGGCCAAATTGCATCGCCTTGAACTCAAAAAGGCCGTCTGGTGACTAATGCTTCTTCTCGCGATATTGTTCGTCGACATCAACTTGCCAATATCCGCTCTTCAGGTCCATCGATGAGAAGCACCATGCATTGCAGAGCCGGCCGAGACTGTAGTCAATGTGGGGAAGCGAGTAGACATCCTTCTTAGTTATGCTATTCAAGCGTCGGTAATTAACGCAGAAGCGAAGTGTACCGTCTTTCTTCACCAAAACAACTGGTACCGCCCAGGGGCTGTTCGATAGCTGGATTACGTCATCACGCAGCATATCCTCACCTTGATCGCGAATGGCCTGGCGTCCTCGCGGCGATACAGGATAAGGGCTTTGGCGCAGAGGTCAGGCGTGTTCGTCCGTTGTAATGCGGTGCTTGGCCAGTGATTTTTGTCGTACATTTGATGATGACGAGAAGCACTCCCTGTAGCTTCGAAGACTGCAAATCTGCTCTATCCTGCTGTGGGTCAATGCCGGGTTGATGTCAGATGTGGGCTGATGGAATTGGTCTGGTGCGTCTTCCGGTGGTGGATCGTGTAGGGCGAACACGTCTTCGAGGTCCGCTAATTCGTCGAGAAAAGCGATCGTCGTGCCCTTGTTGAGATGCCGGTATTCTTCGGTGAAGTTTGTTGCCAGCACTAGACCTTGTCCTCTCCGGAATTTCGCGATGCCTCTTGCGATGCCGACACCTCGTTCCAAGAGCAATTGGATATTTTCTTCGAACATGCCTTCAAAGGTTTCGATGCCCGCACTACCTACGCTGACTGCGACGCTTGATCGGGGCGGCACGGTAAATTCTCCGTCGAGGACGTTTAGAGCGACGTGTTGCGTCGACGTCGTCGTAGCAGGTATGGCTTTGTCTGCAGAGAGCTTGATGAGCTTGGATCGGAGGTCGATAATAGCCTTATGTTCATTTAGGACGTCCATGCCTAAAATCACGTCTCGGGAGCACTGCTGCAAGACCACTAAGCTGGTGGGGTAAGTAAGCCCATTTACGGTTCATTCATTATTACAGCGCAAAGACGGATGGGACAAGAGGAGGACACAACAGCGCTGACTGTCAACTAAATTTTATTCGAGACCAGTAGGTTTTTATACCGCCTGGCGATCAGGAACGGAAAAAAAGCAGCAAAACATGCTAGAATATCAACAGGAATGTGCAAGGGTACAAGGATCTCTGAAGGTGTAGACGTTTTAGCAAAGTACAGACAGGCAGCAGGAAGCTCCCCTTGTTCAAAACAGTTAATTGGCTGAAAAATAACTCGCTGTCTCTTCTTCCTGCAGACAAAGATGGAGGTTTTGTTGTTTTAACTAGAGATGTGTACATGTCGAAAGCAATGGACAGCGTCCTTGCAGTGTTTGACATGCGCGATGATGTAAAAATGTCGAAAATTAAGAGTCAAGCAAAAAAGCTAACTAACAAGTTGAATTTAAACAAGTTGTCGAGTATGATTGAGAACTGTCACAAGAGCAACCTTGAACTTTTCTTCTCTGCAAAGACCCATAAACCCAACTGGCCGTTTCGTGCAATAGTTTCAGAAGTAGGGACATGGAAGAAGCAGGTCGCAAAATACTTGCAACAGAAACTCAGCGTTTTAACTATCAATGACCCTTTTAGAATAAAAAATTCTGACGAAGTAATCACCTTCATAAAAGGATGGGATCACGATAAAAAACTGCAGGGATTTTCACTCGACGTTAAAGACTTGTATTACACAATTCCCCAGCGGAGATACTGTCAGCTGTGAATAACCACATTGAAAAGCATGGTGTCATAGCTTTCCAAAACGAGTGCGGAATTGCTGCAGATGCCTTCCTAAAATTGTTATCACTTTATCTTAGTTCGACTTTTGTAGAATGGAATGGGGATATGTACATTCAGAAAGGCGGAATATGTATTGGTTCATGCCTAGCCCCGATTCTGAGCGATATGTTTTTGGCCTTGCGTGACAAAACACTGCAAGGTCGTTTGGAAGGGTTTGGTGTGTGCCGCATTTTTAGATTTGTTGACGATTACTTTGTGTTTGTACAGTACAACAACCTCAGCTTTGAGCAGCAGTTCCTAAAGATTCATTCAGTGTTCACAGAGTGTCTTGAACCATTGGTTATAACACAGGAAGCCCCACTTAATGACACTATCAGGTTCTTAGATCTCGCCCTTCATTTCACTCCGTCCCATGTGTGTTGGTCGTACGAGCCTCGAGCTAAAAAACCCATCCTGCCATACGCATCAGCTCATTCTAAACTTGTAAAAAGGGCCATTATTCATTCTGTTTTTTTTTTTTTTTTTTTTTTTTTTTTAAGTCGATATTTATTGCCTCAGGGCATCAGTAGGTTATGAGATGAAGGATGAATAAATGATTAAATGAATGGAAAAAGGTTGGCTGATTTTATGAAGTCCAGAAGTGAGCGATGATGAGGTCCCTGCGTCCAAGTGACGTATGAGGCAGGATTGGTCGCTGAAAGGCCAGCTATTCTCAGGTGCCGGATTCGTGTTGGCTTGAGTGCTGGGCAGTCCCACAGCAAGTGGTGGATGTCGGCCTCGACATCTTCGTTGTTACAGATCGGGCATCCTGGGCGAGGATATAAGTGTTGGAAGTATGACCACGTCCTAGTTACAGCTGGTGTAAGGGCAACACCGACCCGGATCCTCCTAAGCGCAACCTCCTCTGCACGGGTGAGACCGCGGGGAAGGGATATCGCACACGGAGGGATAAGTGCACGTGTGCGGCGCCGGAGGTGCTCCTTTCTTGACAAAAGGAGGGTAGCGTCGTCGACTTCGAGAAGCTGTGGGATTGATGCGTCTTGGTTCACGAGGCGGGTTGCAAAATCAGCTTGACTTTGGGAAGGCAGCAGATCCCGTGGGACCCACTCAATGCGTATTGACTGTGGGATGCGCGCCGCAAGCTGGTGGATGTCCTGGCAAATTTTAGGGCAGCGGCTGACACGTCGGAGCAGACGTACTGCTTGAAGTGCGTCAGTGCGGATTACAATGTGGGCTGTAGGGAGCATGGTTATAGAAGTCACGGAGCAGAGTGCCTCTTGAACTGCCACAAGCTCAACGCAGAAAGATGTAAGTGGTTCCGAAAGCTGAAACGTAGTTGTCTGATTCAGGCTAGGCCTCCGTGGACAGTGGATTGCCGTTTTGGCTTCACAGCCTTGCAGGCTTCCATCTACGTACACTACTACGGAATCCTGAGGCAGATTAGCATCTTGCTCTTCAAATCTCTGGCGTAGCAACGATGCAGAGTTGGCAGACGTCGGTCTGCGGATGTCAGTTGGCTTGTTGTCTCCTAACTGTATAAATTTCCAGGGAGGGAGAACTGGCGTAGGTGGCTGAAGAATAATGTGTGACGTTGCATACGCCCTCAGTGCTTGCGTGGAATGTGACAAAGTGGCCTTGAGTCTGCGAGCATCTCGGCGCTGCTGCACCAATTCATCGATGGTGTTGAGCTGCGCATTCTCCTGTAACGCTACGACCGGTGTGATTCGTGGAAGGCATGTTATGGTCCTCATAGCTTCTCGATTTAAGGCTTCAAGGCGATCCCATTGTGCCCTTGTAAGATGCTGGAACTGGGCCTGATAAACAATACGGGGCTGCAGAACCGTTTTAAAGAAGTGTTGCAAGCATAGTATGGGACAAAGCTTTGCGAAACAAGTTGATCGCCTTACAATGGCTGGCTATCCGTCCGATGTGCTAGTGTCGGTGGCAGAAAAGCAGCTGAAAAGCCTGAGACCTCGCCTCACTAGTGAACCGGTTAGGCAAAGGGAAAGAAGGAAGGTTGTTGTTTTGCCTTACCTCCCTCAGGTGTCGCACAACCTCCGAAAAAAAAAATGGAAATCGGGCGGGGTAGTATTTTCAGCGCCGGAAAACTTTCCAGGATGTGCAAAAAAGTTAATTGCACGACTATTGAGCCGCGCAGGTGCAAAGTTAAACATGGGGATCATTTTGTCCCGTGTCAAGAAGGTGTGGTGTATTCTCTGCCCATGTCCTGTGGGAAAAAGTACATCGGGCAGACTGGCCGCTGTCTCAACAAAAGGCTAAAAGAGCACAGTGATAATGTCGCACGTGTTGCTACCTCAGACCACGTAGCCAAACATTGCAGGGACTGCTGCGCAGAAGATGATAGTGACTATCAATGTGAACCTATGTACAGGCAATGCAGTGTCATAGGGAAACACCGAGACGCATTAACTAGAGAGATTATAGAAGCTTGTATGATTATAAGATTGCAGGACGATTGCATAAGCGCACCATCAGTGGCATTGTCCCAGAAAGAGGTCAGATATCTAGAATGTGAAATCTGATACGTGTCGGCCAATCTTCATTCTTGTACCCTTGCACATTCCTGTTGATATTCTAGCATGTTTTCCTGCCTTTTTTTCCGTTCCTGATCGCCAGACGGTATAAAAACCTACCGGTCTCGAATAAAATTTAGTTGACAGTCAGCGCTGTTGTGTCCTCCTCTTGTCCCGTCCGTCTTTGCGCTCTAATAATGAATGTATGTAACCAACTCGCCCAAAATGTTGTATTATGGCATTTACGGTTATTCTTGCAGTGCATCGTCCCGATGGAGCAATGAGGTTCGCACCTGCGGTGCGAGTCAATCGGCCATCCCAAGCGGTGGTAACTCCTAAGCTGAGAGGCTGATGGTCTACCGATGACTGAATAGTCAGTTCCGGTCTAAGGCAGTGACTGCGACCGTCGACATCAACTTTAAGGTCGCTTATTCGCGTCCTCGCATTGCACGTGGGCCTTCGTGTCCGATCTCTGCACCGTCGTTTCTTCAGATCATGGCCGTGGCATACCGTTGTTATTTCGCTGGGCGGCGGTGTCGGCTTGCACTCTGGTCGCGTTGTCGCCGATGTCGTCGTGTGGATCGGCAATGAAATGGCTGCGTCGCCGTTAGCGGTCTTCATCTTTTCGCCGTTGAGCAACCTCACCTCCAAAATTTGCTGCCTTTAGTTTCCCCTACGGGGGCTAGGAGACCGTCCTTGCAAATAACCGCGGCCAGGCGGCGAAAATCGGGCATTGTACGGCGATAGGGAGTGTGACAGACGCATTGGCGACGAATCCTCTCCTCTGCGCAGGAAGTCGTTGATTTCCTGTGGTCGCTCGCCAGGACGGGGTCATGGGGCGTCGACAGCGAAACCACGGAGGCCGATCTGCCTGTACGGGCAGTGATGGAGGATGTGTCCTGCCTTACCACAATGGAAGCAGAGCGGTCGGTTGTTAGATGTCCTCCAGGCGTTGCATTTCCTGGGGCTTGGAGATCGTTGGTAGACTTGGCGGGCGGGGGCCAAGGGTCGGCTTTCGGCGGCAGGATGGTAGCGACGAGGGCTTAGGAGGTCGCGTCGGGGTGCACGACGTAATGCAGCAACATAGTTCTTCGCTGCTGATTCATGGACTGGAGCCGTCGGAGTTGTCGCTTGAGGAATTGCCAGTGCCTGCTGGACTTCTTGACGTACGACGTCCGCGAGCGTCACCACCTGGGGTTGTTGTGATGATGGCAGTAATCGGTGAAGCTCCTCTTGCACGATCTCCCGGATGAGGTCCCGAAGTTTTTCTCCGCTTGCAGATGCGCTGGGGTAGTAGCTTGAGTAGTCTGGTTGAAGTGGTCGCTCGTAGTGGCGCATCAGGGTGTCCAACGTCTTCTCGATGGTAGACGCTTCCGTTTCACAGTCCGCCACGGTTTTTTGGCGGATTTTGACAAGACCTGCCAAAAGCGATTTTTTAACGCTTCGCATTAAAATTTGACTCTCTCACCTTCGGTCATGTTAAGGTCTGCGCAGCAAAAAAGGCGCTTCATCTCCTCAACGTACGCCAGGACAGGCTCGTTAGGGAGTTGGAGTCTTGACTGAAGAGGGACCGGGCTCTTTCCTTTCGGACGACGCTTGAAAAGGCAGTCAAGAACGCTTCCTTGAAAATCTCCTAATCCTACATAGCTGCCTCATGATTTTCGAACCAAACTCGGGCATGTCCTTGAAGAACAAAGTAGACTTGCCTGAGTTTCGCGGCGCCGTTCAAGCCGTTGAATTTTGCCACACGGTCGAAAAGGTCTGTCCAGCCTTCCGCATCTTCAATGGGCAATCCTTGGAAGATGGGGGGCTCCCTGGGCTGCACGAAGACGACTGGTGCTGTTGACTGGGCCATTTTCAAAGTTGATGCCTTCCGGAATCGAACAGGGTCAGGTAGCAGACCGTGTTCTGGTTGTTAAGAAACTTAAGAAGAATTAAGAAAATCGGCGGGGGCGATAGCACCAAACGTGCTCGTTGATCGTCGAACAAAAAATGCGCGTCGCACTCGTCAACGCTCAATTTAAAGGCTGCTCAGAATAATCTAGATAAAGTCCCAATTGCTACCAGCACAAACAGGAACATCGTAGAAAGACGCACGAGTGGCCGGAATCTTCAACACAGATCTCTGTGCATCTTGCGCTACAACGACACTGATAAAGGTGCGTCTCATGACATCGCGCATTAACAAACAAAGAATACAGAACTGATACGCAATCCAGAATCTGAGTGCTAAGGCCGCATGCCGGCGGCTGTTAAAAACAACAAATACAGTTTTAAAGGTTCGCGGCAGTATAAATAGCGGCCAGTTTTTCTAGCACAATATCCCCCCCCCCCCCCCCCCCCCCCCGTCCTTCAACAAATCTGTAGTTATCTGATCCTCTCCAGCTGATTTCCCCCTTTTCGTAGTTTCTAATGCTTTTGACCTCGTCCTTCTTCACTGGTGAAACGTCTGGCTGTTTTTCCCTACCGCCAATCTCATTACGGTCCTGACTACTTTGGGTACTGTAGAGATCTCCATAGAACTCCTCGGCTACTTTGACTATCTTGTCGATATTCGTGAGGCGCCTTGTCCCTTATCGCATAAATCTGGTTTTAGCCTATGCCCAATTTATTCTTTACCGCTTTAAGCCTTCCCCGTTCTTTACAGCATGCTCAATTTTCTCCATGTTATACTTCCTTATATCGGCCACCTTGCGCTTATTGATTAACTTTGATATCTCGGCCAATTCGATTTGGTCTGCTGATTGGAAGCTTTCATACTCTGGCGTTTCTTAATGAAATATTTCGTCTCCTTAGACAGCTTGCCGGTATCCTCTCTAACTACCCTACCGCCTACTTCTACCGCGCACTCAGTAATGATATCTGAAATTATTGTTCATTGCTTCTAGGGTAATGCCGCCATCCTCGGTTAGAGCTGAATATATATTCTGTAGCGAGATGCTGAACTCTTCTGCCCTCCCGCTCACCGCTAATTCGTTGATGGGTTTCTTTCTTACTACTCTGTTGCATTCCTTCTTCAGATTTAGGCTAATTCGGGACCTCACCATCCTGTGGTCACTGCATCGCCCTTTCCCGATTACCTCTACATTGTATAACGATCGCCATTGTACAACGATAACGTTTTGAAAATAACGATGTTAAAATAACCATCCTCTTCTTGATTCTGTTACGTACCCCACACCCGCCTCACATAATTTATTTAATTTTTATTTACTTATTAGTGCCTCAAAGGTCCACGAGAGGCATTACATGAGGGATGGGCTTACATCAAGTTATATTTTCAATGAATGATTTGAAGTGCGCGTCGGAGCACCTGAGGTATTTGAATAAATAAATAAATGTTGCATAATGGCGGGGGTTGAACACAGTAAATTTCATTATTGGTCTTCCTTTTAGGACTTTTCTATGTCCATTTCCGGTTCTTCCGTTTGCTGTAGAAGGTATTCATGATTCTTAACTTATTAGGCTCTGCAAGCTCAACTAGTAACTCCCCCCTGCTATTCCTAGAACCAATGCCATAGTCACCTACTGCCTGGTCTCCTGCCTGTTTTTCCCTAGCTCGGCATTGAAGTCGCCCATTAGTACAGTATACTGCTTCTTTACTTTTCGCACTGCCGATTCGACATCTTCGTTCAAGCTTGCAACTGCCTGTTCGTCATAACTACATGTAGGTACGTAGGCCTGCACAACCTTCAGTTTATACGCCTTATTAAACCTAATTACGATGCCTGCCACCATCTCATTTAATACCATAGATTTCATCTATATTACGGGCTATATACTTATTGACAAGGAAGCCTACTCCTAGATCTCGCCTCCCCGGTAAATCTCGATAACACAGCACATGCCCATCCTTCAGTACAGTGTATGCCTAATTCGGCCTCCTAACCTCACTAAGCCCTATGACATCCCGTTTCATACCCTCTAGTTCCTCAAATACCACTGCTAAACTAGCTTCACTAGCTAGGGTTCTAGCGTTAAACATTGCTATGGTCAGTTTACAATGGCGGCCTGTCCAGCGGAGCCAGGAATTCTTAGCAGCCCCTGCTGCGTCACAGGTCTGACCGCCGCCGTGGTCAGTTGTTCCGCAGCCGCTGGTGACTGAGGGTCGGGGTTTTATGAAACCAATCATGAGTGGTTGCGGCCATTTACTGCACGAGGGTGGCCAACTTCGTTTCTGGTGAGGGAGTGCGTTGCCGGAGGTGTTCACCCGCATCAGGTCGCACGCAGCACCGACATTTGAACCCCGCTCCTCTTGCATGCGAGGCGGATTTTCTACCGCTACGCCACCGCTGCACATTCACCTTTAGAACTCCGAATTGTGCCTCCACATACATACTGCCAATACGACAAGACAGCAGTATTTGTGAACTAAGTAGGCTGTATAACACAGATGCAGCACCAATGTTAACAACTGCATACCTGCCAACCTTCTGACATGAAAAATTTCAAGATTGTTTTTTACTTGCACAAGAGGGAGGAGGAGAGGAGCACTTTCACAGAGTGAGTCCGAAAATAAGCATACAGCGACAGAAAGCAGGCAATGAAAGTCCTAGAGCCATCTGCAATTAGTCGCCAAGTACGCCTCCACAGCCAAGGCAAATTAATCGCTGTGGCCCCCATTATCCCTCAGCGCTATCCGTTTGCCATCCTTTAATGAAAAATCATTAATAGCCGTCTGTGACTTTATTTAATCACAGACCGAAGCCGAAACTTCTATATTTACTGTGGCGGCATGTGCACAGCCGCTGCCTACAAGAAAAGACCACCACACCACTATTGGTCGCAATCGGCACAGCGGTTTCTTTATGCTGATGCGATCGATTTCGGGGTCCAAGTCTTCTGCGTAGCGTGATCAGCGGACAGGACATCGGACGGGGAGCAGCAGGTACGGTAGGCAAAGTTGAGTTGGCAAAGAACAAGTGAACAAGTCTTATATACACTATTTACACGTCAAAACAGGAAGAGGAACTCCGACGAGAAGAGCTGAGCGTAGCTGAGCTCCTTAGCTACCGAGCAACTTCTTAGCTACCGTGGATACAGTTGCGCGCCTTAATAAAGGATGTACCGTCCGCGCACAAAAAAGCGCCTGTTATGTTTTGATAATGCACACTCCAAGGTTGTGAAGCGTGGCATCGTGTTTTCCTGTCTTCACGGTGCCACAACAAAATCCTGTACCCACCGCATGGCTACTAGCATGAATGAGCAATTCAAGCGTCTACAAGACGCAGGTTTCCCCCCTGACGTTATTGTAGCAGTGTGTGAAAGCCTTCTGCAAAACCTAAAAGCCTCAAACAGTCAACGTAGTAAGCAGGGAAACGAAGGAAGCAAGAGTAAGATGCCAGTCCAGGTGATTCCATACTTCCACAGGTTTTCACATAACTTCAAAAAACTGGCAGCACGTTATAACGTCAAAATTATTTTCTCTACACCATGCAAACTATCGAAAATATGCACTAGAAAGATTAAAAAGCAAGTAGCATGCACGAAGAAGCATCAAACTAAGTTCACGGAATGCAAGGAAAATGTTGTGTACAGGATTCCAATCAGTTGCGGGCTCCAGTACATCGGACAAACTGGAAGATGTTTCAATGAGAGGGCGAGAGAACACAGACTATGCGTACGCAACAAATCGGGTACTAACCTCGCCGAACATTGTAAAGCTTGTAAAACTGATCCAACTAACGCATGTTATCCGCTCATATATAGCACAGGTTTCTTAAGATCAGCCAAAGAAAAAACTGAGCGCGAAGTCATGGAGGCATACTTCATTAGGAAGGCCGGTCAGGATTGCGTCAGCGTACCTTCTATCAACCTTCTTGAAAGCGAATTTGAATTCCTTGATGGCCACATGTAGGTGTTATAACCCTTTTTGCTTTATTACCACAAGCAACCGGTTGCTGACTGATATGAAACGAGTTATCGTCTGTGGAATTTCTTTTATTACTTCCCGGTTTCTGGTGTGTTTACTCCCTTGATTTTCTCATTCTTCATACTTGTTCTTCCACTCGCCCATCTTGATTATTCTTGCTTAGCACTTCAATGTGTTAGCGGGGAGCCTTCTACACTCCTGAGTCTGTTTTTAGTTTTGACTCTGCTTTTGCTTCCCACGTATCGTCTGTTCTAGCTTATGACTCCGCTTTTGCTTCGCACGTTTCATATGTCTTTAGTTTTTGACTCTGCTTTTGCTTCGTACGTTTCATATGTCTCTAGTTTTTTACTCTGCTTTTGCTTCGCACGTGTCATCTGTTTTTAGTAGTGACTCTGATTTTGCTTCGCACGTTTTATCTCTTTTTAGTTCTGACTCTGCTTTTGCCTCGCACGTTTTTTCTGGTTTTGACCTATGACTGCTTTTACTTCTCTTGTTTTGGGCCCTTTTAGGCTCGCTCGTTGCTGTGGTTGGGTGGCACCGTCCCTTGGCCACGATGTTGTTCGCACCCCATCTGTTGTATTAAGTCCACAATGAGTCTTATATAATCTGTTGATAATGCTTTCCGGCCCCCCTTGTTTCTTTTTTGGTTCTCCGGGTCAAGATTGTCGGCCGCCCTTTGTCAAACTGTATTTGGTCGTAGTATAAGGCCCCTTGATTGTCACGTGAGTTTTGACATAAATTGTGCTGCGGTTTTCCTCGAAAATAAAGTTGTCAGTTAGCGCCTGTCCTGTCTACATGTCTTTTTTTGCGCTATGTCTTGAAGAAACTGCTACCAACTAGCTCAAAGCAAACATGTGTTGCTTAATAAAGGGTCTGCAATCCCCTAGGTTGAGTTCAATTGGGCCAGTTCAATCAGAGGCATCACTGGAACCTCCTTACAGCTTTTCAGAGGAGTGGCAATGTAGATGTTGTGTCTGGTTATCGCTGCAATTTCGGCCGCCGCAGAAAACAAGCCTTGGGCTGAGGTGTCACATGTTCTCGGGAATGTCAAAGCTCTTGACCGCTACTGGGGCTAACATCTCCCATTCCGGGAATCGGTTTCGTTCTGTGCCCTCCGTCAAGAAGGTTGGTTGACATTCTTGTCAAGCAGATATGAACGCCTCACAAGAGTCCTATGGGAGAATAAAGGCATGATGACCCTGCAGGGTAAATGCCTGTCGTCGTCGCCGTCCTTGATGGTCGCTCCTCCAACCCCTTTGATTCTGCCTCGATCTGCTGGAGGCGCACCACGTGACTTTCGGCTGTGATATCAGTCGAAACAGCTTGTCCGCCGCCAAGAAGACGCCACGAACAAGTCGCAGCTGATTGGTTCACCACGAATGGGCGTCAGAGTTGCAGTCTGGCTCGTAGTCAAACCCCGACGACCTGCATAGCTTACAATAGTCCTCAGTGGAGCATTAGCGATCAGGCCTGAGCCTAGCCCGCACCTCCGCAAAGGCAGTACACGGCCAAACAAAGAACACCGCCAGGCGTTTACGTTGAGCAACAAGAGGGGAATTTCGGGTGTGACTTAGCCCTTACTGATAGCACAAATCTGGAAACCTGCTCAACCGGAACTGGCCGACTTCTTTTTTCAGCAAGAGATGCTATTCTGAATTTTAAGAGAAGACTGCTTCTCATTAGAGCAATGAGGCACATCTCAACATAGACACAAAGAAAGAAAATAACTTTTTTTTTTCAAGCACTGTGATCATTTCACGCAAGGTTATAAAGGGAAGCTGCTGTAGTCAATGCAAGGTCTCAGGTCCTTGCCCGGTTCCTGCACTAGCATAAGCAGAGAAGTGTATTCCTCTCTGAAGGAACGATCATCCCCAGCTCCAGCATCTGGCTTATTTCAGAAGCTAAAAATCTCTTCTGCTGCGGAGAGACTCTATGGGCACCGTGCAGAAGTAACTCATGGCGCGGCGTGACGCGTGCGCCCCTCGCAGCGGGAAGAACAGTTTCGTAGTGACCCGTGCGCCGGTCGTGCAACGAAGATGCGTAGGATCTGCTGTGTGCGGGGCGCATTAGCCGTTCTATTGATTGGCGGCATTCTATGGTCACAAATGAATTGCTAGGTTGCAGTCCCTGGGTTGCTGCTGTTGCACACATTTTCACTAGCCTGATAAAATATTTTTCACGTCCCCGAATAAGCTTTATGAAGCGAAGCTAAGTTTGGATCGCTGCCGTCCAACGAGCAGTGAGCTCGAAATCATGCCAGTTTGCCGCGTCCAGAGTTTCCGCGACCCATTTTTCCCAAAAGAGGAGACACTACCTGCACCTGCACTAGCATCCTTTCTCAACCCGCAAAAAAAATGTTTAAAGAAATTGGGCAACTCATAGGCGTCAGCGTTAACTGCATAGTGCCAATTAGCATGCCCTATAAATGGAATGCACGTCTACTGGAACCGCCGTGCACGCGCCCAGTGGGCCGCGCTCGTGGGTGCAGTTGTTCATTGCACAATTTTTGTTTAAGCTGTCCTGTGGTCTATATTTCTGTCTACGATAGCTTGCATAAGCACCAGTACAATGCAGAGTAATCAACGGCAATCTCGCACGGTCAATGCCAACCCTGAAAAACATGCACATTCCGTCATTCATTGCAAAATCCGATTCTAACAACTAATGGTTCAATAGAGAACTTAAAAGGCTTCTTATTAGGAAAAAACGACTGTATCGAACAGCTAACTTGCATAACCATCCCGAAGAATGGGAACGGTATCATCAGTGCGCAAAAGTATATAAAGAAAAATTGACCTCCGCCAAGAAAAAGTTTTTTTCTCCGATTTACATTCAATCCTCTTAACAAACCCCAATAAATACCGGCGCATTCTCTCCCCTAAGACACGATCCAATAGAATTGAGCTTCTAGACGTTAACCGTGAACCAATAGACGGTGATAAGAGCGTGGCAATCATAAATGAATATTTCTGTTCAGTGTTCTCTCCAGCAGCTGGCAGTCCAAACCCTTTTCCAGCTATCTCAACAGTCGCCATGCCCCAAATTACAGTGATTCCGGCAGGCATCGCTAATCTAATCAGTTCACTCAAGACTTCTTCATCGGCTGGTTGCGACCAGATCAACAGTAAACTACTAAAAAATACCTGTGTAGTACCGTGCCAGATAGCGAATCTAATATTTGCCCACTCATTAGAATCCAGAGACGTCCCTGACGACTGGAAAATAGCAGAAATTGTCCCGATCTTCAAAAAAGGTGACCGCACAAATCCTTCGGACTACCGCCCTATTTCTTTAACCAGCATCCCTTCCAAATTACTCGAACATGTTATATCATCCACTTATAATGAGCCACCTCGATTACATAAACTTCTTTTATCCCCATCAACACGGTTTTCGAAAACACTTCTCCGAAACTCAACTGGCAGAATTTACTCATGACATCATTCTCTTTATGGACTAAAACTTTCAAATTGACGCCTTTTTTCAAATTTCTTCAAGGTTTTTGACCGTGTCCCGCACTGACACTTGCTCGCAAAACTTTCCTCTCTGGGTATCCCTGATAATATAATAACCTGGATCAATCAGTTTCTTCTTGGACGCAGACAATTCACATCAAGCAATGGCTACCGCTCATTCCTTTCTGATGTTACATCAGGTGTTCCCCAGGGCTTATCTCCGCTACTCTTCCTCATTTACATGAATGATCTCCCAGCTAATATAGATACTAAACTGAGAATATTTGCGGACGACTGTGTAATCTACAGTCCCATTCGTCATCTCACCGATAGCCACCTGATAAAAAGGACATTGATGCAATGGCCACATAGTGTGACACTTGGCTCATGCCTTTGAACCTGGACAAATGCCAACTCTTGTCGTTCTCCCGCAAACGAACAGTTATCCAGCATTCATACACCATCAACGCTACCCCGGTTGCCGAAACATCATCCTACAAATACCTTGGATTACATCTTTCATCTTCGTTATCTTGGGTCAGTCGCGTCCAAACAAAATGCTCTGATGCCTCATGCGTTCTAGGTTATTTACGGCGAAACCTCAAATCAGCATCCCCGGAAATGAAAAAAACTGGCTTATCAAACTTTTATTCCGTCCCAAACTAAAATTTGCATCATCAATCTGGCACCCATCCGCCGATCCACCCATCCCATGGCACCCAAGCCTTCGTTACCGCCGAACTCGAAGCCATCCAAAATCGTGCAACCAGCTTCATCACTTCTGAATACTCCAAAGAAATCAGCATCAATGCACTTAAACGCTCTATCTCCCTGCCCACTCTAAAGTCGCACCGCATCATCTCGCGTCTCTGCCTACTGCACAGCTTCTTTTACCATCCTGCTTCCAGAAACCCTTTGCTGCAACCACCTCTCAGAACGTCCAATCGCCTAAGCCACTGTTGTAACTGATTCACTTCGTTAAGGCTGTTGTAGTTTTAAGTAACTTCGTTTATTTACACCAAACAATTAATGAACCAAATACAACTTCTTAAGAGGGAACAAGAGCTTGGAAAGAGGCATGCTCCTCGATGGGGCTCCCTGTTTGTTCTGCCCGCATTCCTTTCCCTCTGGTCGGAGGGAGTCCGCGGTCCTCTTGTCCCGGCGTGGCCCCTCTCCCATGGCATCCCGCAGAGGGCGGCCCGGGGAAGAGCTGTGGCCAGCCTTGAATTACTGAAAGGTGCCTGTTTAGTGTCAGGCGAACGCTTTTACACAAAGGGAGAGTACACAATTCGCGGGTGCAAAAAAGGAGAAAAACGCAAGTTTCAACCCTGCCCCGCCGAATGAGCTCGCTCATTCTACGTTTTCGAACAGCTCAAATGGGTACAGTAGCTGATGGGTACAGTAGCTGAACGGGGCGTCTTATCGTTTTCCCCTGCGACATCCTGACTTCACAAGAGCGAAATTTTCCGTCGCGCCCAGTATTTATGGCAGCGATGATCCCGCTCTTCCAGAGCAGTCGCGGCCGGTTCTCTCGGACAAAAACAACCTCTCCTACTCGAGGATTCGCGGAATTGATCCGCTTAGAGGCGTACGCAGAGCGCAGCTGCCCCAAGTATTCTCTCTACCATGCCTGCCAAAACAAGTTCAACATCTGGCCTCTTTTCTTCCAGAGCGCACGCAGCGAAGCCGCGGACGTCTCAATGGCTCGTGTTTCGGGCGACGTCAGAGCAGTTAAGCGTCTCCCGGTTAAGAAGCTAGCCGGTGTCAGTGGGGCGCCGTCCTTAGGGTCCTCGGAAGTGTACGTGAGGGGTCTGGAATATATCACTGCCTCTACTTCAGCCAAAACGGTTGACAGCTCAATAGCGTCTACCCACGAAACACAAAACGTCTTAATGACATCTTGACACAGCTGCAAACGTCCACCAATGTCTTGTGCTAGATGAATACGTTGTAAAAACGTCTCCGGGAAGAAGCTTATTAAGAAACGTTTAAACGAAGTCTCCAACAAGAAGTGAGTTCAGAAACGTTTAAGGGACATTTCGAACAAGATGCATACTCATAAATATATATATTTCAGTATAATGACAGTCAGAACGAGGTGTAGAAAATCCCTTTGCATGTTCATGTACATACCTCAACACCGGCATTGGAGAGCTATTTAACGAGCAGAATGAACGCGATCACGACAAGCATTTAATAAGTAACCTTCAAAATTGCTGTCATTGTTTTGAACATGCAGGTACATACGTATACTTGTGCGCTTAATCATGTGCGAAGGGGTGATATACCGAGCACGATCGACATCCGTTCGACTGTACAATGCATGCTTGCTATGCTCCCTTCTTCCGATGCCTCTTTCATCTCACAGTTGTTCAAAGTGGGGTGGAATTTAAGCTACGCGAACGCAAGGCAACGACTACTGAAAGTAATGCTCCCACGCGCTCGCGATCCAACAATTAAACCCAATATCAGTCACTTCGTGCTCGCAATTCCGCTCCACAGTAAACGATTAACGAGATGCTTTTAACTCACTCTAACGACGCGTTTTCGAAGTTCAGTCTTCAACCAAGCTTGTATATTGCATCAATGTAAAGTTCGTATGCCTCTATTCTGCATAAACGCCAAAAGTTGAAACGATAAATGCCTAGCAGCATCATAAACAAAGCAGCACCTTGGCAGCCATATTGGCAGCATACTGTGCCTTGACTTGGCTGCATATGGCTGCCTAAGTCGAGTATCTTTTTCTAAATCATCCTCACACGCAGTTTCAAAATAAAACGCATCTTTACAATTGTGTTATTAAAAACCAACTATTCGAAAGTTTTATTGAAGTTCCATTTATTAACAATTGTTTTTTAGCAATTTTGTCACTTGCCAGTTTACCGGTTACCCGCATAGCGGTGTTGCTATCGCGTTGTTGGAGATTATAGAGTTATGAGATAATAGAGTTCCTACAGGAAATATACCGGGATAACAAAGTAGAAATTACGTGGGAAGGGATAAGAAGTACGGAGGATGTCAAAGTATACAAAGGATTAAGACAAGGCTGTCCTCTATCACCGGTGCTCTTCATGCTTTATATGATAAACCTGGAACGGAGGATACAAGACAGTAACCTAGGTTTTAACCTGTCATACAGATTAGGTGGAAAGGCGGTAGAGCAGCGCCTCCCCGGTTTGATGTATGCAGATGATATTGTGCTGCTAGCTGAGAGTCTGGAAGAATTGCAAACTCTAGTTAAGTATTGCGGAGACGAAGGGGACGCTCTAGGCTTCAGTTTCAGCGCAGTTAAGTCGGGTCTGATTATTTTCAACGGCTCAACTGATCAGGGTCTTAAAATTCAAGGTCTTGAAATACCTAGAGTAGCAGAATATAAATATTTGGGGGTATGGATAAACGAAGGTTTGGCATACATTGGGAAGCATGAGCAATCACTTAAGGCCAAGGGGCGAAGGAATGCCGGGATAATGAAGCATAAGGCATTGTGGGGATACAATAGGTATGAGGTATTGAGGGGTATTTGGAAAGGAAATATGGTGCCCGGACTTACTTTCGGAAATGCGGTTTTGTGCCTAAAATCAGAGGTACAGTCGACATTAGAAACAAATAAGAGATCCGTTGGACATGATAGAAAAACAGCGCAAAAGACGTGCACGGAGGAGAAGAACGGACAGGACAAGCGCTTGTCCTGCACGTCTTTTGCGCTGTTTTTCTATCATGTCACCATACCAACTCACCCAGATGTCTCTTCTTTTACAGTATATCCGTTGGACGATTAGCACTATGTGCCCACGGCAAAACTACAAATGAGGCGGTACAAGAGCAATCTCAGCAAGAAGTAAAATACTCTCAGATGCACATCAACGGCCTACTGGTAGAACAGTGCTTTGGTCCACAGTTTCATGTTGCAACTCTGCCACACTTCACTTGAGGACATCACTGGGCAACAACCTTTGCATTTGACTGATTCAACTGTGGTCATGATCGTAGACTTTGCTCATGATGATCATGGGCACAAAGTGATAATTGAAAAGAAGCTGGAGGTTCTTGGTGATTTGTACACAACTCCCTGTGCATCATCCAAATTGGGAATTTTCATTGTCAGAGAAACTGACCGGCCTCTTCAGTCATGGAAGGTCACTGACATCAAAACAAAGTGTGTCCTGATACCTTTTGGGGAGTCTAAGTCTGACTATGCCATTTTTCCACTTATTCATTCAATCAGCACTTGAATGGATCCTACAAGCACTGAATGGGCAGTTTTTTACTTTGAGTGTAATTGTGCATGAAGCTGCTGTACTCTTTCAGATCTTGATATGTGCCTGTTAAGTAGGTGCATTTAATTTGATATTTGCCTTGTGTGCATGCGACAGGCTGTATGTCTCCTGTATCAAAAACCTTTGTGAATGTTCACCTGTTGGCATGGTGTGAATTATCTGCTGCTGCTTTGTAGAATGCTTGCCATCCTGTTACCTTGTATTGCTACATGTGGCAAATTATTTGTACTGTGGTCTGCCCACTGCATTGAGATATTTTTGTGTGTGTGTGTGCGTATGTGCCTTTAAATGGCACTAGTGGGACCCTTCTCAATGCAGTGTATGTGCACATGTGGAATGGTTAGGTGTGAAATGTACATAAATTAACCGAAGTGCTGTTCTGGTATGTGTACGCAGTTCATTTCAGTGATTATTATGTAAGTCTTTTATCTGTACATTTGTGATGTTGGCACACATCTAAGATATGTGCCTATGTGTTGTACATATTCTGTGGCATCTTTTTGTGTGTTCATTTATGGTGGCTGGTATACCAGACTGAAGTCGGTTGTATCTCATTTAATTTTGTTTTTGCTCAGCTTGCAAGGATATAAGGGTATCTGTGACATTTTACTTGTGACTTTTCCTCCTGTTCCTAGTGCAGTGACAGCACACAGACATATCCATGTGCTATGTGATGTTAGTGCATGTTCTGCGTCAGAATTTTTAATTTCATCTCTGGGTGTGAAAAGTGCCCTTTCTTCAGGAAGCTAACTTGATTAGCAGTAATTTTGTTTGATGTATCTATCTCTTAATAGGATATGTATGCTATAGTGCATTTTGTGTAAGGAAACAGTGTTGCTGTGGTGGCATCCAACTGGCTTGTAGAAAATGGCACAAAATTCCTTTGGCACACAACAAAAAATACTGCACTTTTACAAAAGCTCGTGAAGACACGACTGGAACTTGACGTCAACTCTTCTGAAGTGTATGATGTCAAGGTGATCAGGAAAACAGGTATGACACAGACAGCATTGACAACTAATCTTCGTAAATTGTGACCTTCTATTGTTCTTGAATATGTGAAGCTATAGCAGATGTAATGTGCCATTGGGACTATATAATTAGGACTTTCATCCTCCTCATGGTTTTGCAGAATATTCCTGTTCTTAAGACTGATATGCTATAGTTTGATACAACTAAAGAAAATAAAGTGGCAGGTGCCACTCAAAGAAGGCCGTTCAGCAATGATGTCTACTGGTTTTTAAAATTTCTATGGTTAATCCTTTGATTGTCTTGTACTGAGCTTTTGTTTTCCTCAATTGGCTGTTGTCCTCAACTGCTTGGCACTGTGTATTACTGCACTCCAATGCACTCCAAGGCAGACAAAGGTCCGCCTCCTTCCCTTTCACTCCTAGCCTTTGCTGTGGAGCCATAAAAGCTGTCTATGAATATAACGCCTCTAAGTGGAGCCTTGCTTAATGATTTTAGGGGCAAAGACCCAGTGTTTTCTTGAGTTATATCTGACTATAGCAGTTGCACAATTTGTTAGTAAATGTATGCCATAAATTGAATTGTTGCAATCCTTTATACTTCTACAAACAGTATAAAAATATAAAATTACATTAATGAGGAAAGCAGCATTGACATTGCCAAGCTTTGACATTGCCAAGCTTTGCCTTTATTATTTATAAGTGTCACTCTCTATTTCAGCATCGTATGATGAAGCAAGGCGAAAACTGCCAAGAGCAGAATACACTGATGATGAGAGTGCAACAACGGATAAAGGTGAGTGTGTCTTTAATTATGCTAAAGATACCTTTGTCTAACATTTCAATGGTTTTCACAAAGAAAGGAAGAGCAAGCGGCGAAGGATAATTTTGAAAACATACTCATGTGACGAGTCGGAGCAGTCACAAGTGGGAGAAGAGGAACTTGATGTACCAGAGGCACCACTTCAGTTGCGAAGGTAGTCAGTTGTTATGTATAATGTAATGTGGCTGATTTTTACATTTAGTATCTTTAACAGGAGTGCTCTGATAAGAGAGGAGAAGAATGGTAAGTTTATTTGCATTTGACATACTTTGCTACTTTGTTGGAGGCAAGTCTGAAACATGAAACTCATCAGTAGGGAATAATTTGAATGTTCTGTGTTAACAGGGGAGGGCTATTAAAGTGTTCTAGACCTTTTGTTTTGCTTAGATATCTGTTACCTCAGTATTCACGAACTTTTGGAGCCTTTAGGATTGGATACCACGGTACGGTGACCTTTGGCAATTTTTTTTTCCAAACTCATGCAAACATGTTTACTTTCCTCCATTACTCTTCAAACAGTGTTCATTCCCTTTTCTAGGTTAGTAGTGAAAGGCTTGCTGGGCTGCAGTGCACGCAGACATGGATGAAAGACAAAAGCCCACATAAATGGGTATTTTCCTTTAGTTCTCGTCCATGTGCACTGCAGTGTAAGAATGAAGCCACACTGTCTTGCCCACTTAGCATCCTCTTGAAACTTCATTTGCTTATGGACAATGATCGAACTGACAACCAAACTATATAGACGTCTTTTGGTTTCCCAATACCCAATATAGGAAACAAGCTATATGCAGCATCTTCCTCTAATCTTGTTAAGAAGTTAACTGCAGGTACTGTTTTGAGAGCCCTCATAATCAAGATATACATTTTATGTCAAAATGTGCAGGAGAAAGTCATTGGGCATTGGCTGCGTCACCTGAGCCACACCGTACAGATGAGGGATGCCCATTTTGCATAATATTGTTTCGGTAGATAATGTAAATATTGGTAATTTTGTTACTTCAAGCTTTTTCTTGTTTTATTTTCTTGCAGATTAACTACAGCATGCAGCATTTCATTTTGAAGGTAATAGAAGATGGTCTCGTGACATACTCTTTGGCTGATACTGGTGACATGGGCATCCTTTATATGCTTTCGACATGATAGTGAAGAAAGCTACTTGCATGCTATTCTTTTGTGTGAGCCTTGCCATAAAGGTAAAATATTATTTTGCGTGACACTGTCTTAATAAACTTTTGTATACGTGTAAGTTAATATATTTTTTTTGTTTTCATGCGAATTAGTTGCTGCAGCTTGTATATGACTGTTTCAATGGCTATAAGTGAGACATCTTGACGGCTCGGTCTTTAAATAGCTTAAGTGTTGAGGTTAGAACACTGTTTGCAATATGCTGCTAAGCTGCCTTTGTTCGAATTATATCTTCTGTTCATAGTGTATCTGATTTATGAAGTAATTAGATAGTTAACCTGTATGGTGTTATATAGTAGTAATAGAGGCATCACAAACACTAATCAGTGTTTGTAACTGTATTGGCTTTTTGTAGGAAGCCAGCTAACATCGTCAGCGGCCTCTTCTTGCTTCTAAGGTACAAGCACATTTGTGAGCGGCATTTTGAGGTTCTGCTGCTGACTTATTTTTTTTCCTTTGTCGTCTCTTTTTTTCTTTTGTTTGTTCCTCACAGACCTGCCACAAGGACTTCGGTTCAGTCGACAAGGTGATCAATAGGCTGTCATGCATCCTCAGATATATATGTAACAGTGCCTCTCTAGGTGGCTGCCAATAACTACTTGCTTGCAGATTCACCTGTATATTGTTAAAGGCCAGTAGCACAAATTTAGTGTCCTTCAGTGTGATGTACCTCACAGCAAGCAGTGCAGATTTTGTAATTTAAATCCATTTATCATCTGTTTAACCAGATATTGCTACTGATCCTCATAAAGAGCATTGCAATAATAGCACCAAATGTGCTTGCCGATAACTGAACCAAATATCTTTCGATATCAGCAAATAATACTGCAGTCAGATTTGATGCACTAATTTCATGCTTTTTGAACAGGCAGTAGTCATCATAACCATCTGTGGACTGAAGTATGAGTTTGTTCTTTCAGGTGAAATGAGCAGAGCTCGATCAGTCAACCTCACACGTGAAGAAGGTATCTGAGAGGAATCTTATGCTCATTTCTTTCTGAAATCTTGCAAACATTAATTTTTTTTCATGAAAGGTCTTATCAGTAGTACATAAAGCATAAATATTCTTGTGCAGAGCCTTGGGTGTCACAAACAGGCGAAAGTTGCCGCAGTGAGTCAGAACGGCTCATGCTTGCATGCTGCAGCTTGCATGTATGCATTCTGTATGCAAAAGGACTGAGCCAGTACGCAAAGACTGCAGGTAACATTAATTTTTGCTTTTAACATTTAGGAAATGAAGAAAACTCGGAGTCCTTTGGGAAAAGGGAGATGGCTTGTAAGTGCTCTTGAAATGATGCTTGTTTTCTGCTTATTTTGTGCCAAATTTTGCATATAAATGTAGTACTGTATCTGTGTCTGTTGAACCATTATTTAGCTCTATTTGCTTCCTGCTTTATTTTTGCTCTCGCCCAGTGCATAACTTTTTCAGCTTTATTTTATTTCACTTGTTTAACCTGTTGGCATCTGCAAAAACACCAGCAGTTTTACAGTTTTCCATCTGGCCAGCTTTTGCTTTAGGGAAACAATGCCAATTGGTATGTGAAAGATTGAAGAAATATCTACAGGATAGCTTTTCATGCATTGTGTGCATATACTTATTTTTAGTACAGTCACTTTGTATCCTTTGTCAGTGGTTGCTTTATCATATTGCTCTTTGTTACATTCAGTGCTTTACTTTTCAGGTTTCAGTGACTACAAAGACCATACTGAAAGAACTCGCATTTATCAAAGAACAGAATAACCAGATTCTGAAAGCTCTGTGCAGCGGCACGTATACACTGAGATTGGGAGCCACTGCCCGAAAGTGTTTTTCCTTTGGTCGCTCTCGTTGGCGGGGATGAACTTGAAGACAACATCAAAAAATCACGGCTAGCTCGCAAGGAACTGGTGAGTGCTGTTAATTTATAGTCGGCTAACCATAATTTGTGCCGATTTTTAATAGTGCAAGAAGCTATCCCTTATTGGTGGGAGCAATGTTCGTACCACGACGGCAAACATTATGAAATACCTGTTTCATGACTGCGTTGGTATCCTGTTCAGTCTTTATGGACAGAAGGGGAAGAGGCGTCTGCTTGACACTGAGCTGTATCAAGTAATAGTGGGTAAGTGAATCCTGCATTTGTGTTTTGCAGTTATTAGGCATTGCCCTAGTGATCTGCCTGCTATCAATTCACTTGTTTATTTTAGATTTTTAAATAAACATTTGAAACACAATACCACATAGCCCAGTATGGTAGTTCATTGATGAGGTAAAAATTGAAGACTACTGGCACCAAGTTTTGTGCATGCCAAATGTGTTGTTACATTTTGGACAACTTAGCTGTGTGTTTGCACTTCTGTGAATACTTCAGTTATCAGTAGAATTTACTCGGTGCTGTTTACCACCCCTCTTGACTTGTGTTCTACAGCGTCCATTCGAAAACATCCCACTACTTCTTTGGCGTCTGACACAGACATTCGTGCTGGGATAATGGCCTGGCTAAAGAACTGCCAGGCTCGCCTGAACACTGCAGAAAAAAGGTGCGCATGTTTGTATATATTGTTTGAAGATGAAGTTTTGTTCTGTGCAGCTTTTTTGCCTACAGCAAAGTGGATATGTGCAATACTATAGAGCTCAATGATTAGATAAATGATTATCTAAAAGCTATTAGTGAACATTGCTGATTACTTATTACCATGTCATTTCTCACAAGCTTTTTCTGCAGAGATGGCATTGTCGGTGCCTATAAATTTGAAATTAAACTTTCGTATAGCTAGTTTATGATCAGACGTGAAAATCTGCAATATTCTAATTCTGTACTTGTCATATAGCACATCTTTTAGTTTCGAAAGGTGTAAATATTTCATTGAGTAATGTGCTGTAATTAATATTTTACAGTCGACGACTGCAACACCGCATGTTTCACTGCAACATGCTTCATACAATAATGTATATGAACTCCTGAAATTTCGGCTTCATCATCGCAACAGATTGCTTGATTTTTCATACTTCATTCGCATTCCTGCGGCACCACTGCTAATTTCTATGCCTCCATATAATATATATTGTGGAGGGTCATTATTCCAGGCTTCAAGGGGGTCAAAAATGTGATCATATAAAGAAAGCCTTAAGCTAGAAATTTGGGCCCTGTATGCAGTGTGACGCAGTAGCCGCACATATCGGCTCAACGAACTGGCAGTGGCAGGTTTGTTTTCATGTCTAGACTGTCTAAGCCAGCGTGTTGGCCCTCGAGGTGCCGACAGCAGTACAGCCATCGAACGCTGGTTACCGCCTGTCTGTGTAAGCATTGTGCGGCATGAACGTCAAGCATCAGACTGGGCTTCTGACCCGTTCCTCCATCATAGTGGAAATCAGAAGCTTATGTAAAGTGATTTCTTCTACAAAATTTCATTTTTTGTTCGTTTCGACATGCCCTACAGAGGCCGAAAAGTCGGGTTGACGACTGTATTATTATTATTATTTAGGGCCTATTTTCAGCACTTTACTGAAACATGGAGGACATACTTCATTTTATGTAACATAAGCATGTAAGGGAACTCATTTGTAATGTGACTTGTGACTGCTTTAAGTTGTTTTGTGCCATTTTATACTGTTTTGCTTCCTTGAGCTTGTCTGAACATCTATTCTGCATCAGGTCTGGTGCCATTCCAAACAGTGAATGATGTGTTCGAAAATGCCTTATTGTGGCTGAGCTTGTCACGTTTATGGTAAGTTTATGCATTGGCATTTGCTCATTCTGCTAAATGTTTCAGTTCAGTGCAGACTTTATTGCATCTACGATTAGCTGTAAGCCACTTTTTATGCAGGACTACCTGTGTGGATGGTTCTGTTTGCATTTATGGTATGCCAGTGCATTTTGATTAGGCGTCTGTGGCCTCGGCTCTCTTAAAGGTTGTTTTGTTTGTGCAGGTTGATTGAAATTTGTTTTCAAAGCACTCTGGAAGACGTGGTAAGTCGTCGCGCACAGCTTAGATTGCATACTTTATAATGCAAGTTGCAAAAATTTTTTGCTTTTCATGCAGGACCAATTGTGTGGAATAGCTTTTTGAATTTACTGAGTTTATGGTAGGTCGGTGCGTTTTAAATTAATGCCAGTCACCTGAACTCATTATTTTGTATCTGTGCAGGTCAATTAATATTTTGTCTCCAACGCCGCCAGGGAAGGCAGCTCTTAATGTTTATGGTAAGTTAGTGCACTTAGCTCAAATGCCACTACTTGCAGCTTACTTCATAATTTTGTGTATCTTTGCAAGCTGTGGAATTTTTTTTTTCTTGCAGGACCCCATGTGTGGATGGTTCTGTTTGCATTTATGGTAAGCCAGTGCATTTTGATTAGGCGTCGGTGGCCTCGGCTCTCTTAAAGGTTGTTTTGTTTGTGCGGGTTGATTGAAATTTGTTTTCAAAGCACTCTGGAAGACGTGGTAAGTCGTCGCACACAGCTTAAACTCCACATTTAGTGGTACAAACTGCAAAAATTATTTTCTTTTCATGCAGGACCCGTCGTGTGGAGTGGCTTTCGGCTTTACTGAGTTGACGGTAGGTAGCTGTGTTTTACCGTCGGTGCATTTTGAACTGATGCCAATCGCCTCAACTTATTTTGATATTTTCAATCTGCAGGTCAATTAAAATTTTGTTTCCAGGACCACCAGGAAAGGCAGTTACTAATGTTTATGGTAAGCTTAGCTACCACTACCTTCAGCTCACTTCATAGTTGTGTATCTCTGCAAGTTGCGGGAGCTTTGTTTTCATGCAGGACCTCCTCAGTGGACGGGTCTGATTGATTTCACTCCGGTAAGCCCGCGCACTGTGCAGAGATGCCAATGACCTGAAGTTTCTTTTTGTGCCTGTGCAGGTCATTTGGCTTTTTTGCTTCTGCAGAAGATGCTCAGCTGTTGGAAGAGTCTATATAGTGTTAATTAATTTGACAGTTGCTTTTTGTACATTCAGTACAATAAAAAAGTTACGCAGATTGAAGAAGCATGTGTTCTTGGTGCACTAGCATGTGCGTTCACATTGAGTGTAGAATTGTAGCCCTCAGTTCCTCATGTGAAGTCACATGTAGAGCGCATTGCTTGATGAACAAGTTTTTTCTCAATTTATTTTAAAGTACTTAAGCTACAAAAATTGGAAAAAAATGGGTGAATTGCTGAAAGTTTGAATCTTGAGCAGCGGACAGGCTCCCCCAGCAGGAGATGGCACAATATCGATAGATGGTATAGACGCACCAATAAAATTTGGAAGATTATTTAAAGACGTCTACTAGCACAGCTATAGTACAGCTAGAGCTAGAAGCAATGTCTAAAACAGGTATAAAAAGTTTCTAGATGAGAAGTTCTCAAGACTTGTACTAGCGTAGCGTTAGCACAGCTATTCCGGAGCTACAGGAAGGCTTGTAGCCTTGGGGTCTAGAGAACGTCTCAACTGAAACTTCTTTTAGAAGTGCCCATTTCTTGGCTTAGACATTTACTAGATGTCAATTAGCCCCTTTTGTGTTTCGTGGGTAGGCAGTGGGGTTCGATCATTTTCCTCAGCGCGGTTTTCACGCTACGGACTAGCCTCTCGTAGAACCCGCCCCACCACGGCGCGCGCTCAGCGATAAATTTTCATTCGCGAACGGACGCGTTCACGTCGGCTCCGTCATTTATGATTAATTTCGCTGTGATAATTGGCGCGAATCGAAGTTTTCTCTATCTCGATGTGTTCGTGAAGTTGAGAAGCTCCGACGGATATTGAAAGTGCCCAAAGGTACGCCATTTTCTTCGAATTACCGCACAGTTTTCATCACCGCCGTGCGGGGGGCGTTCCGCTAGGTGTGTTCCGCGAGCGACAGGCCTCGTCGCTGTCGTGGCTGCAGCGGCTCGCCGCCTCGGCGGCAGCCACTCAGCCCCGAGATGGAGGAAACGTCCGTTTTGGCAACGATCTCCGACTCTCCAATGACCGTGCAAGTTCAAGGGGAAGAAATCTCACCCGAGGAATTCCACCGCGGACATGGATGGACGCTCGCGGGGGAACGCATGTGAAGACTCCGTCAACGAGACCTCGACGCGAAGCTCGCCGGCACCGACAACCAAGTAAGCAAGAAAGCGAAAGGAAATAAGAACGTTAGAGCCTCGGTCATCAAGGCAGCGAGAATGCCAGCCATGCCGCTGGAGGAAAACAAGATCGTAATCAGACCGCGAGGGGGACTCGACATCACCAAGATCGGCACTACGACCGTCGCTGCGGCCATTCTCGCCGCGGCCAAGATCACGAACGAAGAGAACGCATCGGACACCATCTGCCCGAACGCGCAACAAAATATAATGGTAATCAGCACGCCCAAGGAAGAAAACGCCGTCCGCTATGCAAGAATTCAAGCTATATACATTCAAGACAAGACCTTCGAAGTCAGCGCGTACCACACGGCGCCGTACGACACCGTGAAGGGCATCATCCGAGGCATTCTTGTCAACGAGAAAGCCGAAGATCTCGACAGCAGCATTCTAAACGACGGAAACCCACTCGCCGTAGGCGCCAAACCAATCGGGAACACGACCACGATCACAGTAGCCTTCAGAGGGCCCAAGGTACCGCACTTTGTCCGAAATAGTGTCACGCTCGTACCGTGGCACCTGTACAGAAAGCAAATTGACGTCTGCCACCAGTGTGGTCGGGTCGGGCATCGTAAGGACGTGTGCCCGACGCCAACCAACTGGATCTGCTGGTGCTGCCAAGGCAACTCCAAAAAGACCACAAATGTACACCCAAATGCAAATTTTGCGGCGGCGCTCACCTGACCGCCGACCGAGAATGTACAGCCAGATACAAGGTTCCCTACGTCGTTCGGAAGCGTCAGTGGGAGCGCCGAAAGGTCAGCCACCAGCTGCCATCGGAGAGCGATTTCCCACCACTCGATAAGCCAGCTGCCCGTAAGTCAAGAACGCCATCGAGAGACCGCGCGCAGTCGAGAAATAGCAGCTGCAGGAGCCAGAGCAAAGACGCGCGAAAAACGAAAACCCAAGGATCACCGTCGCGTGAGAGAGTCGGCTGGGGCAACGCTGCACGAGGTATCATGAAGACCAATCAGAGCGACAACGCCAAGAAAGAAGACAACGCTTCAAGCAAGGAACGAGAGATCAACGAGGCCCTAAAAAAGGAGAACGCGACCCTGCGAGCCATCAACAACCTCACCAAGGAAATCGCGGAGATCCGCAACGCCCTTCGCAACGTCGAACAGCAAAGATTCAGCCCGAGCGGCAACAACAAGGCCGAAGAAACTACGGCCGACGCAGACCAGGAGCCGGCAACGAAGAAGAGGGCCGTCGAATCACGCAAGACCAAGAGCAGCATGAGCAACTGCAACACCGACAGCAGCAACAACAACCTCGAGGCCAAACTCAACAACCTCGATGATATGATCAAATTGATGAAGGAAGCCATCGAAGTCTTCCAAACGGAGAACGTCAATAGACTCAACAATCTGCCAGTACAGCATCAAGTCAACCAAGCGCAGCACCTCGGAGAATTCCGATTAGGACAATCATGGCCTCCAACTCCACAGGCAGAACAGTGTGGCAGAGGAACTGCCGCGGCTTCGTCAAGAAGAGGGCAGTCGTTCAGCAGCACATCGAGCACGCGGCTCGCAAGCCCGACGTGCTCCTCCTCCCTGAAACACTAACGGACAAGCCGTCCCTCCCCGGCTACAGCGTGCACGCGGGCCCGCCCGACGGCAGAGGCCTGTGCACCCTGGTCAGGAAGGGACTCACCTTCGTCGAACACCGGCTAAGCAACGTCAGGATTGAACACACGCTCACCAAACTCATACCGACCAAGCAAAGAAAAAACAGCATCTTCATTTTGAACATCTACAGTAACCCATCGCGGAGACTGCAGAGGTTCAAAGCCATTCTTGACAAAGCAAGCACGACGGCCGGCCAGAGCAGGCTGATCGCATGCAGCGACTTTAATGCGATGGATCCGGCGTTGGGTTACGTCAATAGCAATGCGAAAGGCAGAAACCTATCCCAAGACGCGGCGGGACTCGACTATACCCTCATAACCGACCCGGCTTACCCAACGAGAATTAGCAACTCCGTGTCCCGAGATACCAGCCCCGACCTCACGATCGTCAAGAACAATGAACCGATCACGATCCCATGGAGAACACGGGGGGTGGACCTCGGCAGCGACCACATGAGCGTGGAAATCTTCATACCGGAGCAGAGCAGTACCAACGTCAGGAAACATACTTGGATCGATTGGACCGCTTTCAAAGATAACAGAAATCAGGAGGCGGAAGAGACCGAAATCGACGACATCGACGCGTGGACCAACAAGATCCTCCAAGATGTTCAAAACTCAACCAAGGACATAGTAACAGACCTCGAAACGAACAGAATGGCTAGGCGGCTGGCCCACCTTATCGAGGCCAAGCAGTTCATTCTAAACAGATGGAAAAAACAGCGTCTTAATCGTACGCTACGAAAGAAAGTCACAGAACTCAACAGAGCAATCGAGGACCACTGTCGCACGCTGTGTGCACAACAGTGGAACGAGATATGCAATGCTGCCGACGGCCAGATGCACAACGGGAAAACATGGAACTTGCTGAAGCATCTGCTCGATGAAACCAAGACTAAGTCACACCAAAGCGACCGACTGGCGAATCTCATCCATCAAGCAGTCACTAAACACGGCGCCGATAAGGTGACGAAACGCATCAGCGACAGATACCATGCCGACTACGCCCACGGAGTGCCACGGGCCGTACGGGGGGCTGCCCAACGCCCATCTCGACAGAGATATAGACGTAGAAGAATTTCTCACTGCATTGCAGGACCTCTACAGAGGTCGGCGGCCGGGCTGGACCGCATCACCATCAAGGCGCTTAAGAACCTCGACGACAAACCCATAGAAAGCCTCATGAGCTATTACAACAAATGTTGGAAAACGGGAATGCTGCCGACGCAGTGAAAGAAGGCCAAGATCACTCTGATCCCCAAGCCGGGCAAGCCATCCGACACAGATAACCTCCGACCCATATCGCTCACATCTTGCGTGGCCAAGGTGTTGGAGCACGTCCTGCTCAACAGGTGGCAAGAATACCTCGAGAAAGATCTCTACCCGGAAACGATCATTGGTTTCAGGCAGCATCTAAGTACCCAAGACGCCATGATACAACTCAAGCACCAGATCATCGACGGCAACACCGGTGACAACAAAGCAGTACTGGGACTCGACCTACAGAGCGCCTTCGACAAGGTGAAGTACTCGGCGATCCTATCCCAAGTCTCGAAACTCAACATGGGAGAGAGATCATACAATTACATCAAAGACTTCCTCACGGACAGAACGGCCGAGCTCAGAGCGGGGGGCCTCCAAGCACAGGCACACCTCAGGGATCGGTCATCTCGCCGGTGCTTTTCAATCTCGTGGTGATAGGAGTGGCCGAAAGGCTCAGGAACATCAAGGAAGTTCGACATACGATATACGCGGACGACATAACGCTGTGGGTGGAAGGGGGCAGCGATGCCCACATCGAATCCACACTACAGGCGGCCGTTGATGCGATCGAAGACCAACTCGACGGAACGGGGCTCAGATGCTCGCCGAGCAAGTCGGAGCTCCTCGTCTACCCGCCCATCAAGCACCGCAAACCCAAGAGCAGCCCCAGAGAGTACGAGGCAATCCAGAGAGGGAAACGCGATCCCAAGAGTCAATAAGATCAGAGTGTTGGGAATGACGATCGAGACGCACGGCAGAAACGGCGAGACCGTCACCCGGCTCATTGCGAAAGCGGTGAACACCACGAGACTACTCAAACGAGTCACGAACAAGAAAAGTTGAATGAGGGAAGAGAGCCTGATCAGACTGATCCACTCGTTCGTCATATGTCACGTAGCGTACGTGGCGGCCTACCACAAGCGGAAGAAGAACGAGAGAAACAAGATAGATATACTCATCCGCAGAGCCTACAAGACGGCACTGGGACTGTTCGAAACAACGAGCACCAAACGCCTCCTGCAGCTGGGGGTGCACAACACGCTGGAGGAGATAGCGGAGGCCCAACGCGCCGCACAACTCGAAAGACTGTCTACGACCAAGGCCGGCCGGAAAATCCTGGACAACCTGGGAATTGGATATCAAGGCATGGAGCAGACGCAGCTCCTCGTCCCCGATGAGATCAGGCGCAACATCAGAGTGGACTCGGTACCGAAGAACATTCACCCGGAGTACAACAAAGGGAGGAGAGCAGTGAGAGCCAAGGCGCTGATAGACCAGCACGCGGCCGACACACGCATGCTACGCTGACGCGGCTGAGTACGCCAAGATACACGGCTTCACGACGGTCATCGTCGACACGACCGGCACCATTCGCACGACCGCCAGCACGAGATGCACCAAGGCAGAGCAAGCGGAGGAGGTGGCCATCGCCCTGGCCATTGCCGACCGCGACTGCCACACAGTGCTATGCGACTCGAGGCAGGCGGTGAGAAATTACGCCAAAGGCAGGATAGCGAAGAAAGCGGTGCGCATACTGCACGCAACCAAGAACGACGATGGCAGCAGACAAGTGAGAATCAAGTGGTTCCCGGCGCACGCGGGCGAGGCGTCAGACCGCAACGCCAACCACAACGAGACGGCACACGCCGAGGCGCGCGCGCTAACGGACCGCGCCTCGGTCGACTGGCCACTGTGGTTCAGCACCAAGGACTGAATGACCGACTACAGCGAAATAACCAAGGCGTTCCGCCTAGCTCGCAGAACTCTTCCACTCCCTTGCTCGGGGCTCAGTCGAGAGCAAGCCGTTTTATTCAGACAGCTACAGACGGGCTCACTCCCCAGCCCGTCGCTGATGCACGGAATGTATCCCGAGACGCACCCGAGAGAAAAATGCAGTCTGCCGAACGGAGACGGCTGGCTTCGCACACATTCTGTGGAATTGCAACAGGTACCAGGAAGAAGCTGTCTGGGAGGATCCCGCCGCGACTGGAAGATGCCGCAGGGAGCTACAGAACAACTCTGGGTCGTCCAGGCGCTGGCCCGGCAGGGAACCAGCGCGCCGGCCACGGCGAGCGGGACCCAGGCCAAGCGGCCGGTGCCCAGAGGACGACGTAGGCCCCATCCGGAGCGCGCGCACGCGAGCGCGCGTTCTACTGCAGGCCACAAATAAACGTTTTACCAATCCCAACCATTCTATGCCTGAATTGGCGAAATGGTCCTGTGTGTCAGGGTGTCGAAGGAGCTTCCACGAAATACCTATATCTTTCTAGGCCCGTTTAAACGTAAGAGCATTGTCGGAATAAATGATTCGGCACAAGCCCCTTCGCGACACAAATCGTCGGAGCGCCTGGATTAGACGCTCAGTACTCATGTCCACAACAAGTTCAAGATGCACGGCTCGCGTCACAGCACATGTAAACAGCACAATATATGACTTCAGCATCCGATTGTTCTCCCTCACCATGAGGGGTCTGGCGAAATCCAGGCCCATGACCTGGAACGGGTCTGCTTGGGACATACACCTGCTATAGTGGCCCTTCCTGTGCACTCTGTCCCCCATATTGGCAGTGCCACTTCATTACTCCTCCAATTGTGGCCCTATTTATGCACTCTGCCCCCCATATTGACAGGGCCACTTCATTAATCTCCAATAGTGGCCCTAATGGCGCACTCTGTCCCCCATGTTGGCTGTACCACTTCATTACACCTGCAATAGTAGCCCGACTTGTGCACTCTGTTCACCATATAGGTAGTGCCAGTTCTTTACACCTCCAGCAATATGGCCCTGATAATCTGCTGTTTTCCATATATTTGCAATATCCCATTCCATGACATGTCTTTTTATATTAATTTTTGTCATTATCATTTTTGATATTTATGCTTGTTTTGTTTTATACAACTAATACATGACCAATGTACAATACCATGCCGATATATATATATATATATATATATATATATATATATATATATATATATATATATATATCGGCATGGTGGGACAGCGGCCGATGTAGCTCAGTTGGTAGAGCACCGGACGCGGTATTCGGAGGTCGTGGGTTCGGCTCCCACCATCGGCACGTTGTTTTTTCTTCTACTTTGTGTTTAATTATCTTTCCCCTAAACAGATTACACTACTAATTTCTGTGATTATCTAAGTAAACATAAAAAAAAAAGACAAAGTACCATCCCCAACGCTTTCTTTGGCCTCGCCGACTGTTGGCTTCTTTCCTTCATGTATTTTAACGAGCACCCTCATTTCCCCTTAATTGATCTGCTTGTAGCTTACGAGGGTCTCGGTTCTGGCAGTCTTGAAGCCATAGGTAGCGTAAGAGGGTTCTAGCACAGCTTTCGCCCTCGCTCTTGATCACGTTCTACGTGACGCTGGCGGTAACAAAGGACGTTCCACGTCCGCCGCTTTGGCTGAGGGTGGCGCTGGTGAACACTCTCAAGGTTCGTATACAGACAACATAAATACCCAAGCAAATAGCAGGGGGGACAGCGGCCGATGTAGCTCAGTTGGTAGAGCACCGGACGCGGTATTCGGAGGTCGTGGGTTCGGCTCCCACCATCGGCACGTTGTTTTTTCTTCTACTTTGTGTTTAATTATCTTTCCCCTAAACAGATTACACTACTAATTTCTGTGATTATCCAAGTAAACGTAAAAAAAAAAGACAAAGTACCAACCCCAACGCTTTCTTTGGCCTCGCCGACTGTTGGCTTCTTTCCTTCATGTATTATAACGAGCACCCTCATTTCCCCTTAATTGATCTGCTTGTAGCTTACGCGGGTCTCGGTTCTGGCAGTCTTGAAGCCATAGGTAGCGTAAGAGGGTTCTAGCACAGCTTTCGCCCTCGCTCTTGATCACGTTCTACGTGACGCTGGCGGTAACAAAGGACGTTCCACGTCCGCCGCTTTGGCTGAGGGTGGCGCTGGTGAACACTCTCAAGGTTCGTATACAGACAACATAAATACCCAAGCAAGTAGCAGGGGGGACAGCGGCCGATGTAGCTCAGTTGGTAGAGCACCGGACGCGGTATTCGGAGGTCGTGGGTTCGGCTCCCACCATCGGCACGTTGTTTTTTCTTCTACTTTGTGTTTAATTATCTTTCCCCTAAACAGATTACACTACTAATTTATGTGATTATCCAAGTAAACGTAAAAAAAAAGACAAAGTACCATCCCCAACGCTTTCTTTGGCCTCGCCGACTGTTGGCTTCTTTCCTTCATGTATTATAACGAGCACCCTCATTTCCCCTTAATTGATCTGCTTGTAGCTTACGAGGGTCTCGGTTCTGGCAGTCTTGAAGCCATAGGTAGCGTAAGAGGGTTCTAGCACAGCTTTCGCCCTCGCTCTTGATCACGTTCTACGTGACGCTGGCGGTAACAAAGGACGTTCCACGTCCGCCGCTTTGGCTGAGGGTGGCGCTGGTGAACACTCTCAAGGTTCGTATACAGACAACATAAATACCCAAGCAAGTAGCAGGGGGGACAGCGGCCGATGTAGCTCAGTTGGTAGAGCACCGGACGCGGTATTCGGAGGTCGTGGGTTCGGCTCCCACCATCGGCACGTTGTTTTTTCTTCTACTTTGTGTTTAATTATCTTTCCCCTAAACAGATTACACTACTAATTTCTGTGATTATCCAAGTAAACATAAAAAAAAAGGCAAAGTACCATCCCCAACGCTTTCTTTGGCCTCGCCGACTGTTGGCTTCTTTCCTTCATGTATTATAACGAGCACCCTCATTTCCCCTTAATTGATCTGCTTGTAGCTTACGAGGGTCTCGGTTCTGGCAGTCTTGAAGCCATAGGTAGCGTAAGAGGGTTCTAGCACAGCTTTCGCCCTCGCTCTTGATCACGTTCTACGTGACGCTGGCGGTAACAAAGGACGTTCCACGTCCGCCGCTTTGGCTGAGGGTGGCGCTGGTGAACACTCTCAAGGTTCGTATACAGACAACATAAATACCCAAGCAAGTAGCAGGGGGGACAGCGGCCGATGTAGCTCAGTTGGTAGAGCACCGGACGCGGTATTCGGAGGTCGTGGGTTCGGCTCCCACCATCGGCACGTTGTTTTTTCTTCTACTTTGTGTTTAATTATCTTTCCCCTAAACAGATTACACTACTAATTTCTGTGATTATCCAAGTAAACGTAAAAAAAAAAAGACAAAGTACCATCCCCAACGCTTTCTTTGGCCTCGCCGACTGTTGGCTTCTTTCCTTCATGTATTATAACGAGCACCCTCATTTCCCCTTAATTGATCTGCTTGTAGCTTACGAGGGTCTCGGTTCTGGCAGTCTTGAAGCCATAGGTAGCGTAAGAGGGTTCTAGCACAGCTTTCGCCCTCGCTCTTGATCACGTTCTACGTGACGCTGGCGGTAACAAAGGACGTTCCACGTCCGCCGCTTTGGCTGAGGGTGGCGCTGGTGAACACTCTCAAGGTTCGTATACAGACAACATAAATACCCAAGCAAGTAGCAGGGGGGACAGCGGCCGATGTAGCTCAGTTGGTAGAGCACCGGACGCGGTATTCGGAGGTCGTGGGTTCGGCTCCCACCATCGGCACGTTGTTTTTTCTTCTACTTTGTGTTTAATTATCTTTCCCCTAAACAGATTACACTACTAATTTCTGTGATTATCCAAGTAAACAAAAAAAAAAGGCAAAGTACCATCCCCAACGCTTTCTTTGGCCTCGCCGACTGTTGGCTTCTTTCCTTCATGTATTATAACGAGCACCCTCATTTCCCCTTAATTGATCTGCTTGTAGCTTACGAGGGTCTCGGTTCTGGCAGTCTTGAAGCCATAGGTAGCGTAAGAGGGTTCTAGCACAGCTTTCGCCCTCGCTCTTGATGACGTTCTACGTGACGCTGGCGGTAACAAAGGACGTTCCACGTCCGCCGCTTTGGCTGAGGGTGGCGCTGGTGAACACTCTCAAGGTTCGTATACAGACAACATAAATACCCAAGCAAGTAGCAGGGGGGACAGCGGCCGATGTAGCTCAGTTGGTAGAGCACCGGACGCGGTATTCGGAGGTCGTGGGTTCGGCTCCCACCATCGGCACGTTGTTTTTTCTTCTACTTTGTGTTTAATTATCTTTCCCCTAAACAGATTACACTACTAATTTCTGTGATTATCCAAGTAAACGTAAAAAAAAAGACAAAGTACCATCCCCAACGCTTTCTTTGGCCTCGCCGACTGTTGGCTTCTTTCCTTCATGTATTATAACGAGCACCCTCATTTCCCCTTAATTGATCTGCTTGTAGCTTACGAGGGTCTCGGTTCTGGCAGTCTTGAAGCCATAGGTAGCGTAAGAGGGTTCTAGCACAGCTTTCGCCCTCGCTCTTGATCACGTTCTACGTGACGCTGGCGGTAACAAAGGACGTTCCACGTCCGCCGCTTTGGCTGAGGGTGGCGCTGGTGAACACTCTCAAGGTTCGTATACAGACAACATAAATACCCAAGCAAGTAGCAGGGGGGACAGCGGCCGATGTAGCTCAGTTGGTAGAGCACCGGACGCGGTATTCGGAGGTCGTGGGTTCGGCTCCCACCATCGGCACGTTGTTTTTTCTTCTACTTTGTGTTTAATTATCTTTCCCCTAAACAGATTACACTACTAATTTCTGTGATTATCCAAGTAAACATAAAAAAAAGACAAAGTACCATCCCCAACGCTTTCTTTGGCCTCGCCGACTGTTGGCTTCTTTCCTTCATGTATTATAACGAGCACCCTCATTTCCCCTTAATTGATCTGCTTGTAGCTTACGAGGGTCTCGGTTCTGGCAGTCTTGAAGCCATAGGTAGCGTAAGAGGGTTCTAGCACAGCTTTCGCCCTCGCTCTTGATCACGTTCTACGTGACGCTGGCGGTAACAAAGGACGTTCCACGTCCGCCGCTTTGGCTGAGGGTGGCGCTTGTGAACACTCTCAAGGTTCGTATACAGACAACATAAATACTCAAGCAAGTAGCAGGGGGGACAGCGGCCGATGTAGCTCAGTTGGTAGAGCACCGGACGCGGTATTCGGAGGTCGTGGGTTCGGCTCCCACCATCGGCACGTTGTTTTTTCTTCTACTTTGTGTTTAATTATCTTTCCCCTAAACAGATTACACTACTAATTTCTGTGATTATCCAAGTAAACATAAAAAAATAAAAAAGACAAAGTACCATCCCCAACGCTTTCTTTGGCCTCGGCGACTGTTGGATTCTTTCCTTCATGTATTATAACGAGCACCCTCATTTCCCCTTAATTGATCTGCTTGTAGCTTACGAGGGTCTCGGTTCTGGCAGTCTTGAAGCCATAGGTAGCGTAAGAGGGTTCTAGCACAGCTTTCGCCCTCGCTCTTGATCACGTTCTACGTGACGCTGGCGGTAACAAAGGACGTTCCACGTCCGCCGCTTTGGCTGAGGGTGGCGCTGGTGAACACTCTCAAGGTTCGTATACAGACAACATAAATACCCAAGCAAGTAGCAGGGGGGACAGCGGCCGATGTAGCTCAGTTGGTAGAGCACCGGACGCGGTATTCGGAGGTCGTGGGTTCGGCTCCCACCATCGGCACGTTGTTTTTTCTTCTACTTTGTGTTTAATTATCTTTCCCCTAAACAGATTACACTACTAATTTCTGTGATTATCCAAGTAAACATAAAAAAAAAGACAAAGTACCATCCCCAACGCTTTCTTTGGCCTCGCCGACTGTTGGCTTCTTTCCTTCATGTATTATAACGAGCACCCTCATTTCCCCTTAATTGATCTGCTTGTAGCTTACGAGGGTCTCGGTTCTGGCAGTCTTGAAGCCATAGGTAGCGTAAGAGGGTTCTAGCACAGCTTTCGCCCTCGCTCTTGATCACGTTCTACGTGACGCTGGCGGTAACAAAGGACGTTCCACGTCCGCCGCTTTGGCTGAGGGTGGCGCTGGTGAACACTCTCAAGGTTCGTATACAGACAACATAAATACCCAAGCAAGTAGCTGCGGGGACAGCGGCCGATGTAGCTCAGTTGGTAGAGCACCGGACGCGGTATTCGGAGGTCGTGGGTTCGGCTCCCACCATCGGCACGTTGTTTTTTCTTCTACTTTGTGTTTAATTATCTTTCCCCTAAACAGATTACACTACTAATTTCTGTGATTATCCAAGTAAACATAAAAAAAAAGACAAAGTACCATCCCCAACGCTTTCTTTGGCCTCGCCGACTGTTGGCTTCTTTCCTTCATGTATTATAACGAGCACCCTCATTTCCCCTTAATTGATCTGCTTGTAGCTTACGAGGGTCTCGGTTCTGGCAGTCTTGAAGCCATAGGTAGCGTAATAGGGTTCTAGCACAGCTTTCGCCCTCGCTCTTGATCACGTTCTACGTGACGCTGGCGGTAACAAAGGACGTTCCACGTCCGCTGCTTTGGCTGAGGGTGGCGCTGGTGAACACTCTCAAGGTTCGTATACAGACAACATAAATACCCAAGCAAGTAGCAGGGGGGACAGCGGCCGATGTAGCTCAGTTGGTAGAGCACCGGACGCGGTATTCGGAGGTCGTGGGTTCGGCTCCCACCATCGGCACGTTGTTTTTTCTTCTACTTTGTGTTTAATTATCTTTCCCCTAAACAGATTACACTACTAATTTCTGTGATTATCCAAGTAAACATAAAAAAAAAGACAAAGTACCATCCCCAACGCTTTCTTTGGCCTCGCCGACTGTTGGCTTCTTTCCTTCATGTATTATAACGAGCACCCTCATTTCCCCTTAATTGATCTGCTTGTAGCTTACGAGGGTCTCGGTTCTGGCAGTCTTGAAGCCATAGGTAGCGTAAGAGGGTTCTAGCACAGCTTTCGCCCTCGCTCTTGATCACGTTCTACGTGACGCTGGCGGTAACAAAGGACGTTCCACGTCCGCCGCTTTGGCTGAGGGTGGCGCTGGTGAACACTCTCAAGGTTCGTATACAGACAACATAAATACCCAAGCAAGTAGCAGGGGGGACAGCGGCCGATGAAGCTCAGTTGGTAGAGCACCGGACGCGGTATTCGGAGGTCGTGGGTTCGGCTCCCACCATCGGCACGTTGTTTTTTCTTCTACTTTGTGTTTAATTATCTTTCCCCTAAACAGATTACACTACTAATTTCTGTGATTATCCAAGTAAACATAAAAAAAAAAGACAAAGTACCATCCCCAACGCTTTCTTTGGCCTCGCCGACTGTTGGCTTCTTTCCTTCATGTATTATAACGAGCACCCTCATTTCCCCTTAATTGATCTGCTTGTAGCTTACGAGGGTCTCGGTTCTGGCAGTCTTGAAGCCATAGGTAGCGTAAGAGGGTTCTAGCACAGCTTTCGCCCTCGCTCTTGATCACGTTCTACGTGACGCTGGCGGTAACAAAGGACGTTCCACGTCCGCCGCTTTGGCTGAGGGTGGCGCTGGTGAACACTCTCAAGGTTCGTATACAGACAACATAAATACCCAAGCAAGTAGCAGGGGGGACAGCGGCCGATGTAGCTCAGTTGGTAGAGCACCGGACGCGGTATTCGGAGGTCGTGGGTTCGGCTCCCACCATCGGCACGTTGTTTTTTCTTCTACTTTGTGTTTAATTATCTTTCCCCTAAACAGATTACACTACTAATTTCTGTGATTATCCAAGTAAACATAAAAAAAAAAAGGCAAAGTACCATCCCCAACGCTTTCTTTGGCCTCGCCGACTGTTGGCTTCTTTCCTTCATGTATTATAACGAGCACCCTCATTTCCCCTTAATTGATCTGCTTGTAGCTTACGAGGGTCTCGGTTCTGGCAGTCTTGAAGCCATAGGTAGCGTAAGAGGGTTCTAGCACAGCTTTCGCCCTCGCTCTTGATCACGTTCTACGTGACGCTGGCGGTAACAAAGGACGTTCCACGTCCGCCGCTTTGGCTGAGGGTGGCGCTGGTGAACACTCTCAAGGTTCGTATACAGACAACATAAATACCCAAGCAAGTAGCAGGGGGGACAGCGGCCGATGTAGCTCAGTTGGTAGAGCACCGGACGCGGTATTCGGAGGTCGTGGGTTCGGCTCCCACCATCGGCACGTTGTTTTTTCTTCTACTTTGTGTTTAATTATCTTTCCCCTAAACAGATTACACTACTAATTTCTGTGATTATCCAAGTAAACGTAAAAAAAAAAAGACAAAGTACCATCCCCAACGCTTTCTTTGGCCTCGCCGACTGTTGGCTTCTTTCCTTCATGTATTATAACGAGCACCCTCATTTCCCCTTAATTGATCTGCTTGTAGCTTACGAGGGTCTCGGTTCTGGCAGTCTTGAAGCCATAGGTAGCGTAAGAGGGTTCTAGCACAGCTTTCGCCCTCGCTCTTGATCACGTTCTACGTGACGCTGGCGGTAACAAAGGACGTTCCACGTCCGCCGCTTTGGCTGAGGGTGGCGCTGGTGAACACTCTCAAGGTTCGTATACAGACAACATAAATACCCAAGCAAGTAGCAGGGGGGACAGCGGCCGATGTAGCTCAGTTGGTAGAGCACCGGACGCGGTATTCGGAGGTCGTGGGTTCGGCTCCCACCATCGGCACGTTGTTTTTTCTTCTACTTTGTGTTTAATTATCTTTCCCCTAAACAGATTACACTACTAATTTCTGTGATTATCCAAGTAAACAAAAAAAAAAGGCAAAGTACCATCCCCAACGCTTTCTTTGGCCTCGCCGACTGTTGGCTTCTTTCCTTCATGTATTATAACGAGCACCCTCATTTCCCCTTAATTGATCTGCTTGTAGCTTACGAGGGTCTCGGTTCTGGCAGTCTTGAAGCCATAGGTAGCGTAAGAGGGTTCTAGCACAGCTTTCGCCCTCGCTCTTGATGACGTTCTACGTGACGCTGGCGGTAACAAAGGACGTTCCACGTCCGCCGCTTTGGCTGAGGGTGGCGCTGGTGAACACTCTCAAGGTTCGTATACAGACAACATAAATACCCAAGCAAGTAGCAGGGGGGACAGCGGCCGATGTAGCTCAGTTGGTAGAGCACCGGACGCGGTATTCGGAGGTCGTGGGTTCGGCTCCCACCATCGGCACGTTGTTTTTTCTTCTACTTTGTGTTTAATTATCTTTCCCCTAAACAGATTACACTACTAATTTCTGTGATTATCCAAGTAAACAAAAAAAAAAGGCAAAGTACCATCCCCAACGCTTTCTTTGGCCTCGCCGACTGTTGGCTTCTTTCCTTCATGTATTATAACGAGCACCCTCATTTCCCCTTAATTGATCTGCTTGTAGCTTACGAGGGTCTCGGTTCTGGCAGTCTTGAAGCCATAGGTAGCGTAAGAGGGTTCTAGCACAGCTTTCGCCCTCGCTCTTGATCACGTTCTACGTGACGCTGGCGGTAACAAAGGACGTTCCACGTCCGCCGCTTTGGCTGAGGGTGGCGCTTGTGAACACTCTCAAGGTTCGTATACAGACAACATAAATACTCAAGCAAGTAGCAGGGGGGACAGCGGCCGATGTAGCTCAGTTGGTAGAGCACCGGACGCGGTATTCGGAGGTCGTGGGTTCGGCTCCCACCATCGGCACGTTGTTTTTTCTTCTACTTTGTGTTTAATTATCTTTCCCCTAAACAGATTACACTACTAATTTCTGTGATTATCCAAGTAAACATAAAAAAATAAAAAAGACAAAGTACCATCCCCAACGCTTTCTTTGGCCTCGGCGACTGTTGGATTCTTTCCTTCATGTATTATAACGAGCACCCTCATTTCCCCTTAATTGATCTGCTTGTAGCTTACGAGGGTCTCGGTTCTGGCAGTCTTGAAGCCATAGGTAGCGTAAGAGGGTTCTAGCACAGCTTTCGCCCTCGCTCTTGATCACGTTCTACGTGACGCTGGCGGTAACAAAGGACGTTCCACGTCCGCCGCTTTGGCTGAGGGTGGCGCTGGTGAACACTCTCAAGGTTCGTATACAGACAACATAAATACCCAAGCAAGTAGCAGGGGGGACAGCGGCCGATGTAGCTCAGTTGGTAGAGCACCGGACGCGGTATTCGGAGGTCGTGGGTTCGGCTCCCACCATCGGCACGTTGTTTTTTCTTCTACTTTGTGTTTAATTATCTTTCCCCTAAACAGATTACACTACTAATTTCTGTGATTATCCAAGTAAACATAAAAAAAAAGACAAAGTACCATCCCCAACGCTTTCTTTGGCCTCGCCGACTGTTGGCTTCTTTCCTTCATGTATTATAACGAGCACCCTCATTTCCCCTTAATTGATCTGCTTGTAGCTTACGAGGGTCTCGGTTCTGGCAGTCTTGAAGCCATAGGTAGCGTAAGAGGGTTCTAGCACAGCTTTCGCCCTCGCTCTTGATCACGTTCTACGTGACGCTGGCGGTAACAAAGGACGTTCCACGTCCGCCGCTTTGGCTGAGGGTGGCGCTGGTGAACACTCTCAAGGTTCGTATACAGACAACATAAATACCCAAGCAAGTAGCTGGGGGGACAGCGGCCGATGTAGCTCAGTTGGTAGAGCACCGGACGCGGTATTCGGAGGTCGTGGGTTCGGCTCCCACCATCGGCACGTTGTTTTTTCTTCTACTTTGTGTTTAATTATCTTTCCCCTAAACAGATTACACTACTAATTTCTGTGATTATCCAAGTAAACATAAAAAAAAAGACAAAGTACCATCCCCAACGCTTTCTTTGGCCTCGCCGACTGTTGGCTTCTTTCCTTCATGTATTATAACGAGCACCCTCATTTCCCCTTAATTGATCTGCTTGTAGCTTACGAGGGTCTCGGTTCTGGCAGTCTTGAAGCCATAGGTAGCGTAATAGGGTTCTAGCACAGCTTTCGCCCTCGCTCTTGATCACGTTCTACGTGACGCTGGCGGTAACAAAGGACGTTCCACGTCCGCTGCTTTGGCTGAGGGTGGCGCTGGTGAACACTCTCAAGGTTCGTATACAGACAACATAAATACCCAAGCAAGTAGCAGGGGGGACAGCGGCCGATGTAGCTCAGTTGGTAGAGCACCGGACGCGGTATTCGGAGGTCGTGGGTTCGGCTCCCACCATCGGCACGTTGTTTTTTCTTCTACTTTGTGTTTAATTATCTTTCCCCTAAACAGATTACACTACTAATTTCTGTGATTATCCAAGTAAACATAAAAAAAAAGACAAAGTACCATCCCCAACGCTTTCTTTGGCCTCGCCGACTGTTGGCTTCTTTCCTTCATGTATTATAACGAGCACCCTCATTTCCCCTTAATTGATCTGCTTGTAGCTTACGAGGGTCTCGGTTCTGGCAGTCTTGAAGCCATAGGTAGCGTAAGAGGGTTCTAGCACAGCTTTCGCCCTCGCTCTTGATCACGTTCTACGTGACGCTGGCGGTAACAAAGGACGTTCCACGTCCGCCGCTTTGGCTGAGGGTGGCGCTGGTGAACACTCTCAAGGTTCGTATACAGACAACATAAATACCCAAGCAAGTAGCAGGGGGGACAGCGGCCGATGAAGCTCAGTTGGTAGAGCACCGGACGCGGTATTCGGAGGTCGTGGGTTCGGCTCCCACCATCGGCACGTTGTTTTTTCTTCTACTTTGTGTTTTAATTATCTTTCCCCTAAACAGATTACACTACTAATTTCTGTGATTATCCAAGTAAACATAAAAAAAAAGACAAAGTACCATCCCCAACGCTTTCTTTGGCCTCGCCGACTGTTGGCTTCTTTCCTTCATATATATATATATATATATATATATATGTGTGTGTGTGTGTGTGTGTGTGTGTGTGTGTGTGTGTGTGTGTGTGTGTGTGTGTGTGTGTGTGTGTGTGTGTGTGTGTGTGTGTGTGTGTGTGTGTGTGTGTGTGTGTGTGTGTGTGTGTGTGTGTGTGTGTGTGTGTGTGTGTGTGTGTGTGTGTGTGTGTGTGTGAGATGATCGAAGTAAAACAGAAAGTGCAATCAGTGGCCAAGGAAAGCATTGGGGATTGTACTTTATGCCTTTTTTTTATTTTACTTCGATAATCTCACAAATCAGTGTAATAGCTGTTTAGGGGAAGATAAATAAACACGCCTGCTTCTGGGAAAGAGAGCAATGGTTAGCTTTGACCGCCTAGTAAAGAGCAGAGACATTAGTCTGCCAACCAAGATCCGTATAACTCGTGCTATGGTGTTTCCAGTTGTGATGTATGGATGCGAGAGTTAGACTGTGAAAAAGGCTGACCGCCGAAGAATTGACGCGTTTGAATTGTGGTGCTGGCGAAGACTCTTGAGAGTTCCTTGGACTGCCAGAAGATCAAATCAGTCAATATTGTCGACCATAAACCCTGACTGCTCATTGGAGGGTCAAATCTTAAAGTTAAAGCTCAGCTACTTTGGTCATCTGATGAGAAGAGAGGAGTCGCTGGAGAAAGATTTGATGTTGGGAAAGGTTGAGGGTCGCCGGAGAAGGGGTAGGCAGCGAACGCGATGGTTAGATGGCATCCTGCAAATGAAGTTATGTGATGTTAGGAAGATAGTGAGAGACCGGAAAGCGTGGCGTGACATGGTCAATAGGGTCACGAAGAGTCGGACACGACTGAACGACTGAACTGAACTGAACTGAAATAAACACAAAGTCTACTTTGTGTTTACAACGTGCCGCTGGTGGGAACCGAACCCACGATCTCCGAATATCGCATCCGGTGCTCTTCCAACTATATATATATATATATATATTCTCCAAAACTGCACAAATCCTGCAGTTGGAAGTGAAAAAGTCAGATTGATTCATGAAGTTTTGTGTGAAAAGGAGTGCTTTCTTCTTGGTGCAGAGAGGTATATATCTCTTCAACAAGCATTGAATCACTTTGGTATACTTATGTATAATAGCCCAGTTGAAAAAAACTACAGAACTGTGTCAAAAATACGACAAAATATCCTGTAGTTCTGTCGTAACAATCAAAATTTTCTGTAGTTCTGTAGTTTTTCTGTAGTATATTGCTGTTGTCGGTAGTTCTGTAGCACTTTTCTGTTGTAACTATAGAATTTTCTGATGTTACTAGAGAATGTTCTTTTGTCACAACAGGTTTCCCGTCAAAAACCGCACAGAAATTCTGTCGAAACATCAGAAAATTTTCTGTAGTTTTTTCCGACTGGGAGTGGAGCTCCTTCCAACAAATATATGTATATGTAGCCCTCAAAAGCTTTATTAGAGACGCTTTAAAGATGTAATCCATTTCTTTATGCATTCTTGGTGTGTGTGCAAATATAGTTGTTCATTTGCTGATGTGTTGCATCGCTGAAACTCAGCTATATATATAGACAATTGAAAGGGAAATGAGGGGCTCATTAATAAAGCATTTTAAAGGAGCGAACAGTCTATGAGTGAAAGCAAACAATGCTTTTTTATATATAAATACTGTTGACATTTACAAACATTTGTCTTGTAGTGATTATTAGAATAAAGAGCATTAAATGCAAAGCGGAAAGAAATAAGGCGCGTTGTTTTTCCTTCCGCTTTGCATGTAATGCTCTTTATTCCAATAATCACTATAAGACAAATTCCTGTGAATGTGAACAGTATAAAAAAACATCGTTTGCTTTGCACTCATAGACTGTTCGCTGCTTTAAAATGCTATATATATATATATATATATATATATATATATATATATATATATATATATATATATAATGCAGAGGTATACTGTTTTGTTGGAATATAAAACTGGAACTGGGATTTAAATTTATTGCAAAAGTGACTCTTGTATTCAACGCAGAACAGGTATTGGATAATTTTTTTATTTCAAGATATATTTTTTGCATTGCAGGTTCATATCATTACCGTAAATAAATTCACACATTTTCACTGCTTTCACACATCTATTCTGGCAATGAATTATTAGGCCTGTGTACATGCATATTCCATAATTTGATATATGGACCATTTACACATATATACTCTACAAGAGGTAAAGATAATAAAGCAGACACATTGGAATCGACATATACATGTGGTCTGTAAGTTTGCCTTGTGGGCAGAGCTTTCATTTACCAGCAACTTATGATATCTGGAGGCGAGACTATACGCCCATTATATGCATGAGACAGACATGCGCGAACAGGCACTAATTACAGGCACTTGCAAATTCAGGGCCCATGCTTTGAATACATTGATTGTTCACATACATATCTGATACCGAGGCATGCACCATCTGCTAAATCGTTCAATTATCGACATGCCTTACATGCATCATATACTAGACCAATTCATATGAGCTAGGGTTGGTGGGGTCACATATGCCTTACTAGTACAGACAAAATTGTAAAACAAAGCAAAGATAAGATAAGATATATACTATTTATTTCATGTTTTTCCAAAACATGGGGAGATGAAAGAAAAAGCTACTGAACAGCAACTTAACAAGCTTTCACCCCCCGTATTCACACAGACTGCAGCAGAGCGCACAAAAGACGTGTCCATACAGATCATCCATACAGAAATCATACAGTGGTGAATCTATACATTACTAACGCAATGGGAATTAACCATAACCTCCATGAAACCCACATGCAGACAGCATACATTCACGCTCAGCATGACCCTGTCATTTGAAAGCATAATACAACAATAAAAAGACAAACGATATCGCAGTAGAATAAATTCCCTTTTTCTCAGTAAAAAATCACGAAAAGGAAAAAAAATAAAAAAGAAAGAAACAAAAAGAAAATTATGAAGTATAGTGCAATGAACAAAACAGAATTAAATGTTTACTGAAAGAATAAATCTCTGAACACTGATTTTGGAACATTCATCAAGTCAACATCATTTTGGTATAAACAGTTTAATATACTTGGTACTGTCTGTCGTAGCATCTGGTCGCCATAGTTAGTTCGGCTGCACTGCACTATCCAGGGCTCAGGAAGCAATTCAGTTCAGTTTTCAGTTCAGTTTTATTCCTTAAAGGCCCCCATTTCAGGGGGTGTTACATAAGGTGTGGGATTACATTTGTAGTGAGGAAAACAAACAGCGATGGTAATTTAACATTGAAGGTGATCTGTTACGCGTTCTTGAAAAGCAGATGTTGAAGCGATGGCGACGATGTCATGGGGTAGGCCGTTCCAGTCCGTGGCTGCTCGAAGAAACAACGAAGCTGAAAACGTAGCAGTGCGTGATAGTGGGCGGGCAACTTGAAGGGGATGACTGGTGCGGTGAGATATGCGTGATGCGGCGGTGATATACGGTGCTTGATTGAGAGGAGAATAAAAGCATTTGTGATAAAGGGTGAGGTTAGCAATGCGACGACGTAAAGAGAGGGGTGGCAGTCCGGATGTAGCTTTCAAGGATGAAACACTGTCGTCATATGAGTATGAGGAATGAATGAATCGGGCAGCACGATTCTGCACAGCTTCCAATGCGGTGATTAGATATGCTTGATGTGGGCTCCAGATGGGGGATGCATATTCGAATTTGGGTCTTATAAGTGATTTATACGCGAGCAATTTAACATGTGGTGGGGCAAGACGAAGGTGGTGTTTTAGAAAACCGAGTGTTTTGTTTGATGCTGAAATGATGTTACCGACATGAACCTGCCATGATAGATTAGAAGAGAGAGTGACTCCTAGATATTTATATGATTGTACTTGCTCAATCTGTGTGTTAGAAATTGAATAATGAAAGAGATATGGATTGTGACGACGAGTGAAGGACATGAGTTTACATTTACTAGGATTGAGGGACATTAGCCAGTTATTACACCAATTTAGTACGTTGTTAAGCTCTGTCTGAAGAGTGTATTGATCGTGACAGTTATTAATGGTGCGGTAAATAACACAATCATCTGCGAAAATTCGAATACTACAGGAAACATGCAGGGGCAAGTCGTTAATATATATTAAGAATAGGAGGGGACCGAGGACAGAACCTTGTGGGACGCCTGAAGTAACCGGGAGAGATGTAGACAGATGGCCGTTAAGATAGACTGACTGAGAACGGTTAGTTAGGAATTCTTCAATCCATTTGAGAATATTAGGGGGTAGGTTCAGCTTTGAGAGTTTTAGTAATAGCCGGCGGTGGGGAACCTTATCAAAAGCTTTGGCGAAATCAAGAAAGATGGTGTCGGTCTGCATATTACGGTCTAGATTAGTGTGCAAGTCGTGAAGGAAAAGCGCTAGTTGGGTTTCGCAAGAGAGGCCCTTACGAAACCCGTGTTGTGAAGGGTGAAAAAAATGGTTTCAGTTCAAGAAGTTTACGATTTGTGAGTAGATGACATGTTCCATGATTTTACAAGGCATACTAGTCAATGAAATGGGGCGGTAATTCAAGGGCGAGTCTCTGTTACCTGATTTGTAGACTGGAACGACCTTCTCCGTTTTCCAATCAAGAGGCAAAATTCCTGAGGAGAGTGACTGTGAGAAAATGAGACATAAATATGATGCACAAATTGATTCCACACTTTTCAATAGTTTTGAATTAATCAGGTCCATACCAGCTGATGATGAAAGTTTCATTTTATGAATTATGGATGAAATGCCTTCTTTGACGAACGTGACTGCCGGCATGGGGGTTTCTAAGTTAAAGGGTGGTAATTGGGAAGGTGCGTCGAGTTCGGTAGTGAACACCGATGCGAATGCATGGTTAAATATTTCGGCGCAATCATGGTCAGTCACCGCTTCATGTGAATCATTCGTCAGTTTAATATCGGGAGGATGTATTGGGTTTAAAACTTGCCAGAATTGCTTGGGGTTTCTTATAAGTTTGGTAAGTCATTGTGATAAAATGAGTACTTGGCGTTACGAACAGAAAGTAGGTATGATTTTTCGGCCTAGAAGTATTTTTCCCATGCGGCAGGCGTGTCGTTTCGTTTGGCGGTTCTTTTTGTTTTCGAGTCGTTTTAAGTGCTGGGTAAACCATGGTTTATTGCGATTAGTATGAAAGGTAATCACGAACATATTAGTGAGATGATTTATTTGTTCTTGAATATCAGCCAGTTTTCATGAATTGAGCGAGTGTGAAATGCGGATACGTATTCAGGAAAAAAGGTGTTAAGTTCTTCAGTTATTGCATAATAATTACCCTTATCGTAGAGTTGTATCGTTTTATCGGATGTCTGTTTTTGAGTCGAGGTAAATGAGAATAAAGCATGCATGACTTTGTGATCGCTGATTTCTGAAGGTAACTGATGGATGATACATTCTCGGGGCTGCTTGTTAGTATCAGGTCGAGCGTGTTTGCTGATTCTCGTGAGACACGGGTTGGTTGGGAAATTTATTGAGTGAGGTTAAAATTTAAACAGACATCGATGAAGTTCTTCGCCTCTGCATGACACGTTATTGTGGAACTAGCTATGTTCTGCCAATCAATATCCGGGTAGTTAAAATCACCAAAAAGAAGAATACGGGCATTTGGATATGTGAAAACAAGTTTATGAAGGATGTTGTTCAGATGACGTGGGAAGCCTGGATTAGCCTGGGGGGGCCTGTAGCAAACGCCAAGCAGAACTGTTACGGGGGGAGCGCGACAGATGAGCCATATGGCTTCAATGTCAGATGCGACGTCAACAACAGAACATGATATGCCTCGATGAATGGCAACGAGAACACCCCCCCCCCCGTTTGCCTTTTCGATCGTTTCGATACACTTCGTAGTTGGGTAAATTGGCCAAAATTTCCGCATCCGTTACGTCACTAGTTAGCCAAGTTTCTGTTAGTATTAGTATGTTGCTCCCGGATGACGACATGATGTTTGATATGAGTTCGCGCTTTGGAAGAAGACTACGGATGTTAGTGAATATTGTCGAAAACGAGAGAACATTGTGCGGTGGAGCGGGTCGACGATTTGTTAAAGTTTTGTGACGGGGCAATTGCTATGCTATTTCCTTAACGGCTTGGGATGATGCGTCAAATACGTAGCGTTTTGAGCCGATGTGCAGGGTTTTGAAGCGCAAGGAGTACTTGTTAGAATTGGCTTTGGCAAACGCTAGCAACTGTTTACGCGCGTGTCGAATGGTGGGGGAGAAGTCCTCTCCGATACTGTAGTTTGTGTCTTTCAATTTACGGCCATTTGATAACAGTGCGTCTTTGGTTTTATGAGATAGGAATTTTACGATTACGGGACGAATTCGGTCGGCTGCATGATTTCCGAGGCGATGCGCTCTTTCAATGTCGTTAGGTTCCAAGGTTATATCAAGATTATTGCGGCAAACATCAATTACTAGTTTTTCTGACTCAGCCCACGTTTCAGCGCTAGCAGGATCAGGGATGCCATAGAAAATAAGGTTATTCCGACGTGATTGGTTTTCCGCGTCATCCAGGCGTGTTTCTAGTTCTTTAATCTTTTTAGCTTGGTCGATTGTGGTTGACTGCATTATTTCAATATCGTTTTCGAGGTGAACAAGTGTTTGGTAATGCGTTTCGAGATCGGCCATTCGTTTGTCTAGGCTTGCTATGGTTTGATCTGTTGTGTTCAGCTGTGTTTTGAGGCCCTGTATTTCCGTAATCAACAGGGTCTGTCCTGCGTTTAGCTTCTGTAGTTTAGCGAGTACAGCAGCGTTGCCCTCAGGACCAGGGTTAGTCTCAACGTCACCTGATAGCATGAGCAAGGAATGAATTACGTGAGCACACTCAACGGCAATGGCGACACAGCAGTGCGGGCTCGGAAACTGCACCAAGATATAATTACTGGATTTTTTAGCGAAGAGAGCATACGGTGTACTGACCTGCATCGCAAAGGTAAGCGGATTAGGTGGCTGCGCTGTGGTGCAGTCACCGAGCCCACGAAGCGGAGTCAGCGGGTGAAGCTCTTTTATACATGTTGGCATTGTTGCTGATGTCGATGTGGCCATCCATGGTATTGTGATTTCCGGTGTGTGCAGCTCCTCTGGCGGCATATCCAGTAGGGACGAGCACTCGCCGGGCGGTGGATGGCAGGAGCCAGGGTCATCTCCAGTGTACGGCAGTGCGCACACCGATGACGCCCCCGTAGACAGGCCTGCCAGGGACGGCAGCAGCAGGCTGGCAAATGCGAGGACGGTCGTCTGCATCGCAAAGGTAAGCGGATTAGCTGGCTGCGCTGTGGTGCAGTCACCGAGCCCACGAAGCGGAGTCAGCGGGTGAAGCTCTTTTATACATGTTGGCATTGTTGCTGATGTCGATGTGGCCATCCATGGTATTGTGATTTCCGGTGTGTGCAGCTCCTCTGGCGGCATATCCAGTAGGGACGAGCACTCGCCGGGCGGTGGATGGCAGGAGCCAGGGTCATCTCCAGTGTACGGCAGTGCACACACCGATGACGCCCCCGTAGACAGGCCTGCCAAGGACGGCAGCAGCAGGCTGGCAAATGCGAGGACGGTCGTCTGCATCGCAAAGGTAAGCGGATTAGGTGGCTGCGCTGTGGTGCAGTCACCGAGCCACCAGTTTTCACTTTGTTATAGCAGCTATTATGATTGGCTGGGTTACTCTTCGGTAACCGAACCATGCAACATTATACCAAACCAACCAGCCACCTTCATACGACTTTGTTTGTTTAGCTATGATGCAATTTACAGATGAAAAGCATACATTTTTTTTATAAGTCCCTCCCCCCTTATGTGGGTTGAGCAAGTGGATCGTACTGCGTAGACAATTTGGACAGCTAGCTATGCATTGCTGTCATGATATGCTTGTGCATGTTAGAGATTGAGACAGGAATGCATATATCTAACCTCATTGAACAGCTGTCGATAAACATTTCTATTTATCACTGTTCTCTCGAGTTTCAGGTGGATATAACCTGTCAATGTGACCAAATGTGTCACGCATAACAGTGCTGCTGTATACACGGATGTGTATACAGCAGTGCGAATGTGTATACAGTAGGATACACTGTAGTGCGAATGAGTGAAGTGAATGAAGTGAGAGGCAGTGACTGTGTTTGATGTATTTATTTAATTTGTTTACATAGTGTTAGCCTCACTGTAGAGGCTTTTGGAAGCTGCAGCATAAAGTTAAAAAAAAAAGGGAAAACAAGGACAAATCATAAACTTCTAAGTGAAAAAAAATGGAGAAAAATATATGAAGCATGTAGCTACCCAATGCACAAATGCATGAATATTTGCAGAGGGGCCTGTAAAGATATAGTCAGGGCACAGCTGGCAACTATGGAAAGTAATTATCCTGGAATGAGCATCATCTTCATGTAAAGCATTCCATTCATATGAGGAAAGGAGAGCCTAAATGTATCACTGTGCCCTCTGTAGAATGCTGCGTTCTACTATTTCGATGTGTTAGGAGTAAAATGTAACTGCCAGGGTGAATTTTAAAAGCTCCAGTGAAATCAACATCAATAAACTTCAGGCACGTATGCTTTGCTTGGATACTAACAGTGCTAAGACCAGGGGCCAGATCCCGCGACGGTTCCGTTCGTGAACTGGTTCCTTTCGCCGCTCCTAATTGGTTGCTGGGTCAAGTCCGTCGTGACCCCCAAAACTTCCGGAGACAGCTCCGCGTTTTTCGCCTACGTCCCGGGGCGGGGCTACCGCTCCGAAAGGAACCTTTTTGCCGGCTGGCGCAGGAACCGCGACGATTTGGTCTGCTTCGAGAGGAAACCGCTCTGCGCTCGCTGTGGCGCCTCATGGCCGTAGTCGAGCGACGGCGCGCGCCGCGCAGCTGCTTGAGTACGGCCGTGGTATCTTTTTTTCTGTGTGTGCTTTTTTTGGGGCAGCGCTTTGCGGGTTTAGTAAACTGACGCAGTAAAAAAAATAAAAACGAGACGACGCCTTCTACATGTCCCAGCAGGTTTTGCGGCAACACTGGCTAAGGCTGCGTGCCGATCGCGAATCGAAGTGGGGACGAAGGGGTAGGCCGGGCTGCCGTCAGAAGCAAAGGTGCTCTACGCGCTTCGATCGCTACTTTGTGATCAGGAGCTCTCGGTCAACAGCAGTGCGACCATTTGAATCCGGCAGTCGTAGAGACAAATAACTAGCGTCCGTAAGTGCGGGCTGAGTTTAGCCTTCTGCTACATCAGCGGAAGGGGAGCAGACGGTGGCTGACTGGATCGAGTGCGGCCGGATTCCATGTGTCATCGGCTGCATCCTACATTGAGAGCTACCCACGGAAAGGTCGCCCGTACTCACGACGCTTGAGCGGCCGATATGACTACGGACGCTGCCCCGCTACATAGGCAGGCGCGGACGCGCCGGCGCGGTGCCGGTATCAAGCAGCTCGTTCGTACTCGCAACGGCGGCAGCAATTCCTCCGCCATAGAGCTAGCGTGATTCGGACTGCATACTACGGGCGTTGTAGACCTCGTTCTTAGGATATTTGCCACTCTGTGCGAAACACAGAACTTAAAAAAACTTCACAGCGAGCGAGGAAGCAGACGACGGATGGATGGATGGATGGATGGATGGATGGATGGATGGATGGATGGATGGATGGATGGATGGATGGATGGATGGATGGATGGATGGATGGATGGATGGATGGATGGATGGAATATAGGAGCGTCCGCTTTGAAACGTTGTGGTAGCAGTAGCTATCATGCTCATTTTTCTCCCTATATCTTAATTATTTATTTAGATTGGTTAACTAAACTATCATTCTATTTATTACATTTTTGTTTCTACATTACTAACATTATGTCACTTCTCTGCTTTTAAGCCATCAATCTTCCAGTCGTTTTTTGCTAGTTTCCATCGCCGGTTTATTCACCCAGCCACTGGTATCTCTAAACCCTGCAGAGCTTCAGGAACAGTGACTGCGCCTGCATCAACTTCCGGACGGATACCTTTACATTCGAGTATAATATGGTCAATTGTTTCACTGCAGTTACCACATACAGCACATGCATCATCTCCATTGTTTTGTAGCTGCGTGTTCTAAGGCACCCTGATCTATAGTTTTAGCAGCGCGTAGCCAGACAAGGACGAAGACGGAGGAACAGGTAAGAGGCGCTGAACTGAAACTTTACGTTTGGTAATCAGCCAACCATGTTATATAAACCAGAGAGAAACGCCCACAAGAGGAACAAAATCTAGACACGTCGCGAAACCCGGTGCAACAAAATCAAACACGAGTGTAATAATTCGATAAATCTAAATGCCTAACACACGATTGATATGATACAGCGCCATAACATGATAATAGTGGACGTGGTGAAAGTGCGTGAAAAATCAACAAAAAATTCCCAGTCCTTAACAAGCAACAATGGTTAAAAAGAGGTGGATGCGCAGAAAACATCTCTTATATAAGAACTTGTTTAAAAACCGCAGAGAAACGTCTGAGATGGAGAAAAATAAGTAAAACATTAAAAAAAGAGAGAGAGATTCAAATGTTGAAACAAAATTGAAAGCCAACAATTACAACGTGAAACAAAAACCAACAATGAATTAAACAATGTGACTGACTGCAATTCAAAATGTTTAAAACGAAGGCATGTAAAGAGTGCAAATAAAATCAAAGATAAAATCAAGCACAATCAGAGAGAAAGGCAATTTCTTTGTTCGAAAGGAAAACTGAGGATGTGCTCACGCAGTCATCCTTGTGCTTAGCAATCAAAGCGGCTTCCACTATTTCGCGTGTAAGCTTGTTATGGGATCTCTTTAGAATGGTCGTTTTCTAGAAGACAGGGGAGCATTTTCTATTGCGGTCGCATGTGCGACAATGCACTGGCAGGTTTTTGGACGATGACCCTGAAACATCATTGCTATGCTTCATTAAAAGTTTATAAACCGGCCGATGTATGCCTTGCCACAAGATAGGGGGATGGAGTATACAACCCCTTCTGCGCATGTTACGGCGGGATTCTTGTGCCTTGTGGTGCAGCCATTATCTCTCTTTGTCGTTTTGTTTACCATGCGACAAAGTCTTGATAGGCGGTGCGGGGCTGAAAAGACCACGTGAACACCTGCCTTCTTACCAGTCTTCTTGAAATTATGAGAAATCTTGTGAATATAAGGTGTTCATCATCATCATCATCAGCCTTAATATACCCACTACAGGGCGAAGGCCTCTCCCATATATCTCCACTTAACCCGGTTCTGTGCAAGCTGCACGCACTTGACCCCTGCGAACGTCTTAATCTCATCCGCCCACCTAACTTTCTGCCGCCCCCTGCTACGCTTTCCTTCCCTTGGAATCCAGTTTGTTACCCTCTGCGACCATCGGTTATCCTCTCTTCGCACTACATGTCCAGCCAATGTCCACTTCTTCTTAATTTCTACTAGAATGTCGGTAACTTGAGTTATTTCTTTGACCCACTCTGCACGCTTTCTATCTCTTAATGTTACCACTACCACTTTTCGTGCCATAGCCCTCTGGGTTGTCCTCAACTTAAGTAGAACTCTCTTGGTTAGCCTCCACGGTTCAGCCCCATAGGTGAGTACGGTAGCAATAAGGTATTATTGCTACCGTATTTCGCTGTTGGACTTCAGCTGAAGAACCGGTCATCTTTCCTTTTGAGTTCTTTAACATTTTTCTTGCGACAGAAGAAAGAAGTTCCTGCGGGTATCCCGACTGCGTCAGCCTGCACACTTGAGCTGAAAAGCTATCCTGAAATTTGTGCTTACATGACTTCGTCAAGGCGTTACTAAAACTAGATTGTACAATGTTCCTTTTAACCAACTTTGAATGAGCAGAACCATAAGCTAAAATGGGTTTCTTGCTCCTTGGTTCGAACGCCCAGCAAACATGATTAGGAGTGAAAAAAAAAAGTCTTAGCTCGAGAAAACGAATGGTATTCTTGTCTGGCGCTTCGTGGGTCAGCTCAAGTGGCGCCATTGTGTCCGCAAACACGGTCAGCACTTGAGGTACCCGACATAAAATGGCTTCGTTATTGCAATCTAAGATAACTAAGTAATCATCTACGAGCCGGAAGATCTTTAAAACGCATGACTTATCAAAGCTTTCATTAGGAGCTCTGTCATGCATGCCGAGGTCACTGAGAACTGGGGCAATGCATGATCCTATACAGATCCCCTGTCTTTGTATAAAACGAGACCCATTCCAATCTGCAAAGGTTGATTTGAGGTAAACCGACAACAATTCCAAAAAACCATCAACAGTAATGCCACACTTATTCTGAAAATGCTCCCCTGTCTTCCAGAAAACGACCATTCTAAACAGGTCCCATAACAAGCTTACACGCGAAATAGTGGAAGCCGCTTTGATTGCTAAGCACAAGGATGACTGCGTCAGCACATCCTCAGTTTTCCTTTCGAACAAAGAAATTGCTTTTCTCTCTGATTGTGCTTGATTTTATTTGAACTCTTTTCATGCCTTCGTTTTATACATTTTGAATTGCAGTCAGTCACATTGTTTAATTCATTCTTGGTTTTTGTTTTGCAGTGTTAATTGTTGGCTTTCAATTTTGTTTCAACATTTGCATCTCTCTCTCTCTTTTTTTTTCATGTTTCACTTATTTTTCTCCATCTCAGAAGTTTCTCTGCGGTTTTTAAACAAGTTCTTATATAAATGATGTTTTCTGCGCATCCATCTCTTTTTAGCCATTGTTGCTTGTTAAGGCCTTGTTGCACCTGTTTTCGCCCCGTGTCTAGATTTTGTTCCTCTTGTGGGCGTTTCTCTCTGGTATATATAACATGGTTGGCTGATTACCAAAATAAAATTGCAGGTCAGCGCCTCTGCGTCTTAAGGCCCAACTCCAACGACATTTCCTAGGCGTCGGTGCTCAGCGTCGGCGCTGTCAGCGCCGTGCCACATGGGCGTCACAAGTGGTGCGCATCTCCATGGGACTCGGCGCTGGCGCAGTTGGCGCTCACTGCTGACGCTTGTATTCGCTCTGGTGCGTTGTTGCAGTTTTAATATTCACCCAATAATTTCTGCTTTTTAAAGCGTTAAGAGATGTAATTTAGACATGGAACTTAATTACTGTTTACATTTTCTACTTCTGCACAAATAAACGTATACATCTTCCACATTTTTCCCGGCTTTTCAATACAGTCTGCAACGCCATCGACGCAACATCAATTTGTCCCGCTTTCCGCGACCGTAGCTGAGACGAGTATTTAGAGTTTTGTTCCTCCACGGCTGAGATCAACCGATGGGCGGCGAAGGGTTTTGCCATCACGACCACGTCCGACGATGCAAAGCGATGACAAAAAAAAAGTAAAAAGAAAAAGCACGCTAAGACTCAGCGCGAGCGAAAATTCAAAATTCAGAGGTCACGGCCACCCTGTCTTCTGATTGGTGTACGGCGCCTAGACGTGCGCCAATGAGAGACCTACGCGGTTGAGCAGCTCGGCGCCTGCGTGAACGCTGACGCCGAAATCTAGCACGGACAGATCACGTCGCTCCGCTCACGCTTGCTGGCGTCTCGTACCGTGCGCATGCTCAAACCGGTTTCTGCATACGCCAACAGCGCCGACGCTGAGCGCCGACGCCCAGGATATGTCGTTGGAGTTGGGCCTTTACGTGTTCCTCCGTCTTCGTCCTTGTCTGGCTACGCGCTGCTAAAACTATGGAAAACCAACTAGCCCAACAGCTTGTCCTTTCAGGGCAGTGCTGAAAGAGAGTAAAAATAGGCTGTTGAAGAATTTCGCAGAGCGCAGTATGGTATGGTTTCGCAGAGCGCAGAGCGCAGCGGGGCTAAACGATGTCCTAAATGGTGACGCTGCAGGAGTGGTGGAAAGTTTAGCTAAGGGAGTTGACGAGATCAGGGAGATAGCACAGCAGACGCAGATAGTTGTATGGACAGTACCAGAGGTGCTACGATTGAACGGAAAGATGGAAAAGGACGTAGTGAGAGTTAATCAGGACATAAGAAAGTTAAGCCTGGAGAAGCGGTTCGAAGTGGTTGAGGTAAACAGGGAGGTACATAAAGCAGGTTTTGGTGGGGCTTTTCAGAGAGATGGCATTCATTTTAACAGAAGGGTGAGACCAGAGATCGGCTCGCGTGTGCCAGGCAGGGCTGTAGCTTTTTTAGGGAGTCCGCGAGGACTCCGTGCACGGAGGTAGTCAGAAGTGAAGCAGAAGAAAGTGTAATAATAGAGGCTGAGCCCCCAAAAATGGCAAAGAGTAGGTCGAGAAAGAAAAGTACAAAAAAGAAATTTAACACTAGGATCAGCTACATAAACATGCAAGGAGGTAGAAAAAGAGCGAAATGGCTAGAGATAGAACAGCAGTTGAAGGATGACAAAATAGGTGTGTACGCTCTTTGTGAGGCTCATCTCAGGGATCTAGAACATCCGCCGTTTATAGAAGGCTACGACTGGGAAGGGTGCAACAGAACGAGAACGGAAAAAAAAAGGTTGAGTGGTAGGTTTGTTGATACACCAGGGAACAAACTGGCAAAGAATTAAATCATCTTGTAAAGAACATATCTGGGTTTCAGGAACAATTGCCGGCATAAGGACATGGCTAGGGTTAGTTTATTTAGGAACAGGACATCAATGCAGGCAAGAAAACAAGGATCTTGTTGAATGTCTCAGTGACGACATAAGCCAGGTTGGAAACGGGGCCATTATTATTCTACTGGGGGACATGAACGGCCACATCGACGATCTGGATGGATACACGGATTGTAACGGCAAGCTAATGCTAGATTTCTGTGAGCGACACGATCTAGTTATAGTAAATAGAGAAACAAAATGTGAAGAACAAATCACGTGGGAATTCCGCAACAGGCAGGCGACCATTGACTATTGTCTAATGTCGCAGGAAATTTATAGCAAGGTCACAGAAATGGCAATAGACGAAGAAGGGGAGTGTAGTCTGGGAAGTGATTATAAACGTATTAGTCTGGAGATGGGGCCATGATGAAAAGAGAAATGGAACTTAGACAAAACGTAAACGCAAAATTAAACGACGATCAAATAGCGCAGATAGCAGCAGACATAGAGGAAGCAATAGAGAAAAGCCCCATGGAAGACTGGAATTATGAACGGGTAGAACTACTCATAAGGAGGAACATTAAGGAGGTTAAAGTAGCAAACCGCTGGAATGAAAAGAGGAAGCCACCGAGCTGGTGGAATAAGGAAATCAGGGAAGCTATTGAACAACGACGGGCTGCTTCAAGGGAACACCGAATGGCAAAGAAAGCACAGGTATCTCAGGAGGAAATCGACCAAAAATGGGAATCATATCGACAAAAGAAACTTCAGGTGCAGGCCCTCGTCAAAAGTAAAATAAGACAGTCCACCGATCGCTGGATGGCTGACATACACAATGCCTCTAGAGGCGGAGCAAGAAAATTCTGGAACCATATAAGCTGGCTAGGGAAGAAGAATCAAATAAAGCAGGATCGGATTCAAGATAACGAGGGAAATTGTTTAAAGGGAGACAACGCAGTGAACTACATTTCATCAATTATAGCCGAGTCATTTAAGAGCGACGATAGAGTAATCTCCGCAAATCAGGAAGCAACACAAGGTAGCAGAATACAAAGCAGCTTAGAACTGACCAATCTAAACTAGAAAAAGGCAGAAAAAAATATTCCTAAAAACACATATAAAGGAATAGATGGAATTACGATCAAGCTGATTAGTGAACTCGGTCCAAAAAGTAAGGAAACGTTGTTAAAAGTCCTGGAAACAGTCATAAAGAATACACAAATTCCGGAAAGCTGGCGGCAGAGTAAACTGAATTTGATTTATAAAGGGAAAGGAGACAGGATGCACATAAAAACCTAAAAACCGATTACCATAACATCTGTTATGTACAGGCTAGCCATGCAGGCGGTGAAATTAAAGTTGCAAGCATGGGTAGAAAGTAACAAGATATTTGGAGAACTTTAGAACGGCTTTAGAAATTGTAGGCGCTTAGATGATAGCCTGTTCGTGCGTATCCAATGCATCGAAATATCTAGACCGGAAAATAGACCTTTGTATTTGGCCTTCCTGGACATAAACGGGGCGTACGACAACGTAAATAGGGAACTCCTCTGGAACATATTAAAAGAAGAAGGTATCGGTTATGAGATAATAGAGTTCCTGCAGGAAATATACCGGGATAACAAAGTAGAAATTACATGGGAAGGGATAAGAAGTACGGAAGATGTCAAAATATGCAAAGGATTAAGCCAAGGCTGTCCTATATCACCGGTGCTGTTCATGCTTTTTATGATAAACCTGGAATGGAGGATACAAGAGAGTAACCTATGTTTTAACCTGTCAAATAGATCAGGTGGAAAGGCGGTAGAGCAGCGCCTCCCCGGTTTGATGTATGCAGACGTTATTGTGCTTCCAGCTGAGAGTCTGAAAGAATGGCAAACTCTATTTAAGTATTGCGGAGACAAAGGGGACGCTCTAGGCTTCAGTTTCAGCGCAGTTAATTTGGGTCTGATGATTTTCAACGGCTCAACTGATCAGGGTCTTAAAATACAAGGCCATGAAATACCCAGAGTAGCAGAATATAAATATCTGGGGGTATGGGTAAACGAAGGATTGGCATACATTGGAAAGCATGAGCAATCACTTAAGGCCAAAGGGCGAAGGAATGCCGGGATAATTAAGCATAAGGCATTGTGGGGATACAATAGGTATGAGGTATTGAGGGGTATTTGGAGAGGAATTATGGTGCCCGGACGTACTTTCGGAGGTACAGTCGACATTAGAAATAAATCAGAGATCCGTTGGACGACTAGCACTAAGTGCCCACGGCAAAACTACAAATGAGGAGGTACAGGGAGATATGGGCTGGGCATCTTTCGAAGTACGGGAAGCTCAGAGTAAAATATTATATGAGGAACGCCTGAGGAAATTGGGCAGTAAGAGATGGGCAGCTGAAGTATTTAAATACCTGTACTTAGAAAGCGTTGACTCACAATGGAGGAAAAGAACTAGGAAACTAACTAGTAAGTATGCTAGTCACAAGAACAGAGAAATAATGAGCATTAACCAACATGTGAAAAACACAGAAGGTAAAAATTGAATAAATTCGATGGAAAAGAAACAGAGTGTGGAATTATACCGAAAGTGGAAAATACAGATCAGGAAGGAAGATTTCTTTCATAACTCAAGAGGCAGTGCCCTACTTTTTGAAGCTAGATCAGGGTGCCTTAGAACACGCAGCTACAAAAAGAAATTTAACAATGGAGATGACGCATGTGCTGCATGTGGTAACTCCAGTGAAACAATTGACCGTATTATACTCGAATGTAATGGCATCCATCCGGAAGTTGATGCAGGCGCAATCACTGTTCCTGAAGCTCTGGGGTTTAGAGATAACAGTGGCCGGGTGAATAAACTGGCGGTGGAAACTAGCACAAAACGACTGAAAGTTTGATGGCTTAAAAGCAGAGAAGTGACATACGTAATGTTAGTAATGTAGGAACAGAGAGAGAGCGAGAAATAACATTTATTGCACCCGTCAAAAGGTTGGTGAGGATCCGACGCGAAGCTCTGTCCCAACCATGTCCTCCCCCTCAGCCGTCGACCTGAATCCCTTGGATCTGAGCAGCGGCCAGAGCAAGACGGATGACTTCTCGTGGCCCTTTTTCGTCCTGCTTGAGAAGTAGTGCCTCTCAGGACTCATCTGTTCTGTCAGGTTCTCCAAATCTAGGACACGTCCATATCATATGGATAATGTCCGCCATGCCATCGCAACGTTTGCACCTGGGGCTAAAAATTTCCGGGTGCCACTTGCTGTAAAGCTGGGGGTTCGGGATTACTCCAGTCTGTAGCTTAAGCCACATAACCTCGTCAGTTTTGGTGAGTTGCTTACAAGCTTTTGGTAGTACTGATCTGCCTGATTTGTAATGATTTAGGATATCTTGGTAGGTGTTAAGGTCATCGTCGAACTGCAGGGGCTCCTCATCGCGCAAGGGTTACGGGGTTGCGCATAAGTCATCACTGGGATCCCGGAATGTAGCTAATCCTCGGGCCAGTACGTGCGCTTTCTCGTTCCCCCTCAACCCCTGGTGCGCCGGTGTCCAAATGAGATATAGGGAGAAAAATGAGCATGACAGCTACTGCTACCACCCCGTTTCAAAGGGGACGCTCCTATATTCCATCCATTCCATCCATCCGCGTCAAATTGACGTCATCTTGAAATAGAACGGTTCCTGAAAGGAACCTCTGCTGGATACGGCCCCAGCACTTCCTGATTTTAGTGAACAAGTGAAAGCTCTGCAGCAGGGAGAATTTTATGTTCACCTTACTTTAAAAGCCACTACAAATTACCCCTATAGTTTTTACAAGACAAATTTAGCCTCTTGTGGCCCACTTCCTGCTGCAGACCATGAACTAAAAGCTCATTTTGCACCGGATAAGGTCTCCATAATATTTATATCTCCAAAACCATGAAGAACTGACACTGCATTTCACACATGCATTCCTAGTCAATACTCCATTGATGCAACACCACTGACGCAAAAATAAAATGCAGGCTTGGATTGACTGTCTGTACTGTAGGTTCCATTATAGACACAAGGACATGCTGTCTTAAACATTACGTGGTATGCACTCTTGAATCACCATCCTGCCCGTTTATTTCATAGCAGCTAATCAGGAAAGATGCCTCGCCTGTGTCCATAAAAGGCCAATTTTGCAAATTCCAATACAGTAAAAGTAATTAGATGATAATGGCCAGTACAGTAACATTAACAGACACATCACAGATTCATGTTATGAACCACAGTTAGCTAGCTCCTCATCTTAGAAATGATACTATAAAAGTTATATAAATAACTTAGCAAAGAGCCAGCTGGCTAACAATTATATTAGTATGTCTCAGAAAAAATATTGTCCCTGCAATGCAGGTGTGTTGCTGATTCTATGCAATTCAAATACCTCAACTACAAGTATTAATTAAAGCAACATCAAAGTTTTGAGCTAAATGGCATTGCATGATCATAAAGAAGCACAAAAAATCCACGGAGGAGCACCCATCCTGTCTTCTTGCGCATCCATCGTCTTTTTTGCACCACTTTATGATCGCTTAAAGTCAAAGAAATGCAGTACATGATCACTCAAATCAACACACTGTTTCTAATGAAATGCACTAGTGTACTGGATATTTGCGATAGTATAGCTCAGCAAATTTGTATTTTTGAGCTTCTTTATAAGCCTCTGCATGACACTGGTCACTTAATGCATCACTATTACTCAATGGCATAAATGGCATAAATGGCAATGTTATACAGTAATACTAGCCAACACATTGTTTATCATTGCTGAGAACCACAGTTCTTATCACCTAGGACGAGAGAGGTGAAACATCAAAATGCAATGTGACCATATTGTTTGAACCTAAAAGTGCGACCTGGACAGGGAGGGGGGGGGGGGGGGGGGTGAGTCCCACATTTAGTACTTCAAATGCAAAGATGCAAGGAAATCATTTTCTTGTTTCAACCCCAACCCAAGCAATCCTTTCTCAATCTTTGATAAGCACATTTGGCAAGAATTTATTTTTTCAGCATTCAAGAGGGACTGATTATGAGACAATTTTTTTTTTACTTTTCGAACAATTGTGATTTGTGTATGTGAAATGTGATTTGTGTATCAAAGCTTCGTTTACGAAAGCCAAAGATTATAGAACACTGCCCACAAGGCAAAATGTTGGGATGCAGGAACCGTGATTGTAAAAGCAGGAGTGTCCCGCAAAAATCAGGACGTCTACTCACTATATGGAACATGCTAAACGATTTGTTCATTTGTTTGGTACTTTTCAGCCCTAATAAACTTTTTAATTTTCTGGGCACTCTGGACACATGTCCACAAACTCTGGACACTCTCTGGACACACAAAAAGTGGGACACATGTCTAACTGCTTTTAAAGGGTTATTTAGCACGAATTTTTGTTAATGCAGAAAAGTGCACGCCCAATATTTTTCACAGTACAATAAATATTTTGTTGCATGCCATAAACCTAAGAGTATGTCTGAGGGAAACAAATGGTTTCGGAAGCAGAGCTAGCTGCGCTCCTGCCAACTTATTTGGGTGGCCCTGAAAAGGCCCTTTATCTTCCAAGGCTGCAGCTGTATCCAGGTGAGATTCTAAATGCTTCAATGCAGAAGATGTATATCAGTGCACAAGCAGCCACCACCCACACACACAGACAAACAAGCGCACAGACAAAGGCTGATTCTGAAGGAGGTGAAATGCAAAATATTTCATTTGAATGTCCACTGTGGTAGCTCAGTGGTTAGGGCGCTCGACTGCTGAACTCCAGGACGCAGGATCCCGGTTTGTAGTAGCCGCCTTTTTTGATGAAGGCAAAAAGCAAGATGCCTTTATGTTATGCAATGTCGTTGCATGTTAAACAGCCCCAGGTGGCTGCAATCTCCAGAGTCCTCCACTATGGCATTCCTTATTGCCTGAGCTGTTTTCAGATGTTAAACTCTAGATTAAACTTCAAGTTCAAGTTCAAGTTTATTTCCTTTCAGCAAGAAAAGGAGGGGCCAGAACTAAAAGCTGTAAAAACAGCTTGACGGGTCCTGGCCCCCTTGCAAGGTTGACAGAGCAGCAGACAGGAGAAAAAATCAATTCACATGTTTATAGCTTAACACGTGTATACAAACACGTTTATACAAATAAAATAGCTAAACACGTTTATACAACTTGCCATCTGAAGTTGAATTTCTATCCCGGAGAGCTCTGTTCATTCACTGAAGGTGCAGTAATGGAAAAATTACATGCTCTTGCTTATGCTTAAGCTTTAAGCATTGCAATTTGCCGTCGAAGTGAGACAGGAGGCCAGCTCTTGGTCTCTTGATTCCGAGTATTGAAACGCCAGATGTTAAGCCTTGAAGTGGGAATCGTCCTTGTAAAAGTCCTTTCCATTTGTGAACATATCAATTGTCGCACTGTCTTCCATGATCTCTGCGACGACAACAGCACACCTGTCAATCCGAAAGTAGTCTCCAACTTTAAGGCGGTGCTCCACCACCTATTCTCTACAGACTTGTCCGCAGTGCCTTGCTTCAGACATTCTCCTGCTCGGCTGACCCAGAAGTTTGCTTGTTGTCCGCAGCGCATTTTCTTTACGACCATGTCCTAGCCGCGAGCGGGTACAATAATTTGCCCAGAAAACACGACACACGCACGTACATACGCACACCTACATACGCACGTGCGCACGCACACGCACACACACACACACATGTTCAAATTTTAGAGGAGATTAAACGTGCACTGGGTGGAGCTGGCAATAACGTTATTCTTTAGGGAAGTTTTGTGCTTCTGTTATGGAAATATTTTATAACATATAGTGGGACAGCACTTGCACAAAACGTCTGTTCTATTCCAGAACCAGCTGGCACACAGCGCGCGACGCTCCGAGCAGCAGTCATCGATGATGATGATGATGGATCTATACAGATGAAAGAGGTGAAAGTTCACGCGTTGCGCTCACACAAATCCCCCCCCCCCCCCGACAAAAGAGCGGCCACCCTGGTCGCTGATTACAGGGATGATGGACGACGGGCATAAGGCTTCATGCGCGAGACGTGGACGATCTCTTCGGATCGACGACGTCGATCTGCGACGGTGTGCGAGGGAATAACGCGATAGTTTACCGGAGACGTTTGTTGGAGTACTGTATAAGGGCCAATGTAACGACGGACTTCATCACCGGAGTAAAAGGAGGGAGTTCGATGGCGTTGATCATACAGGGCTTTGCGTTCTTGTTGAGCATCTTCAGTGTTCAAACGGGCAAATTGGCGACACTGGACCATACGAGTGGCAAACTCTTCGCCTAGAGATTCAGACGTAGAGGGAGCATAGAAGTAAGTAGTGTCGAATACTATCGATGGTTGACGGCCGTAAACTAAAAAGAGAGGGCTATAACCAGTAGTGCGCTGAACAGCGGAATTTTAGGCGTAGGTGACGAAAGGTAAAACGTTGTCCCAGTTCCGGTGATCAGGAGCGATATACATGGATATCATGTCGGACAAAGTTCGATGAAACCGCTCGATGAGTCCGTTGGTCTGAGGGTGGTAGCTAGAAGTCTTATGGACGGTGTTGGCTGCGCGCAGTACCCCCTCAAGGACTTGAGAAAGAAATGTCTTTCCACGGTCGCTAATGAGAATACGAGGAGCACCATGACGCAAAACTATCGCACGCAGGAAAAAATCGGCGACTTCAGAGGCGGCACCGGAGCGAAGAGGTGCGGTTTCAGCGTACCGCGTTAGATGGTCGATTGCAGTGACAACAAAACGGTTGTCATCTGACGTCAAAGGGCGAGGACCAACCAAGTCAATGGCGACCGTGTCAAAAGGCACAGATGGGCGAGGTAGATGTTGAAGTAGGCCAGCAGGAGGGGATGTTGAACGCTTGCGATGCTGGCAAGACGGACATGATGAATTGTATTTGGCGACGCTGGCAGAAAGCCCAGGCCAGAAGTAGCGGCTCGTGATACGGTCGCAAGTTTTAAAGTGACCTAAATGTCCAGCAGTGGGGTCGTCGTGTCAAGCCTCCATAATTTTAAAACGAAGGGAGCGAGGGGCAACGGGTACCCAGCGTTGACCCGTAGGGTGATACAGGCCGCGGTAAAGTGTTCCATGGTGAAATCGGAACCGACGAAGCTGAGGGCGCAAGCGACAGTTTGGGACAACTGATTCTCCACGGAGGCGAGCGATGATTGTGCGGCAGTAAGGGTCAGTCAGCTGCAGGGACGGGAAATCAGCATTGTTCTCGAGTGGAGCTATAGCGATGGGTGCAACATTCAGGTGGCAAGCAGAAGGCTGACTCGGATGGCAGGAGGGGGAGGAGACCGTATGTGGGGCCGCGTCAGTAGGTAGCAATGGGCAGCGAGAGAGGGCGTTAGCGTCGAGGTGTTTTCGCCCAGATTTATAAGTGATGGTGAAGGTGTATTCTTGAGGACGCAGTACCCAGCGACCCAGTCGACCCGGTAAGTTCTTCAGCGATGACAGCCAACAGAGTGCGTGATGTTCTGTGACAACGGTGAAGTGGCGGCCATACAAATAAGGTCGAAATTTTTGAACCAACCACACAACGGCGAGGCACTCTTGCTCAGTAATAGTATAGTTACGCTCAGCTGTAGTAAGCGTACGACTGGCGTATGCGACGACTTTCTCTTCAGACACTGCGTTGCGTTGCAAGAGAACCGCGCCAATACCGTGGCCACTGGCGTCTGTGTGAAGTATGGTGGGTGCATCAGCGTCCAAATGGCGAATTACAGGAGTGGAAGTGAGTGCCTGCTTGAGATCTTCGAAGGCGTCTTCACATTTAGTGGATCAGGTGTAAAACACTTGGGAAAACACGGGCTTGTGTAACGGGGCCGCAATTGTTGCAAATTTCCGAATAAAACGGCGGAAGTAGGAGGCTAAGCCAAGGAAGCTGCGAAGATCTTGCTGACGTTGGGGCCGAGGAAAATTAACGACAGCCGTAATTTTTTCGGGATCAGGCTGGATTCCTGCCTTACTGACGACATGGCCGAGTACTTTAATGGTCCTAATGGCAAAGTGGCATTTCTTGGTATTCAGCTGAATCCCCGCCTGGGCAAGGGACGTGAGGACTTCAGTGAGACGCTGTAAGAGCTGAGCGAAGTTTGACGAGAAGACAGTAATTTATGTACACATATGGACGGACGAGAGTAGGGCAAGCAAGTAGGTCAAAGACTAAACACTAAGTTATCTACAGTCACCAGTTCGTTGGGCGGAGAAGCCGGTGCAGACGCTCCGGGTGGTCAGAGTTTTACAGGCTCGGTGCAGTAAGGCCTCAGTAAGCCCAGCGGAAGGCTAGGCCACCGGACGGGGCCCAGTAGAGGCAAGAGGCCTCGGGTTGCCTTTCCACGGCCGATGCGTCAGGCCTCCCCGACGTGCCTGGGCTCAGCACAGCGCCGAACGCTCGTGCCAGTGAAGAGCTGGCGCTGTGGCACTCCCGGGCCTGACCACCGTTCCGAGTTTCGTGGACGACAGGAGAACAGGACAGGATACGGCCGGCAGGCCCCAGGTCTGGATCCCCGGGTCAGGCCTGGCAGAAGACTCACCGCTCCGAGCTCTTTGGACAGCCGACCGGCTCCTCTGCTCGCCTGTTCTCCCCTGCTCGTTCCTCGCGCTCCTCGAGCCAACCTTCACGTTTTCCTCTCCTTTCTCCAAACGTGGTTTTCGTTCTTCGTCTTTTATCAAATTATCACATGTTTTTCACAAATATTCCCCCCCTTTGAGAAGTTTTTATTTCGGGAAAAAAAAAACTTGGGGCCATGACACTGATGCACTCTTTCGGAGGACGACCGCACACCACAACAGTGCTGCACCCATCACTGCACACCCTACAGAGTGGCCACACCATTGCTATTGTCTGCTGAGAGTCTGAGTCACTGGCGCACACAAAATAAAAAAATACATTCGTACTAATACAAGTAACATTAACACTCACTCAACACTTGTCAGAAGAAATAAACTCTTAGAAACATACTATGAGCAGCACAACGACACCTCCAGAAGCTTTGTACGAAATGTGTTTTAAGACGATATATCTCCAACGGCGTTGGAAGACAGCACAGAGATTAACATTGTCTCTCGTATCATTCTCGATTCAACAGTTCTCTATTCTGTATCGAGTCTCGGTTCCCCAGTCCACTCTGGAACCAAGGTTCTTCACTGAATGTTGACAACGGAGTTTTCGACTCGACGTTATCAAGAACTACGAAGGATGAAGTTTGTAGGGCATTCACTGGCTGGCGCTCTTCGTAGCTTTTTGTGTTAATGGACACGCGTCCTATTGGAGCGTTCCTCAGGTTTCCTTTCGGGACAGACCTCTGACATGCATCGCACGACCTCACAAACCGCTTAATGTCAGCTTGCACCCCTGGCCAGTAAAAGCCATCAACCCGTCTTGCGGTAGTTTTTCTGACACCCTGGTGGCCGACAAATGCACTCCCATGTGCCTGCACGAGGACCTGACGGCGCAAAACCTTCCGAACGACCGCTTGTTCAATTGTTTTTCCTGGACAAAGTTGATAGGTCCAGTACAAAATGCCGTCACCTAGATGGACGGTGTAGGCCGTCTGCATTTTTCCGTGACAGGTTTTCTTAAGCTTGCGACGACACACGTCTAAGCTGGCGTCCTCTTCTTGTTTCGTGCGAAAAACGGACCGAGATAAGTGGAGTACGGTTTGAGTGGCATCCAAACCAGTCCCTGAAACTTTCGCCGCCAGAACCTGGAAAGAAGCACTGGACCCATAATCACTGGCAGGTATGTTTCTGGCCCGTCAAGACTGTTGGAGCGTCGGCGAATGGGACGCTTGCACCCGAAACGTTGCCGATAATTACGTCATATAATGGCGTCGGCAGGCACCTAGCAATAGCTTTTCCTGTGAAGTATGGCGACTTGATAATAACCTCCGCCTCAGGCGCTTCGATGTCAGAACCATCCGCTAAACGTAAAGATGCTCGCTAACCGGTATACGCAGCCTCGGGCACCAAAGCCCGACGCACCACGATGCTATTAGAACCAGTGTCGCGAAGCACCGACACTGCTTGTCCGAACACTTCTCCATGCTCCACTGGCATGTTGTTAATAATATGAGCTGGACTAAGAGCCGAATCGTCCCTTCGAACATCTAGGCATGTTCTTCCCAGCTGACGACCAGGGCGGGAATCTCGAGGGGACTCTCGTCCATATGTGTACATAAATTATTCGTTGTTAGCTTGGTCAGTCTGGTCCTGCCGTGGACGCAAAAATTGTGAGGTTCTTTTCTTTGAATCTTCTGGCCACCTTGTTCTGTGGCTTACTCAGAGACAGTAATCTAAATAGACGACCAGACTGACCAAGCTAACAACGAATAATTTATGTACACATATGGACGGGACGAGAGTAGGGCAAGCAAGTAGGTCAAAGACTAAACACTAAGTTACCTACAGTCACCAGTTCGTTGGGTGGAGAAGCCGGTGCAGACGCTCCGGGTGGTCAGAGTTTTGCAGGGTCGGTGAAGTAAGGCCTCAGTAAGCCCTGCGGAAGGCTAGGTTACCGGACGGGGCCCAGTAGAGGCAAGAGGCCTCTGGTTGCCTTTCCACGGCCGATGCGTCAGGCCTAGCCAACGTGCCTGGGCTCAGCACGGCGCCGAACGCTCGTGCCAGTGAAGAGCTGGCGTTGTGGCACTCCCGGGCCCGACCACCGTTCCGAGTTTCGTGGACGACAGGAGAACAGGACAGGATACGGCCGGCAGGCCCCAGGTCTGGATCCCCGGGTCAGGCCTGGCAGAAGACGCACCGCTCCGAGCTCCTTGGACAGCCGATCGGCTCCGCTGCTCGCCTGTTCTCCCCTGCTCGTGCCTCGCGCTCCTCGAGCCAATCTTCACGTTTTCCTCTTCTTCTTTCTCCAAGCGTGGTTTTCTTTCTTTGTCTTTTATCAAATTATCACATGTTCTTCACACACACACTGCATTTGCCAAAACCATAGCAGGTCATCGCACCTACCTTCCTTCACAGTTCACTCCAGCTTCAAGACCGAGTTTACCCATATGGAGCCTACATGAACCGAAAGTTTACCTATCTATTCCGGGAGTAAAAAAGAAAACGGGTGTACCATTGCCTGCCTTGAAGCAAATGACGTTGGGTCACCTGTATTCTATGCACAATAATCGTGAACACATCTACACCGATGGCTCAGTTGCTTCAACAAGCTCCGCGGGGTCCGTAGTGATGCTGTCGAAGTCCATCGTGCTGAGGATCAAGGCGACGTACCCCACCTCTTCAACTGGTGCGGAACTGGCTGCCTTACGTGCAGCTATTGAATACATCGCCAGGAACTTCTAGGTTTCTGGTCCATTTTTACGGACTCGAAAGCAGCGCTTCAAGGCGTTCAAGCTGCGCTACGTCGTGGATCACATGAACAACTAACTGCAGAGATCCGCGTGCTATACCACAACGCTACATCAAAAGGTCATGATATAATTTTCCAGTGGCTACCTGGACATTGCGGTATTGAGGGAAACCACCAAGCAGACCAAGTTGCCTGTTCTGCACACAACGACGGAACTGCAGTGAACATTCCTATATCTAGAGTTGACGCAGCTTGTCGACTTCGTTCCTTAGCGGCGGAGCTAACGCTTTCAACCTGGAACAAAGGAGAATTTTCCAATCGACGCCTCAGGGAACTAGACCCTGGGCTGCGCCTTCGTGTTCCCCCTAACAAAGGGCGGCGCGAAACAACACTGATGTGCCGTATGTGGCTCAGTGTTGCATTCACCAAAAAATACGCTTATGTGATGAGAATGGCGGATAGCCCTAACGGCGAAAGATGCGGCTGCGTAGAGACCACACAGCATCTCCTTTGCGAGTGCCCTGCGTTTTCAAGCGAAAGATATGCGCTGCGTTCGGCTCTGGACCATCTTGACAGCCGTTCTTTCACAGAGGAGAAAATCCTCGGCCCATGGCCATAGAAGGCGTCTAACAGCAAAGCCTTCAAAGCACTTATGTGTTTTATGAGAGACACAAACTTGATTGAGAAACTGTGACTGTGCTCCTCGCCGCCTTACCTTTCGTATCATTCTCTTCTATCTTTCTCCTTTAAACTCCTCATTCCCCTTCCCCAGTGCAGGGTAGCAAACCGGAAGCTTTCCTGGTTAACCTCTCTGCCTTCTCTCTCTTTCTGTCTCTCTCTATTCCGATGAAAAAACTACAAATATAGGCGTACCACAAGGCTCAATAACTAGGCCCACTTCTTTTTCTTGTCTATATTAATGACCTGCCTAACCGCCTGACTTCTTCAAAATGCGTCTTATATACCGATGATACTACAATCTTCACTTCAGACAAATTCGTATCGACTGTAGTTAGTAATATTAAAAGGGCCTTGCTCACATTTCAAACTGGTGTGAACCTAATATGCTTCAGATTATTCCTTCAAAAACTTATTTCCTTTTATTCACCTCAAGCAAGATAACTATTGCATCCCCACCGTGTATTCGAGTTGGCCAACATATAATTACACCAAGCAATTACTGCATCTACTTGGGCGTGAAGTGAGATTCACATTTAAAATTTCATCCGTATATTCCCTACTTCAAAACTAAACTAGCATATGGCATACGTATACTAATCAGAGCACGAGCCTTGTTTTCACATTCTACACTGGTGTCTTTGTATTATGCATTCATACATTTCCACATCACCTACGCCATTGTAGCCTGGGGAAACACCTATAACACGCATTTAATTTCTCTGCAAACGATTCAAAATCGGGCACTTAGAATAATTACACCTTCAATGACTCTGGTGCTAAGCATTTACTTCGTAATCATGTAATCCTGGCAGTCGCTGAAATCGTTAGATACAACCTATGCACATTCTTCTACAAGTTACTAAACAACGAACTTCCAGGATCACTTATCCCGCAAATTTCACTAGTAAATGATAACAAAACACGGTTCGCAAGAAACAAACGTTTATTACTTCCTAGAGTAGGAACAAATTATGGGAAACAGATTTTTCATTCTTCTGCTATCATGGTCTGGAACGCGTTACCATCCATCGTCAAATCCCTTAACAAAAACAGATTTGCATCCGAAGTGAAACAGTTCTTTTTAACAACAGAAAACTGATACTGAATAATGACTATGTTATCTCCTTTGCGTGGTATGTATATTTATGTGGTTTACCATTTTCAAAGTCTGTACTGTCATGCCTTTTAATGCATATATTTTATTAGTGTTTGATTTGCATATATTCTGCTTGATTTACATATATGCATATATTTTATTACTCTGATTTGGTGTTTAACTTGCTTGCTCAGTGTTTTTTGTTGCAAAATAATGCTATTTTTATTATCAACTTATTTATTGTCTACGTTCAATTTATCTTACTATAAATTATTGCTGTCTTGAATATTAATCTTTGTCATTTATCGGAGGTCCCGGTACAGTCACTGACTCTGGGACCTCCTTCTGTATGTATAAGCTGGAATGTACTAAACGGATATAATAGAATTGAATTGAATTGAATTGAATTGAATGCCTGGTGAACTGGCTGCAACATGTGTTTGAGGCCTGCATTTCGTAAATGAAGCAGACGATTTTCGTCTCGAACCATACAGGCACATACCCTGACAAGCAAACGTTTAATTTCTCGAGGAGTACAAGCGACAGCCCCGGGCGGTATGTCTGTGTAGCTCTAGCATACCGGCGCACATTTCATATGGCAGTACCTGTTGGGCTAGTTGGTTTGATTCCATGCTTGCGGGTATTCTACTGTACTAAAAGGGATGGCTGTGTAAAAATATGCACATGTAATTTCTTCTTCTTAGGCAATGAATGTCAGGAAATTGAACGAAGAGTCCGGCTGCCATCTCCACCACGTAAGCTATTAAAACTGTTATCCACATGTAGTCTTAAAGGTCCACTGAAAGGGGTCACCAAGGAGGATAAACAACGCCTTAACACTGTTAGTTATTAAACCACCCATCATTCTCCCGCAAAAATTTTCGATCTAGCTTCTGCAACACCAGAGATATCGGCGATTAAAAATGACCCTTCCAATTTTCCCTCTCAACTCGTACGCCGGAGGGAGCCATAAAAAAAATAAAGAATACGAGCAAGTCATTCACGCGGCAGCAGTGGACAGCAACCAGAACGCGTCTTTTAAGTTTTTCTGCACTTGTTCACAGGAAGCCGCTGGAATATCGTGGAACCCTGCTGCGCTATCGTCTGATCTGCGCCAGTACGTCCGGCTGACAGTCGAAAGACCATCGTGTCGATCTTCGCATCGATAGCCACGGAGCCACGTGACCACAAGTTGGCTACAAAAAGGACCGACACTACAGGCCTGCTGTCATTCACGCGGCAGCAGTGGACAGCAACCAGAACGAGTCTTTTAAGTTTCTCTGCACTTGTTCACAGGTTGGTGGTGCTTCTAGCCTTTCTTAAAAAAACAAATTTTATCTTGTCCACTGCTGCCACTTTGAAGGTTTTTTTTTAGATTTCTTGACGATGCCGGATGAAGATGCAAAAGAGTGTTTGTCATGTCATGGCCCGTTGCCTGAAGATGGCATTACGTGCACTGGTTGCAAATACTCGTACCATCTAGGCAAATGCTCTGGGGTGAAGACCACTAACTTCCGTACCAAGGGTGTTTCACTGACGTCTAGTTGGATCTGTCCAACCTGTGAACTTGGACAGAAAAGATGTAGCACCGTCCTCACGCCAACTGAAGACTCAAATATTTTGAAGAGGTTAAAAGAGTTAGATGAAAAGGTTACCCTTATCCTCCCCCTCGTGTCCAAAGTTGACAATTTGACACAACTATTGAAAACAGTCAGTGACATTGAAACCTCGATAGAATTGCTTTCTGACAAATACGACACGATTTTGAACAAGTTAGACAAGCAGGACTCTGACATTGCAGCCTTAGAAAGTAGAGTCGAGAGCATAGAGTCAGGAACGTCACCGAGCACGAACGAAGTCAAACTAAAGCTAAATGAACTTGAACAGTACAGTCGCAGGCAAAACATGCAGGTACATGGACTCGCAGAGGAAGCAAATGAAAGCCTGCTAAAAAAATGAATGACCTGGCTTGCAAACTTCAGCTACCCCTGCTTGAAAACAGTAACCTGGACGCACTTCATAGGCTACCAGCACGAAAGGGGAAAAAGTCGATCGTTCTTGCTCGGTTTGCATCTGTCCGACTAAAAGAAGAGTGGATACGGAACCGCTCACGCCTTGAGGATGAAGCACTTGACCTGAAATTTTTGGACAACCTCACCCCTTTCAATAAGCGCCTTCTTTGGTTAGCGAATGAAAAAGGCAAAGAAAAGAACTATCGCTTTGTATGGCAAAAAAATGGTCACATTTTTGTGCGGAAAACCGAGGGCGTCAGTGCAATCCGCATCCGTGATGAAAGTGACTTTGATAAGATGACATGATTTGCTGCATCGGTAGCGAATTTCTACTGTGAATGACAGTCGCAACGGAGAGCAGCCGTTATCACGATGTCAACTCCTTTAGATGTATCAAGATTGCAAAAACTAAATCTGGATGCTTTTCTTTTTATCATCTGAATGCATGTAGCTTAAAGAACAAAGAAGAAGTAGGTACTTTTTTGTCGACATTAGATCATGATTTTGACGTGCTTTCTTTCACTGAAACGTGGTACACTGATTTGAACGATGTTGTCTGCTTTCCGGATTACAGATGTGAAGCACTGTTCAGGAAAAACAAAAAAGGGAGTGGTGTAGCTTTGTACATGAAAAACAGTATTCCTTATGAACTGCTCCCGCAATGCACAGTTCTGAGCCCCGCATACGAGTCCCTTTTTATTCAGACAGGTGCATTCATCTTTGGCGTAATTTATCGGCCACCTTCTCCGTCCCTTCAAGAGTTTTTTCATTTTTTCGACGCTGTATTAGATGATTTTGCCTTGCAAAGTAAACCTGTGGTAATAATGAGTGATTTCATTATTAACATGCTAGAACAGTCACATTCTGTGAATGAATTCGTTGATATAGTATCGGCCAATGGGTTTTATAACATAATCACAAAACCTACCCGCATCACACACTCCAGCGAAACGCTTATTGATCTTTGTATAACAAACAGCGATATTCACGGTACAATAGCAGGAGTACTCCTGAGTGACGTCAGTGATCACCTATCAACTTTCTGCTTCATTCAAAGTTCATATAAACAGATCGTCGAACGTACCGATCGACCACAGAATTTCCGGATTATAAGTAAGATCAAAATTGACCATTTTCGTCAACTCGTTTCCTCTATAGACTGGAGCGAATTACTATGCGAGGAGGATCCTAATATTTTGTACGACAGGTTCTTGGATAAAATAGTAAAGTTGTATGAATGTGCTTTCCCAGTTGTAGCAACAGCCAAATGCAGAAAAGGAAGGAAGCCTTGAATTACGCGAGACCTGCTTAGACAAATCAATGCACGAAATAGACTTTTCAGCCAGTTTATAAAATCGAAAGATTTGTCAGTCCTGAAAGAGTAAGAAAAATTAGAAATAAGTTAGGTGCTGATATAAAAAAGTCTAGAATTAACTATTACGCTCAGAAGTTCTCGGATGTTTATTTTGACCCTCAAAAAACCTGGCGTACAGTAAAAGATCTACAGAAACCGGAGAAGAACGTACCAACTCAAATGACAATTGGGGGTACTGATCTTGGTGGTAAAGATCTTGCTGATGAGTTTAACAGGCGTTTTTTGGCATTTGGAGCCTTTCGTGCAACAACGTCCAGAAATACTGGACAATACGTAGAATCTAATGTACAACATAGCCTTTTCCTATATCCCACAACTCCTTCAGAGGTTAATGACATAATACTTGGCCTCAAAAACAGCTGTTCCTGTGGTTTTGATGGCATTAAGGTAGCACCAATTAAAGCAATTGCTGACTTAATAGTTAATCTACTTTGTCATCTGACAAATCTAATCTTGACAACAGGTGTTTTCCCCGACAAAATGAAGATAGCAAGAGTGGCTGTTTTGTTTAAGGGCGGTGCTGCAAATATCATTAGTAATTACCGACCTATATCAGTTCTCCCGTTGTTTTCCAAATTAGTAGAGAAAGTGATTAATATTAGAATCACTAACTACCTTAATAAACATGAGTTAATCTCTTCTAGCCAATACGGATTTCAAAAAAATAAATCGACTGAATCTGCTTTGCTTAGTATCAAGGAAAAGCTTATCAAAAACATAGAAAATCATCTGTACACATTAGGTGTTTTTCTAGATTTTAGTAAAGCATTCGATTCAATTAAACATGATATACTTCTTAACAAACTGCCATTTTATGGAATACGAGGGGTTCCACTTAAACTATTGCAGAATTACCTTTCATGCCGCTCTCAGTATGTTGTTGTCAATGGTTTCACCTCCGAGTCTGAGTTGATTAAATTTGGGGTTCCCCAAGGGTCAATTTTAGGACCTACCTTGTTTCTTCTGTACATTAACGACATTGTATCTCTACCAGAAACTCCTTCTATCATCCTTTACGCGACGATACAAGTGTATTTTTTTCAGCAGAAAACTTAGACTCCTTAATTCCACATGTAAATTTATGGCTTGAGAATTTATCTGATTGGCTTATTGCAAATGAGCTAGCATTAAATGTTGACAAAACAAAGTACATTGTGTTTACTCCAGTTAACAAGGCTGTTCATATTAGTAATGAAGTGATATTTCAGTCGCGACCACTAGAACGGGTTTCAGAAATCAAATTTTTAAGCGTTCAGTTTCAGGAAAACCTGAGTTGGTCTTGTCATGTTCGCTTCATTAAACGCAGTGTTGCACAATGCATTGGTATGCTCAATCGGTTCCGTTTACTGTTGCCTCGTTATCTCCGGCATCAGCTCTATTTCAGCACTGTTCACTCGCGGCTACATTACTGCCTGTTTGTATGGGGCAGCACTTCGAGGACAAATATGGAAAGCCTCTATTTATTACAGAAGAAAGGTGTCCGCTTTATTGAAAATCTATCACGACGTGACTCGACATCATTACATTTTAGGCCAAATCGAATTCTGGACATTGAATCGTTATTTAAGCTGCGATTGTCAGAGGTTGCCTTTTCAGATTTTAAAAGCAATCCAGCACTATTCATATTCAAATATACAAAACATGAGCCACATTACGAATTCAGGAAAACCATTTTTATCAAGAACAACTGCCGGACGAATTATGGTAGACAATTATTCAGTTAGCAAATTCCTAACCTCCTGAACCTCTATCCTGACCTGATTGATATCATGAAAACCTGTTCCTCTCTGCCTGCCATCCGGAAACAGGCAAAGATTTTCTTCTTTAGTCATTTTCTTCAGTGAATGCCACGTGAATAAGTTTAAACCAGTTGGTGTGTGTAAGCAATGCAATGTTCGCATATTATACACTGTTTGGAAGATCAAGTTCTTCTGGAATGTCTTTCTTTTCGCTCTGTCAAATTAACGTATCTGTTTGTATTATTTTTTTGAAACAAATGTGACATACGTCACTTCGACGAACTTCCGGTTGCCGTGCGCTCGCTCGCTGGCGTACCCGCGTAAACCCGTCCTCGCTCGCACACGCCTGAGTTCGCCAGTTCGCGCAGCGACGGTTAGTGTAACCGCGAACCCGTGGTTACCCTATGTTACACGGCACACCAAACCATGGTTACACCACTAACCGCGGTTATCGCAAACCGAGCTTGACGACCTCGGTTTTGCGTCGTTAACCAAGGTTATGACGGCGTTTGTTGACGGAAGCTACACGTCGGCGCCCGAGTGCGCGAAACGTACGAGCGGGTCTGCTTCACAAAGATATTCATTTGCCCACTGTATCACGTTTAAAGATCGATGTATAGAATATGGTGCCGCCTGACGTCTTCGATTACGGCCGACAGCGCAGCGACTGCGTACTGAAGCCTTGTCTTGCCTGCAGTATCGCTTGAACGGCTTGTTGCTGAGCAGAACGTCACAAAATGCGCGGCCTTAGCTATGAAAGTACACGAGTCTGCAACGCTTGCAGCACGGAATGCCGCAAACAGGCTGAGGTACGTTACACAATTACCGCGGGGGTGGGGCGTGCGAGCGCGGCGAACGACGGCGCCGTGCGTGACTGTCCCTAGTCGTCGCTAGGCCTAAATTGTTTCGCTTCGAAGCCGCGGCGGCCGACGCTTTGGAACATGATCAACGCTGTCGTAAATTGTCTACTTATGAAAGAGCCTTATAGTGAATCATTTCCTGCCATAGTAAATAATTATAGGAGTAACTCTGCCGATGCATAGATAGTACGAGCAGACCGGATCAGCCGAAATGTACCAGCGGCAGCTGGCTTGAGCAGAAACTAGCTTGTATCACGGCTATCGCTCTTACCAGCAATTTGCTGCTGGTCAGCGATACTCACGAGGGCTTCATACTTGATATTCGGCTCAGTATTCCATACGCCAACAAATTTTAGCACGCTTTATTTCGGACATCGGTGCTAACGATCCACCGTGTCGTTCGCGAACGGTATGCGGGAGGAGGGGCCACAGCGGCGGTGTTCACGGCTGCCGAGGAGGTGCTGCCATCGTGCGGTGCTTGACCGTGCTGTTGACGCCTCGTTGGACGACACTCCGGTACTCCTGAAACTACGTTATATAAATAAGATATTTGTAAATGCAGCTTCGTTCTGCCGATCCCTGCGTCGCTTCGGTTGTTGTATTTAATGGGCAATGGCCACCTAACCGATAAGGTTGGCGAGCTGTGTAACAGCCCGCACAGAGTTCGAGCAGCGCACGAGCAGACGACTTTCGCAGCTACCGGAAGTGTGTCCGTGACGTCATGGCAGCAGTGGCCGCAGCGAATGGCAGCTTCTAGCAAGCCTTGCCAGAAGAGTGTTCTAGAATATTGTAGTGCGCTCACATGGTGGCGGCGCGTGACGCACTTCATGTCGACACCGGCAGATGGCGCGCTTCCCAGCGTAACCTGACAACGTAAGCAGGGAACTCCTGTGGAACATATTAAAAGAAGAAGATATCGGTTATGAGATAATAGAGTTCCTACAGGAAATATACCGGGGTAACAAAGTAGAAATTACGTGGGAAGGGATAAGAGGTACGGAGGATGTCAAAGTATGCAAAGGATTAAGACAAGGCTGTCCTCTATCACCGGTGCTGTTCATGCTTTATATGATAAACCTGGAACGAAGGATACAAGACAGTAACCTAGGTTTGAACCTGTCATATAGATTAGGTGGAAAGGCGGTAGAGCAGCGCCTCCCCGGTTTGATGTATGCAGACGATATTGTGCTGCTAGCTGAAAGTCTGGAAGAATTGCAAACTCTCGTTAAGTATTGCGGAGACGAAGGGGACGCTCTAGGCTTCAGTTTCAGCGCAGTTAAGTCGGGTCTGATGATTTTCAACGGCTCAACTGGTCAGGGTCTTAAAATACAAGGTCTTGAAATACCTAGAGTAGCAGAATATAAATATTTGGGGGTATGCGTAAACGAAGGATTCGCATACATCGGAAAGCATGAGCAATCACTTAAGGCCAAAGGGCGAAGGAATGCCGGGATAATGAAGCATAAGGCATTGTGGGGATACAATAGGTATGAGGTATTGAGGGGTATTTGGAAAGGAATTATGGTGCCCGGACTTACTTTCGGAAATGCGGTTTTGTGCCTAAAATCAAAGGTACAGTCGGCATTAGAAACAAATCAGAGATCCGTTGGACGATTAGCACTAGGTGCCCACGGCAAAACTACAAATGAGGCGGTACAGGGAGATATGGGCTGGGCATCTTTCGAAGTACGGGAAGCTCAGAGTAAAATATTATATGAGGAACGCCTGAGGAAATTAGGCAGTAACAGATGGGCAGCTAAGGTATTTAAATACCTGTACCTAAAAAGCGTTGACTCACAATGGAGGAAAAGAACTAGGAAACTAACTAGTAAGTATGCTAGTAACAAGGACGGAGAAATAAAGAGCATTAAGCAACAGGTGAAAAACACAGAAGGTAAAAATTGGATAAATTCGATGGAAAAAAAAACAGTGTGCAAATATACCGAAAGTGGAAAATGCAGATCAGGAAGGAAGATTTCTTTGATAACTCAAGAGGCAGTGCCCTGCTTTCTGAAGCTAGATCAGGGTGCCTTAGAACACGCAGCTACAAAAAGAAGTTTAACAATGGAGATGACGCATGTGCTGCATGTGGAAACTCCAGTGAAACAATTGACCATATTATACTCGAATGCAATGGTATCCATCCCGAAGTGGATGCAGGCGCTATCACTGTTCCTGAAGCTCTGGGGTTTAGAGATAACAGTGGCCGGGTGAATAAACCGGCGGTGGAGACTAGCAAAAAACGGCTGGAAGATTGGTGGCTTAAAAGCAGAGAAGTGACATAATCTTAGTAATGTAGGAGCAAAATTTAATAAATAGAATGATGGTTTAGTTAACCATTCTAAATCAATAATTATGATAAATGGAGAAAAATGAGCACGATAGCTACTGCTACCACCCCGTTTCAAAGGGGATGCTCCTATATTCCATTCCATTCCCTGAAGCTAGACCGCGCGCCGAAGTTGAACGGGTACCGTTCACTGCTGGATTTGCCGAACGAAATGCAATATTCATGACGTCTGATGCACGATACATCTTTTGCTGCATCTTACCAGTATGCAGTGACCTACGGGGCCGGGTAAATTTTGCACCGCAGACAATGGCGAAGGGTGCCTTCAGGATGTGCAATGATATTTTGATAATATAACGGTAATGGTCGCCGCACTCTCGCAGTGAGAATACCACAGGGCCAATTTCAACGTAACCTTTTTTTTTTTTTTACAACTACCATCGGCTGCGGAAATGCATGTTATTAAGCAGTGTTCTTCCCAAACTATGCGCGCGAAATTCGACATCAGCGGATTGCTGCTTCGAGAAGCTATTTATATGCACCGCGTCGCTCTAAACCCAACAGAACATGTAAATGAAATAAACATAAGACACTCTTATGTAATAACGTTTATTTTAGGACTTGGAACACGTGCAGCCGAAAAATTTGGCCGAATATTTACAAGTGGACATAATCCTACACCATGCAGACTAGGAAGTTTTCGCGATCTTCTTGTGCATGGTCCTCTTTCTTTTTTCATTTCTCTCTGAGTTAATGCCCTTTGTAAAAAAATGAAGCCGCGTTGTAAGGTAAAAGCTGATCACATTCTTGGTGAGCTCAGCTGAATGCTCAGTGCAACCAATGTTGCGCATGCACTTTGCCTTCACCAGGCTGAGCACATCTAAAATGCTATCGGTATGCAACTGTTTTTTGCTGAAGCATTCCGTGAACATATCCTCAAGAGTTTTCACAAAAGAAAACAGTGTGCTGTGCGGGTATAGAAGCTCGCCTCTGTCTCTGTATCGTATTAATTCAGCCAGCCCAAGACTCTCATCTTCAGATGACACGGTCAGAGCTTTCATGCATTCCTGGCACTTATTTTTCATTATGCACTTCCTCGCGACGTATCCTGACACATAATAAGTTAAGCGAGAGTCGCTTCTCTGTATGTGTTCTTCATGATCCACTGAAGACAACATCGCTTCAGCATCTGGCAAGTTCCCCGAAGCAATGAGGGCATCCACCTGGTCCCACACATTACTGGGAGGACCACCAGCACTGCTGTGCTCAGCATCAAGCAAAGCACTGAGTGCACATGGATCTACATTGCCATATCTCACAGATTTGACTAAACTATAGAATGACATGCAGTTCATTGTTATGAGAAACTGAGTGGGAGTTGGATGGTCATTACAGCCTGAGGCTTGTCTCAAGATTCCAAACAAATTTTCAATAGGATCCTGACTAAGCCGAGATGTCATAAGATATGCATACCCTAAATTTTCTAGGTATGACAGTAGCTCTAGAGTGCTTGAGATTGTCACACGCAGACCAGTCGCTGTCGACTAGCTTAAGAACCCTCCTGCTCCACCAGCGTGCTGCTCCCAAGAAGTGATATAATTCAGAAAATCCGAGAGTGCTTTGGCTGATGAAGAATTGGGTCGCAGAGCTCCTGCCAGGAACCTAGAAGTCATGATGCTGATGAGCCGGTTGATCCTCCTGTGAAAACAATTTTCTCATATTATGAGTTCAGGTCCCTTGAGATACATGCCTTATATTTAAGTTTTTATTTTTATTTTATATTTAAAACAAAGACGCCTTCGGCGCGTCTTTCACGCGGATGTAGCCAGTTCTGCACCCAGGAGCGAAGCAGTAATTTTGACGACGGCCAGGCATTTTTCACAGACATAGCACGCTAAAAAAGCGTGAGACACAAAAAGACCCCACGGATTTAGCAGGCGATAGAGGACTAATTGATCAAAAGGGGCTGTGAAAAGCAAACCGTTGTCGCCGCTGCCGCGAAGCAAAAGAAGCGACTAGCGAGATCGTTCAGGATGGATGGATGGATGGAATATAGGAGCGTCCCCTTTGAAACGGGGTGGTAGCAGTAGCTATCATGCTCATTTTTCTCCCAATATCTTAATTATTGATTTAGAATGGGTAACTAAACCATCAGTCTATTTATTAAATTTTGTTGCTACATTACTAACATTATGTATGTCACTTCTCTGCTTTTAAGCCATCAATCTTCCAGTCGTTTTGTGCTATTTTCCACCGGGGTTTATTCACCCGGCCACTGTTATCTCTAAATCCCAGAGCTTCAGGAACAGTGATTGCGCCTGCATCAACTTCCGGATGGATACCATTACATTCGAGTATAATACGGTCAATTGTTTCACTGGAGTTACCACATACAGCACATGCGTCATCTCCATTGTTAAATTTCTTTTTGTAGCTGCGTGTTCTAAGGCACCCTGATCTAGCTTCAAAACGTAGGGCACTGCCTCTTGAGTTATCAAAGAAATCTTCCTTCCTGATCTGCATTTTCCAATTTCGGTATAATTCCACACTCTGTTTCTATTCCATCGAATTTATCCAATTTTTACCTTCTGTGTTTTTCACCTGTTGCTTAATGCTCATTATTTCTCCGTTCTTGTGACTAGCATACTTACTAGTTAGTTTCGTAGTTCTTTTCCTCCATTGTGAGTCAACGGTTTTTAAGTGCAGGTATTTAAATACTTGAGCTGCCCATCTCTTACTGCCCAATTTCCTCAGGCGTTCCTCATATAATATTTTGCTTTGAGCTTCCCGTACTTCGAAAGATGCCCAGCCCATATCTCCCTGTACCGCCTCATTTGTAGTTTTGCCGTGGGCACTTAGTGCTGGTCGTCCAACGGATCTCTGATTTATTTCTAATGTCGACTGTACCTCTGATTTTAGGAACAAAACCGCATTTCCGAAAGTACGTCCGGGCAGCATAATTCCTCACCAAATACCCCTCAATACCTCATACCTATTGTATCCCCACAATGCCTTATGCTTCATTATCCCGGCATTCCTTCGCCCTTTGGCCTTAAGTGATTGCTCATGCTTTCCAATGTATTCCTTCGTTTACCCATACCCCCAGATATTTATATTCTGCTACTCTAGGTATTTCATGGCCATGTATTTTAAGACCCTGATCAGTTGAGCCGTTGAAAATCATCAGACCCGACTTAACTACGCTGAAACTGAAGCCTAGAGCGTCCCCTTCGTCTCCGCAATACTTAACAAGAGTTTGCAATTCTTCCACACTCTCAGCTAGCAGCACAATATCGTCTGCATGCATAAAACCGGGGAGGCGCTGCTCTACCGCCTTTCCACCTAGTCTATATGACAGGTTAAAACCTAGATTACTGTCTTGTATCCTCCGTTCCATGGTTTATCAAAAGCATTACTTTCTTATCCCGGTATATTTCCTGTAGGAACTCTAATATCTCATAACCGATACCTTCTTCTTTTAATATGTTCCACAGGAGTTCCCTGCTTACGTTGTCGTACGCCCCGTTTATGTCCAGGAAGGCCAAATACAAAGGTCTATTTTCCACTCTATATATTTCGATGCATTGGGTATGCACGAACAGGCTATCATCTAAGCGCCTACCATTTGTAAAGCCGTTCTGAAGTTCTCCGAGTATCTTGTTACTTTCAACCCGTGCTTGCACCTTTAATTTCACCGCCTGCATGGCTAACCTGTACATAACAGATGTTATGGTAATCGGCCTGCAGGATTTTATGTGCATCCTGTCTCCTTTCCCTTTATAAATCAAATTCAGTTTACTCTGCCGCCAGCTTTCCGGAATTTGTGTATTCTTTTTGACTGTTTCCAGAGCTTTTAACAACGTTTCCTTACTTTTTGGACCGAGTTCATTAATCAGCTTGATCGGAATTCCATCTATTCCTATAGATGTGTTTTTAGGAATATTTTTTTCTGCCTTTTTCTAGTTTAGATTGGTCAGTTCAAAGCTGCTTTGTATTCTGCTGCCTCGTGTTGCTTCCTCCGGAGATTACCCTATCGTCGCTCTTAAATGACTCGGCTGTAAGGCCGCAGTGAAACGCGACTCGCACGTGGAGTCGCGCTGGCGGTCGATCCCCCCACGCGCCGAGGCCAAGGAGCGAGCGCTGATGTTTTTTTTTTATTTTTTTTTTCTTTTTCTCCCCTTTTCTTGGGCGCGGGCTCGCGGGGCGCACGGGAGGCCTGGTTTGTTTCGTCCTTTCGCCCCGAGGCGTCGCCAAGACGCGAACGCAGCCGGGAACAACAATGGCACGCTTCTGCGAACCACCTTACGGCCAGCAGAGGGCGACAATAGGCGCGACCTTTGCCCCCCCCCCCCCCCCCCCCCCCCCAAGCAGGCAATCAGCCCGGCGTTCTCCCGCTGTGCCCGAGACATTCCGAGCGACGGCGACTGTACACTGCTCTGGGGCAGTGCCCCCCACCCCCTTTTCCTCGAACTGGACGGCTGAGTGACCTCGCCTCGAGATCCCCCGCGGCGTTTCTTTCACAAAGGCACAGCTGTAAGGTCGCGTCGCAAACACGCCGGAGAGAGGAAGGCAAAGACAGGCGCCGTGTGAGAGGGTTTGGGGACCAGCGAGTGGAAAGAGTGTGTGTTTTGAATGTTGTATTTTTATTTGAAGTAAGTAAGGACCTGGGTCCGAGATTATTCCCAACCCACGGGGGTTGTGGCATGTTTTTCAATAATTTGATTGGCTGCTTTATTTTCGGGGCGGATCACCGAAGGTGACCGCCCTCGGGCCTTTGCTGATGTTTGTCATCAAAAAGCGGTCCTCGGACCATGTTTGTCAGTCAAGTTCGAGGCTCCGTGCTTAGCACGTATTTACAGTCCCTAGGCTTTAACCGAAATGCTCGGTAGAAAAGTAAGGGCTTGTAGAGGGACTTCTCTGTGTGAGAGTCTATTTTGTCTTAAGTTGCAGTTGTCTGTGTGACTTGTTACTGTAACTGTTTGCCAATGTAAATAATATTTTCATCTGTAAATATATATCTCCTCCTGACCATCATCAGATCATCGTCTACTGTTCTCGTCGTCTGCTTCTGTACCTGCCGAACAACGAACATGACATCACTGGCGCAGCACGACAGGGTTCGGCAACCAGCGACCACGAGCATCACCCAGAGCACACAGGCCCTGGGAACCAACCAGGCAACAAGCGTCCGCACGTCCAGCCAGAAACAGCAAGGTGATCCAGGCCCCGAACCAGAGGCAGCGTTCTGGGAAGGACTCCGACGAGGCTGCAGCACCAAGGGACGAAGGCCCCAACTGGCGACACCAGCACGGGTAAGCGGGATTTCTTGCGCTTTGTTGAAGTGGGTATGGCTCAAGTGTAAAGTGGCGTATGGTTTTAACACGGAGCATGATGGCGAGCGCAAGAGAGAGAGAGACAGGGGGAAATATAACAGATGACAGCGAGAAGTCGCAGCATGCGACAACTCAACCGGTAGCAGGAGCGCTACGTGAAGTAGCGGATATGTCGGTATCCGATGCGGTTGCAATTCGCCGCATGGAACTAAATTTTGAGCTGGAAAAATTGAAAATTCTTTCACAGGAACGCCTAGAGTTACAGAAACTTGGCTACAGAAGCTAGATCCAGAAGCTACAGAAGCTCCAGAAGTTACAGAAGCTAGATCCAGCGGTTGCAATGGCGATAGCGGGAAGCGGGCAGACGTCTGTAAGGTCAGACATTGACGATCAGCGTCGAATGGGGCCCGATCCAGTCTCCCAATGCGCTAAAGTCCTTAAGGGACTGAAGCTGCCGTGTGACGCGGACGTGCCGTTATGGTTCGAGGAAGTCGAGAGAATTTTCACGACGTACAAGGTGCCAAACGAAAGCCGCGTTCACTTAATCATGCCAGCACTAGCTGAGCGTGTCATGTACCTTCTCCGTAACCTTGGGGACGATGAGTGTGGCAGCTACGAGTCGGTAAAAGCAGCCGTTTTAAAGGAGCTGAAGCTTAACCCCTCAGAATACCTCGAACGCTTTGAGCGCGCGACGAAACGCTGCGATGAAACTCGGGCGCAGTTCGCCTCGCGCACTAAGACGTACTTTCAGTACTACCTTCGGTCACGGGACGTAGAAACCAAAGACGACCTGGTATCATTGATCATCGCAGATCGCATAAAGGGTAGCTTGAGCCCTGAGGGCTTAGAGTATGTGCGTCTTCGTGAGGAGGAGAGGTGGCTAAAACCGGATGAAATATCCGACGTTCTCCAAACGTTCGAACAGGCTAAGGGCAAGGGGCGCGCACCGAAACAAATTGTTCTGTACGCGGAAAAACTGAAGGGACCCCCGCAACCGGCGAACAATGATAGCAAACGGCCAATTCAGTGTTATGAGTGCCGCGCACCTGGCCACCGAGCCAAGGAATGCCCTCGCGCTTCACAAAACGTGCAGAAGAAGGAGAAACGCGCTCGAGCTCAAAAATTAGCTGTAGCCAACGTAGAGCAATGCGAAACACCGGCGTCAGTAACCTCCTAGACAACCCTAGTAGCAGAGATGAAAACGCCCCAGTCATTCGACGAGGTACGCAAATCGAAGCTACAGCAGGTGGAGATTGAGTGCGCAGGGATACCGGCGACAGCTATAATTGATACCGGTAGCGAGATAACCGTGCTTAGGGAAGGCCTCGTGCCAAGTATATGTCGGGAGCCATCCGGCTCGATAAAGCTAGTTTCGGCTTTTGGGGAGACGGTTAACGCGAAACTGGTCATTCTTGCGGTAAGCATCAGGTGACCCACCGCACACGTGGCAGGGCCCGAGGCAGTAGACATTGTATGCGCGCTTTCGGCTAAGCTAGCGGAGGGAGTGGATTGTTTGCTCTCCAGGGAGGATTGGGAACTGCTTTCGGAGATAGACAGTCGTTACGAGGCACTTGTTATGAATAAGGCCTGCCCTCTGTCTGAAGCAGTTAACGCGTCTGTCACCATGGCGGAGCAGAGCGCAAAGCTGAGCTCTACGTCACACGAGGAGCAAGCGGCGGGGCCTGAGGCAGACAAACTAATGAGTGGTGAGCAGAGGGTGGCGACGGAACAGCCCTGTGAAGTAGATCTGGAAGAAAGCGAGAAGGAAGATGTAATCTCGATCCAGGATGACGCGGACGCAGCCCTAAAACAGCGCCAGGTATTCAGATCCGACCAAGTATCAGACGAAACCTTAAAGAAAGCGTGGGCTGACGCAAAGGCAGGGAAGGCAGGCATGTTTGTTTCAGACGGCTTGATGTATCACTGGGACTCGATCTCCGGTAGCAAAGGGAAGCAGCTTTTTCTCCCCCTTAGCAGGCGTGAAGAGGTACTCTGCCTTGCGCATGAGTCCCTTTGTGGAGGCCATTTGGGGCCACGGAAGGCAAAGACCAGAATTAAGTACAGCTTTTTCTGGCCAGGCTTAGAAGGGGACGTAACGCGACACTGCAGGACATGTCACGGCTGTCAAGTCCGCTCAGACAGGCGAATTAAAGATAGGGTTCCCATCACACCTCTCACCAGACCCAACCATCCGTTTCAGGTCGTAAATGTCGATATCATCGGGCCGCTCGATGTTCCGTCGAGCAGGGGTCATAGGTACGCTCTCTGCCTCGTTGACTTGTGCACGCGGTGGCCGGAGGTAGTCTGTTTACGATCCCTAACCGCTAGGGCAACATGCGACGCCTTGCTTACGATTTTCAGCCGCACAGGCATACCTGAGGTACTCTGTTCAGATCAGGGAACGAACTTCACGGCGCAGCTGACGCGTGAGATGTTAGCAAGACTGGGATGCGCACCCCTTTTTTCGACTCCTGAGCATCCGGAGAGCAACGGGACAGTGGAAAGGTGGAACCGCGTTTTGAAATACATGTTGTTCCATGTTATTGAGAAATATCCCAAGAACTAGGATAGACTGGTCCCGTTCGTTCTCTGGGCGTACAGGGAAGTCCCCCATGACACTACAGGCGTGGCGCCGTTCCGGCTCTTATTCGGTAGAAACCCTATCGGACCGCTAGCAATTCTGCAGCGAACATGGACAGGCCAGCAACCTCTCCCGAACACACTCAGGGAAGAACCCGCGAAGTATTTGCGACAGCTACGCGAGCAGCTAGAAGTAGCAGCAGAAGTAGCGGGTTTGACGGCGAGTGCACGTCAGGGAAGTTACGCGCAGGCGTATAACAGGCGCGCACGGAGCAAGACGTTTGTCGTCGGAGACCAGGTATTGCTCTTTGACACAGACCCTGGCAGTAAAATGGCCCCCAAATGGCTCGATCCATTCGTCGTAACCGCTCAAGAGAGGCAGAACTCGTACAGAATCGACAAGGGAAAAAAGGCTACAGCGATAGTGCATGCGAACAGGCTGCGACCCTACTACGCACGTGTCAGCCATGTCGGAGTAGTTTTCGAGGAAGACAAGGAGTTTGGTGAAATCGAGTACACCCCTCGGTCTGTGCCTGAGAGATGTGGTGGTTGTCTGATAGATGCGGAGAAACTCGCACACCTACCTACTCAGGACCGCCTAGAGATCTCGGAGGTGTTTGCCGCTTACGCTGATTTGTTCAGCGAAACGCCGGGAGTCGCACGAGTTGGGGCACATAAGATAGAGCTGCACGAAGGCCACCAGCTCAAACGCACTTTCCCATATCGCGTGCCGGAGTTATTAAGGAGTGAGGTGAGCCGCCAGGTAAACGAGTTGCTAGACCTCGGGCTGGTGTATCCGGTGGAAAGCGACTGCGCCCATCAAGTTGTATGCGTGGGTAAGAAGGATGGATCGGTGCGCATGTGTGTTGACTATCGCGCTTTAAACGCAGCGACGCGCACGGATGCCTTTCCAATGTCACCCCCTAAAGAGCTCATCATGAGGGTGGGCCGCGCTAGGTATATCACTCTTATCGACTTGCGACGCGGATACTGGCAGGTGCCGGTAGCTCCGGAGAGCCAACATCTGACCGCCTTCGTAACTCACGAGGGACAATATGCTTGGCGCGTCATGCCGTTCGGGCTAAAGAACGCCGCGGCCACCTTTCAGCGGATAATGAACACCCTCCTCTCGAAACATCAGGCTTATGCGGCCGCATACCTCGATGACATCGCCATTTTCTCTTCCTCGTGGACTGAACACTTGCGGCACTTAGAAATAATTTTTGATTTGTCGCGCGACGCCAAGCTTAAAGTGAGCCGGGAAAAGTGTCAGGTCGCACAGGCCCACATTAAGTACATAGGACACATAGTGGGAGGCGGAACCCATGGGCCCGACCCAGAAAAGATATCGGCCATTCGTGGGCTCGTGCCCCCCGCAACAAAGAGACAGCTACGGAGTCTGCTAGGCTTATGTGGTTACTACCGCGATTACGTTGAAGGATACGCCGAGGTGGCCGCACCACTCACGTCTTTGACGAGGCGAGGTGTACCTAACACGATTCCGTGGAGCCAGGAAGCGCAAAACGCGCTCGACATGCTCAAGTCAGCTCTGTGCGAAGCTGCATCACTGAACAACCCCGACATTAAAAAGCCATATTGGCTGTTCACCGACGCGTCCGACGTTGCAGCGGGGGCTTGTTTGGCGCAGATGGGAGACGAGGGACGGGAAAGGCCGATAGCGTTTGCCAGCCACCGATTCACGCCAACGCAGACCTGCTGGTCTACGATCGAGCAGGAAGCATTCGCCATTATCTGGGCACTAAAGAAATTTGATCATTGGGTGTACGGGGCAGAAATTAACGTGGTGTCTGACCACAACCCCCTCTCCTATCTCACTACTAGTACGCCTCATGGGGCAGAACTCGCGCGATGGGCGCTCGCCTTACAGCGCTACAATGTGACGGTGACCCACAGGAAAGGGTCAAGCAATGGTAACGCCGACGCGTTAACCCGTGTCCCCAATGTGACTTGGGGCGTAGAGCAAGCACACGCTTGAGCCATGGCCTTTCGACGACGCGTGAATGTTCCCGCGTACCCGGTGCAATGTGTGATGTGAACGGTGGAGTGCGCGTGAACTTGACGTGACGACATCCAATTGCTCGAGCGCGGGACTTTCACGAACACTGTCCAGTCCACCGATGCGAATGTTTGATTTGTTTTGTGTTATACCCATCTTGTGTCGCGAGTTTCATTTGGTGTTTCATTCACGTGCGGAGTGTCTTGCATGTTTTGTTTTCTTCGCGGGTTGTTGCGGCCTTGTTGTATTAGGCTGAAATGACCGGATTCCAAGCTCATTTACCCTCTTGGGAGGGGCGTGTAAGGCCGCAGTGAAACGCGACTCGCATGTGGAGGCGCGCTGGCGGTCGATCCCCCCACGCGCCGAGGCCAAAGAGCGAGCGCTGTTGTTTTTTTCTTTTTCTCCCCTTTTCTTGGACGCGGGCTCGCGGGGCGCACGGGAGGCCTGGTTTGTTTCGTCCTTTCGCCCCGAGGCGTCGCCAAGACGCGAACGCAGCCGGGAACTACAATTACACGCTTCTGCGAACCACCTTACGGCCAGCAGAGGGCGACAATGGGCGCGACCCCCCCCCCCCCCCAAGTTGGCAATCAGCCCAGCGTTCTCCCGCTGTGCCGCGAGACATTCCACGCGACGGCGACTGTACACTGCTCTGGGGCAGTGCCCCCCACCCCCTTTTCCTCGAACTGGACGGCTGAGTGACCTCGCCTCGAGATCCCCCGCGGCGTTTCTTTCACAAAGGCACAGCTGCAAGGTCGCGTCGCAAACACGCCGGGGAGAGGACGGCAAAGACAGGCGCCGTGTGAGAGGGTTTGGGGACCAGCGAGTGCAAAGAGTGTGTGTTTTGAATGTTGTATTTTTATTTGAAGTAATTAAGGACCTGGGTCCGAGATTATTCCCAACCCACGGGGGTTGTGGTATTTTTTTCAATAATTTGATTGGCTGCTTTATTTTCGGGGCGGATCACCGAAGGTGACCGCCCTCGGGCCTTTGCTGATGTTTGTCATCAAAAAGCGGTCCTCGGACCATGTTTGTCAGTCAAGTTTGAGGCTCCGTGCTTAGCACGTATTTACAGTCCCTAGGCTTTAACCGAAATGCTCGGTAGAAAAGTAAGGGCTTGTAGAGGGACTTCTCTGTGTGAGAGTCTATTTTGTCTTAAGTTGCAGTTGTCTGTGTGACTTGTTACTGTAACTGTTTGCCAAGGTAAATAATATTTTCATCTGTAAATATATATCTCCTCCTGACCATCACCAGATCATCGTCTACTGTTCTCGTCGTCTGCTTCAGTACCTGCCGAACAACGAACATAACATCACTTCGGCTATAACTGAAGTAATGTAGTTCAGCGCGTTATCTCCCTTTAAACAATTTCCCGCGTTATCTTGAATCCGATCCTGCTTTCTTTGATTCTTCTTCCCTAGCCAGCTTATATGGTTCCAGAATTTTCTTGCTCCGCCTCTAGAGGCATCGTGTATATCAGCCATCCAGCGATCGGTGGACTGTCTTGTTTTACTTTGGACGAGGGCCTGCACCTGAAGTTTGTTTTGTCGATATGATTCCCAATTTTGGTCGATTTCCTCCTGAGATACCTGTGCTTTCTTTGCCATTCGGAGTTCCCTTGAAGCAGCCCGTCGTTGTTCAGTAGCTTCCCTGATTTCCTTATTCCATCAGCTCCGTGGCTTCCTCTTTCCATTCCAGCGGTCTGCTACTGTAACCTCTTGAATTTTCCTCCTTATGAGTAGTTCTACCTGTTCATTATCCCAGTCTTCCATGGGGCTTTTCTCTATTGCTTCCTCTATGTCTGCTGCTATCTGCGTTATTTGATCGTCGTTTAATTTTGCGTTTACGTTTTGTCTAAGTTCCATTTCTCTTTTCATCATGGCCCCATCTCCAGACTAATACGTTTATGATCACTTCCCAGACTACACTCCCCTTCTTCGTCTATTGCCATTTTTGTGACCTTGCTATAAATTTCCTGCGACATTAGACAATAGTCAATGGTCGTCTGCCTGTTGCGGAATTCCCACGTGATTTGGCCTTCACATTTTGTTTCTCTACTTACTATAACTAGATCGTGTCGCTCACAGAAATCTAGCATTAGCTTGCCGTTACAATCCGTATCTCCATCCAGATCGTCGATGTGGCCGTTCATGTCCCCCAGTAGAATAATATTGGCCCCGTTTCCAAACTGGCTTCTATCGTCACTGAGACATTCAACAAGATCCCTGTTTTCTTGCCTGCATTGATGTCGTGTTCCTAAATAAACTACTCCTAGCCATGTCCTTATGCCGGCAATTGTTCCGGAAACCCAGATATGCTCTTTACAAGATGATTTAATTCTTTGCCAATTTGTTCCCTGGTGTATCAACATACCTACACCTCCACCTTTTTTTACGTTCCCGTTCTGTTGCACCCTTCCCAGACGTAGCCTTCTATAAACGGCGGCTCTTCTAGATCCCTTAGATGAGTCTCGCAAACAGCGTACACACCTATTTTGTCATCCTTCAACTGCTGTTCTATCTCTAGCCATTTCGCTCTTTTTCTACCTCCTGGCATGTCTATGTAGCTGATCCTAGTGTTTAATTTCTTTTTTGTACTTTTCTTTCTCGACCTACTCTTTGCCATTTTTGGGGGCTCAGCCTCCATTATTACACTTTATTCTGCTTCACTTCTAACTACCTCTGTGCACGGAGTCCTCGCGGACCCCCTAAAAAAGCTACAGCCCTGCCTGCCAGGCGCCAGCCGATCTCTACTCCCACCCTTCTGTTAAAATGAATGCCATCACGCTGGAAAGCCCTACCAAAACCTGCTTTATGTACCTCCCTGTTTACCTCAACCACTTCAAAACGCTCCTCCAGGCTTAACTTTCTTATGTCCTGGTTGACTGTCACCACGTCCTTTTACATCTTTCCGTTCAATCCCAGCACCTCTGGTACTGTGCATACAACTATCTGCGTCTGCTGTGCTATCTCCCTGATCTCGTCAACTCCCTTAGCTAAACTTTCCACCACTCCTGCAGCGTCACCATTTAGGATATCGTTTAGCCCCGCGGCTACTATTACCATACTGCGCTCTGCGGAATTCTTCAACAGCCTATTTTTACTCTCTTCTAGCACTGTCCTCATTGTTCTCCCTGGGAAGGCTCCAACACTCTCTTATCACCCCTTACACGTTCCAAGATATCTCGCTTGCACCTGTTCATGTTAGAATCTCCGGTGATATGCACCTGGGCCTTCTCTCTCCCTCTCCGAACTGTTGGTTTCTGCTTTCGGTTATCTGTGTCCTTATCTCTGAGATTTTCATTCTTCCTTACTTCTTTCTTTTTTTCCGGCGCGTTAGCTGCTTCTAAATAACTCTGACGGTTCGGATCCGCCGGACCTACTTTGCTTATGCTTTCCATGCCAGTGCTGGCCCCTGCCACGTGGCCCGCATTCGAATGTTCATCCTCGTTGGTTCAAAGGATAAAGTCGGCCCCTTTTTCTTCACTTTGAGTAAGCTGTCCAAGCAGCTTCTGATTTTCCGCTCTTAACAAACTTATTTCATTTTCTAAATCATCCACACGAGACACTAAATTGCCCCTTTCTTGATCAAATCTATCTAGTCGCGCACTCAGTACGCAACACCGACACAAAACGTCGCTGCCTTCCGCTTTACCTACACAGTCAAAACGCGTTTCCTTGAGATTAACCTGCGCCTCACACTTAGTACAATTTACCTTCTTTTGATTGCACATCTTAAGTGCTCATCGACGGAACTATATCTATTACGAATTCTCAGAATATACAGATTGCCAAAAGAAGACACAAGAAACGACTAGCAAACACGCGTTAAAAACCAGTTCTGCGAATGCCAATAGCCTAGAAAAAAATGTTTATCTAAACAAGATAGCTAAATAATGAACGCCAAGAAAACCTAGCCGCCGGCACGAAAAACCAGGCCGCTAGGACCAAGAGCTAAAATCTATTCTTTTGGCTGCACCTAACCTAACTAGCTGAAAACGAAATCAAGTTAATAAAAGAAAGAACTCATCTATTTGACGCATCGGAAGCTCCCGCTGTCGCCTGTCCGTCCGTTTCCGGTAGCCACGTGCAATCGGAGGAGCGATGGAACACGCGTCCGCACCACACGGCTGTCGGGATGGATGGATGGATGGAATATAGGAGCGTCCCCTTTGAAACGGGGTGGTAGCAGTAGCTATCATGCTCATTTTTCTCCATATATCTTAATTATTGATTTAGAATGGTTAACTAAACCATCATTCTATTTATTAAATTTTGCTCCTACATTACTAACATTATGTCACTTCTCTGCTTTTAAGCCACCAATCTTCCAGCCGTTTTTTGCTAGTTTCCACCGCCGGTTTATTCACCCGGCCACTGTTATCTCTAAACCCCAGAGCTTCAGGAACAGTGATTGCGCCTGCATCAACTTCCGGATGGATACCATTGCATTCGAGTATAATATGGTCAATTGTTTCACTGGAGTTTCCACATACAGCACATGCGTCATCTCCATTGTTAAACTTCTTTTTGTAGCTGCGTGTTCTAAGGCACCCTGATCTAGCTTCAAAAAGTAGGGCACTGCCTCTTGAGTTATCAAAGAAATCTTCCTTCCTGATCTGCATTTTCCACTTTCGGTATAATTCTACACTCTGTTTTTTTTCCATCGAATTTATCCAATTTTTACCTTCTGTGTTTTTCACCTGTTGCTTAATGCTCTTTATTTCTCCGTCCTTGTTACTAGCATACTTACCAGTTAGTTTCCTAGTTCTTTTCCTCCATTGTGAGTAACGCTTTTTAGGTACAGGTATTTAAATACCTTAGCTGCCCATCTGTTATTGTCCAATTTCCTCAGGCGTTCCTCATATAATATTTTACTCTGAGCTTCCCGTACTTCGAAAGATGCCCAGCCCATATCTCCCTGTACCGCCTCATTTGTAGTTTTGCCGTGGGCATCTAGTGCTAATCGTCCAACGGATCTCTGATTTGTTTCTAATGTCGACTGTACCTCTGATTTTAGGCACAAAACCGCATTTCCGAAAGTAAGTCCGGGCACCATAATTCCTTTCCAAATACCCCTCAATACCTCATACCTATTGTATCCCCACAATGCCTTATGCTTCATTATCCCGGCATTCCTTCGCCCTTTGGCCTTGAGTGATTGCTCATGCTTTCCAATGTATGCCAATCCTTCGTTTACCCATACCCCCAAATATTTATATTCTGCTACTCTAGGTATTTCAGGGCCTTGAATTTTAGGACCCTGATCAGTTGAGCCGTTGAAAATCATCATACCCGACTTAACTGCGCTGAAACTGAAGCCTAGAGCGTCCCCTTCATCTCCGCAATACTTAACTAGAGTTTGTTAATTCTTCCAGACTCTCAGCTAGCAGCACAATATCGTTTGCATACATCAAACCGGGGAGGCGCTGCTCTACCGCCTTTCCACCTAATCTGTATGACAGGTTAAAACCTAGGTTACTGTCTTGTATCCTCCGTTCCAGGTTTATCATATAAAGCATGAAGAGCACCGGTGACAGAGGACAGCCTTGTCTTAATCCTTTGCATACTTTGACATCCTCCGTACTTCTTATCCCTTCCCACGTAATTTCTACTTTGTTATCCCGGTATATTTCCTGTTGGAACTCTATTATCGCATAACCGCTACCTTCTTCTTTTAATATGTTCCACAGGAGTTTCCTGCTTACGTTGTGGTACGCCCCGTTTATGTCCAGGAAGGCCAAATACAAAGGTCTATTTTCCACTCTAGATATTTCGATGCATTGGGTAAGCACGAACAGGCTATCATCTAAGCGCCTACCATTTCTAAAGCCGTTCTGAAGTTCTCCGAGTATCTTGTTACTTTCAACCCATGCTTGCACCTTTAATTTCACCGCCTGCATGGCTAACCTGTACATTACGATGTTATGGTAATCGGCCTGTAGGATTTTATGTGCATCCTTTCTCCTTTCCCTTTATAAATCAAATTCATTTTACTCTGCCGCCAGCTGTCCGGATTTTGCTTATTCGCTATGACTATTTCCAAAGCTTTTAACAACGTTTCCTTACTTTTTGGACCGAGTTCGTTAATCAGCTTGATGGGAATTCCATCTATTCCTGTAGATGTGTTTTTAGGAATATTTTTTTCAGGTGACGCTGGCAGCAGCGCCCCTGGCGGGCGCCGGAGATATCGACACTGAGTGCTTCACGGCGGAGCGGCGCATGGATACGCCGGTGAGCCCACTGCCCCCTTCTAGAACACTGCACTTGTCAGTCAACTTACCTGTGACGTCACGGGTCAAGGAAATAGTTCCATGCGACACCGCCAAGCGAGATTCTCTCTGCCCGCGAATTTCAAAAAGCGCTGTTTTTAAAAATTATTAATAAATCGCTGGCTTTGTTCCAAGGAGTTATACTTTGCGTTAATGCTCAAAAGGATGTATTCTACGCACTCAACACGTTTGTCAGTGCCTTCTTGGGGGCCGTTTTTGTGGACCTTCAACCGCCGCATTGCTTTTTTGTGGATGTATTCTGGAGGCAACTACCGTGTGTCACCCGTTATTAATTAGGGGGTATTATTAACGATGGGCCCTTAACGGTGCGCACACTCCCAGACACCCTTAGAGTGAGTGGGGGTAGCTGTTCCGGTCGCGAAGGAGATGCCCTCGACCTGCGTGGCAAGCTCAGCCGGAATCCAACTACCTAGTAGTGACAGAAGGGGGTGGCCGTTTGGTGCCCAGCTGTCGCCGGTTCAAACGAGAGTAAGGATCGGAGTCAGAAGTAACAAACAAAACACAATTTATGTAGAGCAAGAGACGATACAAATGAATACACAAGATCACTTGAAATACAACGGACGAGAGGTTCACAGAATACAAACGCTAAGCATGGAACTACAGAATGATTCAATAACACAGGCTTTACAACAGATCAAACACGACAGAGTTACATAAACAAACACCAAATGGTTCACCGGGCACTGTTGTAGTCCGACGCCTCAAGAGTCACGATGTGGCCGTCATACGAGACGAGCGCCGCTCCCTTGAAAGTCCGTGGGCTTGCCAGCAGCGGGTGATCCCCAGGAGTCCAGCCGAAGCAGAGGCGAGCACGTCGCAAAACATTGACGAACTGACTGACTGACTGACTGACTCACAAGCGGCGCGGTTTCATTAAATAGGGGGCGCCGCGTCTGTCTGTTAGCACGCACAAAAACTAGCGCGCACACACACTTAGCTTCGCTGGTTATAGCGCTCCCTCTTCCTCCCGTCGAGCCGCGCGTCGTCATTGGCTAGGTCCCATAGAAGATTCTGGAATTTTCTGGCGGATTCCAGTCCGACGAACCACCGTCCTCCCCGGGCAATGGGAAAGAGGGTGACGGCAACGCGTACAAAGCTACGCGCTCTCCCGCGCGGGGAAGGGGGCTTTTCTCTACATGCTTTCCACGCGACACCGCGCGGGCCTCGCGCCGTGCCGGCTTGATGAAAATGTGCGCCGATTTCGTGACACAGTATTTAGGGACAATTTTCTGTTCTGTTGCTGTTCTATGGTGCTTATTGTTTGGGGTGCACTGGGATGAAATGTGAAATTTCATTGTCGCTGGAGGGATTATGCAGGGTTGCATGAGATAGCAACAAAGGCCTTCCCTTTCTTTCCTAACCTTTGCTGTAGAGCCGCAGTGCTGTCTGTGAATATAGGACAAACTTTCCTGGGTAGATGGAGACACTTTCAGTGATTAGCAGCGAGAGCTTGAGAAATGGAGCCTGTGTTGTCCATATTTGTATATGGATCAGCAGCAAATCTAACCATTGATTATCTCACCGCCTCATTCATGTGCCTCATGGTAACTGCGTTTAAAGTGTGGAAAGGTCTTAAATTCTTAAATGTGGTTTGCATGGTGGCAGTGCTAAAACGTGTATTGCATGAGTGGAGAGCCATTTCTGCATGTGGTGTTTATTGATGATGAAAAATGCAGCCTCAGTTAATTCAAGCTACGAGCTCACCTAAACCACTTGTTATTTGGCTGTAGGCCATGATTTGCTCTAATTTGAGAAAGTTTTTGGTTCTCATTTTCAGGTATAAAACCGAGGTATAGAACCCTCACAACTGGTGCTGTACATCCTCCCAAAGGAATTTTAATATTTGATGATATATGCTTCGTACAGCCAAAGTTGATTACTTGAACTTCTGTAGTGGCTTGTATGAAAAACTTTTTCCCAGCTTTTGCAGTTTATCATTCTTCGGGAGGTTGGAGATTCGGGATAGTTAGTAGTTCTTTCTAAAAATGCAGTAAGCACAAAGATGAGGGCAAAGGTATATACAGGCAGACGGCTAATTTTTTTGTGCCGTTTTATATTTAATGTTCATTTTGCTTTCCATAGAGAGATTTCTCTTGCATATAAAATTCCATGCAGAAATCCCTAAGTCTTTGTTTCGCCTGCCGGTAGTATTGAAACACCTGCACTCCAGTGGTGAGGATATTAAAAGCTTGTTAATTTCAACCTGTATAATCTAAATTTTCAAACAATTCAAACTGGTCTGCTTGGTGCGGCCAAGCTCTATAGAAGTGAAGTCTGTATAAAAGCTTGTTTATTAGAACACGAGTCGGTTCTGCCACAGATAATTTCACCTATCCCTATTGAAACGACTCCGTATGCAGCAGTACAGAAAATGTACGGATTCCGTACGTTTTCCGCATCACACAGAAAACAAGCGGATTTCATACGTTTGTTACGGAAGTCCTTGCGGAACTTACGGATTTCATGCTGCGGATGCGGATGGTCGTGTGCGGAGAACATACAGACGTCATGCGATTGATACGGATGTCCTAATGGAGTGTACGGAGCATGTACGGCGATTGCGGACGGATGTCTACGGTGCATACGGATTCCTCACTGACATGATGCGGTAACTACGGAGTGCGTATGGTTGATGCGGACACTCCGTTCCGCGTATGCGGAAACCTCGCCGTACAGGCCGGCAAATGCGGAAGAAACGTTCTTCACCACAGCTAGTCGCTTGAGCCACGTACGTCTCGAACGCAGTCGTTGCAAATAATTAATGAGGCTGTTTCGCTCAAACTTTTTATATATTTATTGAGAGAATCATACGTTTATGTATATGCCACGTAAAGAATATGGCTCGCGGTGACAATTAAGACGCACAAAAAATGGCTCGTGCGGCGGTAATAGCAGTTGCAGACGCAATGCAGTCGATCGGTAGCGTGAACCATCGCCACGTCTAGGCCGCTATCACTTTGCATGTTATCAGCGTTCATTGAACGCACGGATATGTACCGAAAACTATCGCGAACTTCGGAAGAAAAAAATAGCCCGGTCCTATTCATTCTTCTCCGCAGTCCGTTCGCGGGTGTTTGTGTCATTACCAATCTTCATTTAGAAGCGTTTTTTGGTGACGCTGCGCAATTGTGATGAGTTGCTTGTACCTGAAAAGCTGAGTGACCTAAGGGATTTCAAAACAGTGCTACATGTGTTTTATTAAGAGATTCACAAGAATATCAGCATGCATGTGAGCTTTCTGAAAGGGTTCGTCTTCTACAATTTAATTTCATTTACTTTCCCCCGAGGGCATTACATAAGGGCGGAGCAAACTCAATATGCAATGCGAACAAGAACGGGAAAACATTGAAACAACAAGAAACAGAAACTAGATAAATAGTGCATGGGTTAAACGGAACAATATGAAAAACAAAAATAGCAACATACCATAAGTAAATGATGCCGAAACTGTTATACAAATCCATGTTATAGGCATGAAGTATTAAACACGCGAAAAAAGGCAAGACAATGTAAGCGCTGTCCCCTGTCCCCCCCCTCCCCCCCCCCCCCCACGCGCCCACAATTCCGCTGACGTCACCATCGATGCTTTCACAATATTGACAGGAAAATCAGGGCGCACCTAAGAATCCCTCCCCTACCCAAAAACATGCACCCTGAGTTTAATAGGGAAAGGCGACAGAAAAGGGCGGAAGCGATAGAAACAATATATCGGAGCAAACCCCCAAATGAAGTTGCCTACGTAGATGCGGCAGGAAACAGACACAGTCGATACATGACCATAGCGGCGGTAGATGGGGGAGGCACCCTCATCACGGTGGCTACCATACTAGGGAAAGAAACCGAGATAGCGGAGGAAGCTGCGATAGCGATCGCTTGCGTTGGCACCAAAGCTAGATATATTATTAGCGACAGTAAAACTGCAATCCAAAATTTCAGTAGCGGGAGGGTAAACCCCCTCACCACCAAAATTTTAACACAAGGAGTGATTGATAGGACGATCAACATCATCTGGACCCCGGTGCATGAATCTGTCAGCGGTAACGAGGCGGCCCACAGTGCAGCTCGAGATCTCTACCTCCGAGCTGTACAGGATGGCTCGGCTCAGGCAGAACATAATAGAGAAGGGCGATTAATTTCGTATCAAGACATTACAGAACACTACAGGCAATGCCGGAGGCGTTTCCCCCAACCAAACACGGCGTTAAATAGAGGTCAGGCAATGGCGTGGAGACGCCTGCAGACTGGGGTATACCCAAACCCAGTACTAAATAAACATATCCGATCGGACTGCGAGGACGATAAATGTAAAAAGTGTGGGGCGAGAGGAACCCTCGACCATATAATTTGGGAGTGCGCTTACTCTCCAGGCAGGGCGCAAAACATTAGCAGTAGGGAAGCCTGGGAAACCTTATTGCGAAGCTCGGACCCTGAGCTCCAACTCACCGCCGTCCAACTGGCAGCAGAGGCCGCCGGCGAAACCAAACCGGCCAGCATCTAATGCGACCATCCCGTGCGGCTGGGCCGCTAAGTCCCCTCCCCCTTACAGGGGGGTGAGACAGAGCGGCCCAGGCGGTGTGGTCCTTCTCTGTTGGACAATAAAAGTTTTCAACAACAACAACAACAACAACACAAAAGTTGGTCACACAGTTTTACCCTGAATGATTTACAATTAGTACATGATACGATAGTGTTTGGCAGGGTGTTCCACATATTGCGTCTGGGAAAATGAAGAATTTAGTGCTAATAAGGTGCGACAGTTAATACGTGCAATGCTATGTGATTTGGTAGCAACTTTACTGGATTAAGTGAGTGATAAGCATTTTGCATTTTGGAGGTGCTGAAATTCTTCAAAAACAAAGTCAATCTTGTTTTAAATAACACTCTGATGACCCCCCCGGGTTCTTTAGCTTTTGCAAGTCAATTCACAGTTTCACCTCACGCTCACAAGTTTTTGAAGTTCGTTTGAAGGCAGGTTGTCTCACACTGATACAGTCAGAATGGCTCTGCATGTTAGCACAAAACCCAAGTCCGGTTACATAAAACAGGAATCGAACTTTCTTAAGTGAAGGGGGTTCTGAACACATACAGAACATGAACAAACAGCAACTTTAATTATAGATGAAATGCAACTTGAAGCATATTTTGATCGCAAAGCTGGCTTGGCTGCTATTTAGTTGTGAAGCCCTGCGAAAGCAGCCCACATATTCATGCTGCAGGGGTTCTTCAAACAAAGACGTACACATCCTTCCTGTGGCACAACTTGTTGCTAAGGTGCTGCATGACTTCCTTTGGAAGCTTATTATTGACCTGGAGGCATCTGCTTTTTGAATTATAGCATTGATACGAGACAATAACTTCATAAATAGGAAAGCTATGTGAATTTTTGCTATTCGCGCAAGCAATAGCACTGTGTACCAGCATCCTGCCAATCCCTCACGCCCCCTATTTCTTCTAGTAGATCTAATTTACTTGCTTAAGTGTAGTTTTGTTTAGCTAAGTGTATAAACTTCATTTTGCAGGCACTTCAAAATATCTATGGCATATTTATTGCTGGGTAAAACTAAAGAGAAAGCAGCAGCTAATATTTAGCCGCAGTTAGAAACACCCTGTACCCTGTAAAGTATAATGACAATAATGTCATTTACAACATGTTCAAGAAAACAGTAACCAGCTTGAACTTTAGAGTAGTTGAATGCACCTTAATACAAAACAGCAAGACACAGAAAATATTCTCTTAGCAGCTAGCAGCAAAGTTTTGCTATCACTGCACTCCCACATGTTTATTGTGGGCCATACTGAGTGACATTTCATCATAATCTAATCAGAGCGCACTGTATAAAGCACATGCTCACTATGGTGGCTCAGTGGTTACGGGGCTTGATATAAACCCAAAGAAGAATTCAATCCTAGCGACGGTGGTTGCTTTTCAATGGAGGTGAAAAGCATGATGCCTGTCTACTGTACAATTCCACCGCACATTTAAAAAAAACCACAGGTGATTGAAATTGTCATAACCATCAAGAGGGTTTCTAGTTGGGCTAGTTGGTGACTGACATGTTCAAACATCGTTGCGCTTGAGAACAACTGACGTAAAGAACGACACGAAACACAAAAGTGCAAACTATTAACTGAAATTTTATTGCGATGAACATGCATATATAGCATTACACATAACAACATCACAAAAATCGACAAGCCAGCAAAGTAGCTATTGTCTCAAGGGTGGATGTGACATCTCCTTCACAAAAAAAAAAAAAAAAAAAAACATTTGTCTCCTTTTCTTTATTTTCCCAAGAATTCCCTTTCTTCTTTCGATAGGGGGACCGAAGGGTCGCTTACACATGTCCCATTCCCGGATTCTATACAGTGGACCTCCCACAGTTCCCTTGTTAGCTTGTCTTTAGATTTCAGAAGAACCACCATCTCATTGAAAAGTGGTGTGCAATCTTTGCATCTAGCGCAGTGCGGCACCAGATTTCCAGATACAGTAATCTGATTACAGTTGTACCTGTGCTCTCTGAGCGTTTCGTTAAGGCATCTTCCCATTTGCCCCACATATGCACGAGCGCATGAGAGCGTGCATATTTTTTTTTTGTCAAGGAGATATCATGTTCACCCTTGAGACGATAGCTACTTTGCTGACTTGTCGATTTTTGTGATGTTGGTATGTGTAATGCTATATATGTGTGTTCATAGCAATAACATTCAGGTTGATAGTTTGCGCTCTTGTGTTTCGTGTCGTTCTTTACTTCGGTTTTTCTTAAGCGCAACGATGTTTGAACATTGCCATAACCCATCATGGCAGCATCTCTCATAGGCTAACTCGCTTTGGGATGTTAAACCCTATAAGCCAAACTGAGAGTACAAGCAAAGTATTGAATCTTAATCCCGCTCAATAAGGTTTGATAAATCACATACATAGATGCTGTGTCATCAGCTGGAAATTCAATGAGAAGGCATGGTGCTGCAATATCATTCAATTTCAATATTGACGGAGCAGTCACAAGAAACAAAAAGCACTCAGTAATGTGTCCTGGCAGCCTGTGTGTACTGTCAATGCACACCAGTTTCTTACAAAGGAAAAAAATACTAGTACCATCAAAACGATGGCCGCTGCTGACAGGCTAGGTGTGCAGTTGGCATGACCAAGAAGACATGCTCCATAAATATGTGTGTAGCTGTAGCAGTCAGTGGATTAGCCAGCATGGCATTAATGAGGTCTTTCACTTATCTCTCAAAGGAATGAAGTGTTGAGCTACAGCTGCGGCAGCATTACCAGCTTCTGCACCACCTAATTGGCACCCATTTTGCACCAGTTATCATTCTAGCGAGCCTGCCACTCCCATTCTCAGAAACAAAAACACTATGTTCCCACAGATATCCAAAGTTTCTAATAGCAGTTACGAGGTGAAGCAATTGATGCAGATTGAATATCATCATTTGCCGGTTATAGAGTCTTCATCCAACAATCTCCTGTATCAAACGACCTGCACCACAGAAAAGAACAAATAAAGCATGTATTAGCACTGGCAAAACATTTTGTACAATAAGCAAAACAATTGCAAAGGCAGGAAAGTCTGTTTTGCTCAGCCTGTTGTGATAGGATCTGCTGATTTTGACTGGGTGCCCATTTTATTTTCCTGGGGAATATTATTCATTTTACCTATATGCTAAAATATGACTACAAAGCATACATCGGCATCTTCATGCAAAATCTCACACATGGTTTCTGGTTAGTTCAATTGTCCGACAGATATCAAATTTGATACTCTGCATGACTTAACAAATTTTTTATCCCTATTAAAGTGAAATGATACCTTGTTAACTGAAATCACGCTTTGTAAAATGCACTGCATTATTTAATGCGCAATATCCACAATGGTAGACGTATACCAGTTAACAGCTCCGGGTCATTTCAACCCCCTGGGGTTCATCAAAGCTCACTGGCATCATGCAGTACACGGGTGCCTTGCTTTTTATCTCCAATGAAAAGCAGCAGTCATGTCCTGTGTTTGAACTTGCATTCTTGGGCACAGCAATCAAGTGCCCTAATCACTGATCCTTTGCAGAGGGGCAAATCCACCAGCTGTTACTTAGTATTTGAACAGCTACTATTATTATGTTGTGACATATTATGTTGCGACTATTATTATATTGTTACCATTATGTTGTGACATCCAGCAACTGCTTTGTCTGAGGAATGTGTAAATGACAATACTTACAGCTGTCACTTAGTTTAATTGAAACCAATGATTGCAATCTCTGTACATTTTGAAATATTGTGGGGCCCGAGGCGCGCCGCGCATTCGAAGGCCGCGCCACTTCCCAATGCTCCCTGCGCGGTGCCTGTTTCCCTCTCCCCGCTCGTTCGGGGATAACCGGTCCCGCGCGAGGAGGCTATAAAGGAAGGCACGCGCCGCCGTCTCGCTCTCTCTTCGCTCCTGCTCTTCGTTCCTGCTTCGGTCCTGGCGCTTCTCCACGGAAGACGACCCGCAGGCTGCAGCCCCCCGGACAACCCCGCACCGCCTTGGACGACCCCCTGTGAGATTAAAGATGTCTGTTACACGGCCCGCTGTGTATTTGTCGTGCGCATCCCTCGGGCAGAGGAATCGCCCACAATCAGTAGTATGTATCTTTCTTATTAATCTCTTTTATTTTATGCATAATTGTTAGAAAAATGTGAACTGTTAAAATATTGAAACAACATAGCTGAATAAATGTTTTCAACTTACCAGTATGCTGTAGCTGTTCTTCACTCAACTCTTCTAAAAGTAGTATGAATACTGCATCAACAAACAGCATAAAATAGTTTAAATTCGGTTAGGGAAGGATGCCTGAACAGCGCAGCACAGAGTAAAATAGGAGCCACATCTCGCCATCGGTTGGCTGTGGCATGTACATCTCAGGTCAATAATGTGTCAGAGCATATACTACAATGATAACAGAGTTGTATAAAACACTGTTGTTTACTTATATGTATATGAACTTCAACTTGTATTGCTTGCTCCCTTGCCTTGTTTCAGACAGATGTGAAAATATTGCAAGAGCAAATTTCACACCAAAAGTTGAGAAATAAATTATTGTCAATTTGACAATTTTTGACTATGCTCCCCCCCCATCATGTCCTGCATTTCACTAGTAAGAAGATGGTCACCCAGAAGTGCACTAATTTTTTTTTTATTATTCAAAGTCTGCATGTGGCATAGAATGAGGCTGTCTTCTTAAAGGAAGTCATGCAGTCTATTTTCTTCAAGAAACCGCAGCAAGCTCCGGCTCTTAATATTGTCCATTGGCCACAAGTGTAAAGGTTCCTCCCTTGTAGCTGACAGTCCAACTTCTAGTAGTTGTCTTATTCTTGACGGCTGAATTCCTGGGCACGTTCATAAAAGGGGGCGAAGATCCACCTCGGCAGTTGGGCTTGTAAACTTAGGGCATGTGCTCTGCACTGCATCCTCTACAGAGCCCGTCGGCACGTCACCGACGGGGCAAGGGCCCTAATCCTTGTAAGGGAAACCTCTCCCGCTATGTTATGAGGGAGGGATTAAGTATAGTAACAGGACGTATA